>NC_142605.1:16905534-17255979 GCF_041222555.1 Hakea prostrata
TCTTCTAGTTCAGAGAACTGTGTGAACCAGATCTAGGACCACCCAATGAAGGCCCAGGGAGGGTGTCACCCGTGTCAGTACCTTGCGGCCCTCCCGCCACCTAGGGAAAAATTGCCAGCATATGGGCAATTTGGGTTCCCCTGGTCCAACTTGACTTGATCTAAGAAGAACCAGAATTTTATTAGGATTTTAGTCCTAATCTTATTCTGATACATGAGTTAGTCTTTGTTAAGTTTTTAAAGAGTCCTAGCCTAGTTAGGAGTCCTACTTAGAAAGGATTCCTATAATCGTAGTCGAAATTCTAATGTGAGACTAGTCCTACTCATGTTTTGCAATTTGAATCATCGTAGGATGAGTTAAAGTCCTTAGTGGAGTAGGAGCCCCAAGTAAAGTAGATTTTTTTTTTTGGTTTTTAATTTGGAGTCTGATCCTAAAAAGGGATTCCTTTTTAAATTAGAAGTTCTTATATATTTGCACCTTTGTTTAGTCAAGAGTCCTTGTTTATTTTGCTTTCCAATTTGAGTCCAAGTAGAAGTGCTAGGTTGAATTACCTTCTAATTTTGAGTCTGAGTATGAATCCTTCATGTAAGGCTATAAATAGCCCTTTACTTGTAAAGAAGACAGCTTGATGAATTATTGGGAAAGCTTGTTTGAAGGAGAATTGGAGTCGTGGGTTTCCTAGGGAGGAGGCTTGCGGTTGATGGTGTTCTTATTTTCTGCAATTAGTCAAAGTCTCTCTCCCACAAATACTCAAGCAGCCAATGCTGCCCTTACTCTTCTTCTTCCCTCTCTTCCTTTGCAGCTCCTCTTCTTCCCCTCTCCTCTAGTCAGCGGCAACCCCTCCCATCCCGCAAACCCCCTGCCCTTATCATTCCTTTCAAGAAACCTCACCCCACCGCTCCCCTATTTTTAGATCCCAACCTTAGGCCTAACCATCTGATTAAACTGTGAAAAGACTAAATCTCTTCTTCTTCCCCTAAGTCCTAATCCCCATGCCCTCTTTTAAAATTTCCAGAATCTCTGGAATTTATGGACTTCACCAAACCCTAACCTATGCGATAAATTCCTGAAACCCTAGAAACCATAGCCTTCTTTCACTTAGATCTTTCAAACCTTTCACCTAAATCCTATTTTCTTTTAGGGCATCATCTCCACCCGTCCTTTACCCTCGACCTTAACCTAACCCTAGCCACCCCTTGGAAACCCTAATTTCTGACAAACCCTGACTTCCCTAAACCCTTGGAGTTTAGTTCTGAATTTTAATTACAGCGAGGTTCTGATCTGGAATTCAGTAAACCCTAGACTCTAAGCCATACCCAAACCTGTAGGCCCTCTTCTCAAACCCTGAAACCATTCAAATCAGCCCTATACCTAAACCACAGGGTTATAAAACCCTAAGTTTACTACCGGTTCACTTGAATTGATCCTGAATACTAACTCTCCATTTTGGGGTTACTTCAAGATCCCTTCAGGATAAAGTGTCTAGATCCATCTCCATGTGGTGGGCTATGATAATAGTGAGAGGTTGGTAAACAAGTGGGACTAAGGGATGGCAGAATTGTAATTAAGTGGAAGTCCTTAAGGAATGACAGAATTTTATATAAGTGGGAACACTAACAATAGATGCTAAACTCGTAAATAAATGGTTAAAACACAAGGCTCTAATGTATGGGAGTGGGGACATACTTATAAATAATCAGACTTGAGACAAAGGTAAAGAAACAAAAGGGAGGATGGAATCAGATTAGGTTAAAAGAGAGGGTAGTTAGGAAAACAAAGGGAAAAAAAAGAAGGAAAAGAATTGAAGAGCAATTGTTGGATGTGGGTGAGAAGATACTTGGACTGCAACAGTCTCCTACTTCAAAATGGAATCAGATCCACAGTTCAATTTGGAGAGTATTGAAGGATAGGGATCGATGCAACCAGTTATGCTTCTGAATCTCCTCTCCTCTTTTCTTCTTTGTATATTTTTTCCTTTCTTTTCTCCTCCTAATTCTCTCTAAGATCCCTCTATTTTTCATTTTTTGCCACTTTTTTGGGGGATGTTTCTAATTTCTGCTTCTTCCCCCCTTTTCTGAATTCCTTCTTCTTCTTTCTCTTTTCTCTTTTTCTGGTTGCTGCTGAAACACGGAATCTTTTCTTTTCTTTTTCTTTTTATGGTTGCTTCCGAAATATAGGGCTGGGGTCGTGACTCATAGATTAAAGAAAAAAGGCACTGGGTTCTGTTGGGTGGGAATCAATGCAATTTTTATTTATTTATATTTTTTTCTGGTTTGACCTACGATAAACTACAGAGATGGCTTCAATGATTGGGTGAGTTGTGTTGGTGATTGGAGGGGGGTGTGGTGGGGGGGGGCTCCCCCCCCCCCGCGCTGCTCACTGGCTGAAAGGGAGGTCGGAGAAGAAGATGATGGGGTGGGATCTTTGGCTCTGATACCTGATGATGCAGGCCTGGTGTATGGATGCTATTGTGGACTGTAATTGGGGGGGGGGGGGAGCTAGAAGTGGAAGAGGGAAGGGAGTGCTCTCACGCACACCCCTGCCACACAGGTCTCACAAACACAACTTGATTCATTCTGTTTGATATTGAAATTGTATCTCAATGCAATCTATTTAAAGGAAATAAAATGTAAATCCCAATTGAAATCAAAATCCAATACAAAATCCTGACTGAAATCAAATGCACTCTTATGTAGGAATGGTAATAATACAAGTAAAAGACTAAAATTTAAAACTGAAATAGAGTAGTTTAGTCTAAGTCTTGTTGGGACCAACCCCATTGGACCAGTTCTTTTAAGGTTGGATTGGAACCAATTGAACCGGTCTGATACCGCATCAATTTGGTGGCTTATTTATCCCATTTATAAGATTCAAAGTGTGGGTTTGAGCAACTGATTTCCCTGTCATGATTCTAAACGAAGACTTCATGCAGGGCTGGTTGAGTGGTAAAGATCCGTACTTCTCAGTGGAGAGGTCTTGGATTTGACCCTTGGGGACGGCATTTCATTTTTATTATTAAAAAAAAGAAGAAAGGTTTATTTATTTGTTTTCAGAGATTTCAAATTGGAAGATTTTAGTAGTAATACATTACCTTGTCTCTATTGCTTGTTGCATTGCCTTTCGCTCGTCCCTTCGCACATGAATGAAGAATCCTCCCCTTTGGTTGATGGTTTTTCGATCTGACTCTCACTGGCGAAGGCAGCGTTAGGATTGGCATTGGACTGGGAGAATCACTGGATGTTTTGGCTACATTGATATTGTGGTTCAAACCCTTCGTCTCTGGTAATAATCCAATCAGTGCCCTCGAAAGGCTAGATCCAGTATGGGCAATCCCAGTTCTCCTTGTAGAGCTACAGAATGTGCTTTTTATCCGAAAAGTGGAAGGCCTTATTTGAAACTCCATCACATTTTGAGACCTTGCTGATACCTCCTGGATTTATGTAAGAATGATAAACGGTATATTTCCAGTTTAGTGAGTACAAGGACAGAACACATTTAATGTGGCATCACTTTTTACCTTTTCATAGTTATTTAGCAACTGTTGCATTGCCATCTTTTTTATTGACTTCTGTGAACCATTGTGTTCTTAAATTTGTAGGTTTTACTTTAGTTTCAAGAATCTATATTTTCCGGATAGACCCTGGACTGATACTTTTGGAATGTTATTGCAGGATTTACAGGTTAAATCGTCTCCTCCTGTTCAGAGTGCACCACCTATACACAATGATCCTGCTATCATACAGGTTAGTGATGATGGCTGAACATGTATAGTGCATTTATCTATTCAATGTGCTAGCTAACATGCTTTTAACCTTTTCAGTCTCACTATCCCCAATCTGCATCTGTATCAACAACCCTACCTTCTACTGTTAATGTCGCTGCAACAGATGTGAATTCACACACAGCACAATTGGGACTTCCGAGGTCGACATTCCAAGGTGGTTTGCCTCTGTATCAACCTGGGGGAAGTTTAGGATCATGGGGGTCTTCACCTCCTCCTCCAAGTGCAAATGGTAGTGGGTTAGCAATGCCAATGTATTGGCAAGGTTACTATGGACCCTCAGGTGGGCTTCCTCATGTCCAGCAACAATCTTTGCTTCGTCCCCCACCAGGCTTGTCAATGCCTCCTCCCATGCAGCAGCCAATGCCTCCTCCCATGCATCAGCCAATGCCTCCTATGCAGCATCCAATGCAATACCCTGGCATGAATACTTCTTTACCAACAGCATCTTCTAATTCGGCAGAATTTTCCACTAATTTGATTCCCCCTGTTAGTGGTGGTCCTCCTAATTTGATCTCCACTTCTCTGCCACCATCCACTTTACCATCAACTGTGCCGCCTGCCCAAACTTCTGCAGCAGCTTCTGAAACATCATCAAGTCTGATGCCAAATAAGGCCTTTTCTCCTTCGCTGCCTACAACAACCTTGAATACTAGCCTGCCATTGGTGTCTCCTTTGACTACCACAACTCTGGATGTAAATCCTATTGTACCACCAATTTATAATAAGCCTAAAGCATTTCCTGGGCCAACCTTGCCTTATCAAACTATGTCTCAGTCTGTGCCATCTGTTGTTGGGACATCCAGTTCAAGTCACAGTGAAACATTGCCTTCTCTGGTAACTCCCGGGCAACTTTTGCACCCTGTACCAGCACCAGCGCCAATACCAGTACCAGTACCAACTTCTTCACCTCAGTCTTCACAACCAGTTCATAAAGATGTAGAAGTGGTTCAAGCATCATCATCAGAACCCCCACGACCTACTCCAACAGAATCTAAGGCACCAATATTGCCATTGCCTTCTCCATCTGAACAAAAGGTTAGGCATTTATTTTTTTGTTGTGGAAATATTTCTGTTTTTTTTTTTTTTTTTGCGTATATATTTTTCAGATATGCCTTGTGTGACCCTAGATTGGCCTTTCTTTGTTGGTTATGAAGTCTGTGATTTGAAACATAGAAGGGGTACTCTATGATAACTGGGGAGTAAGTTAGTGATGAAAGAAGAAAGTGGAACAGTCTAAAGCATCGTATAGTATCATTTGCCAATCTCCTTTTCCCCACTTTTCTAGAGGAATGGTCGTGAGAAAAGAATGGAGAAGGGGATTTGTACATTCAACAACCCAACAGAAAAGGCATAAAAATGAAGAAAGAATAAGAAGAGGCTATTAGAAAATTGGATGAAGTTTTCATATTTTAGAGAAAATGTCCTCGTGGGTTGAATTTTGTCAAGCAAATGTTTAGAAATTTATATTGAGACCATCAACTGAAGGAGCTGGTCAAGGAATTTGAATGGACGGTCATCTTGGGTTAGTCTGGTATTGTCAGCAGCCTATTAGTGGCCCAGCTGCAATGCAAGTTTTCATCTTACGAAAGCATATTTCTCGCTGTTGTTTCTGGTTCTGGGATTCCTGCTTCATTGCCTTCAGCATCTATTCTGAGAAGGTAATGGAAGGGATGCAAATTGTATAAACTGGTTTGATCATGCACCGGATTCTAGTCTCCTCCATTCCTAGGCATAATGTAACTGCTGGTATATGGGCTATAATTCATTTGAGCCAATTTCATATTTCAAGTTTTCAGTTGACAGTTGCATACTGACCAGCTATTGGGGATGCATGGCAAACAATTTATAAAGAAACTTCCTGTGGATGATTTGAATAGTTCATGTACCTTTGCATCTTGCCACTAACTGATTTTGCTTTCTGTTAGGTCTGTTTTATTTTAACAATGAATTAATGTTACATCTTCCCCTTATCAGTGTAATACTCTTAATAAAATTAAGTACTTGTTGTTTCTTAACTACATTTAGATTTGGTCTTTCAGATAATGTGCCTAACGTTGTTCCCTATTTTGTTCTTCCTTTTTCCTTTCTCTGTGTTCCAGTTGAATGGAGGTCCTTCACATGCTCGCCACAATCATAGGGGCCGCGAAAGAGGAAGAGGAACTGGGGTACATATTGATTTATTTGGCTTTTCAGATTATCTATTTCTCAATCAACCAATGAATTTGCAACTGGTGCTGGCTAATTTGATAGATATGTCGTGTTTCATTATCATAAGCATATAGCGGATACAAATGGTGAACTCTGATTGGTTGCTACTATTATTACATGTTCCAACTATGTTCTTTGTTCTCCCCTTCCTGCCCTAAAGAACAGTCATGCACATAGCCTTCCTATTTTCCTTTTGATAAAAGTTTGAATTGCATAAGATTGTTAGAAAGACTACATTTTGAGGAAAAGTTTTCCAACAAAATTGAATTTAGAGGGAAAAAAAATTCTGTGCCTTCAGTGATCAACAGCCACAAACAGGTGCAGCCTCAAAATAATCATATGATCAAGTATAATGGACCATCTTGACAGAGTTGGACTGTTAACCTTTACATTAGGGTGGATATATGATACTTGATGTATTGTCAGTCCTAAACTGAATATTTAGGATCCACTTAAAAGAGATACAGTTCTTTTGACTGTCGTGTTACCTCTTTTTCCCTGGAGGGATACTTGGTGTATATTAAGCTTCTATTTTTATGTCTTTTTTTCTTTGGCAGTTTCTGTGCATTTAGGTTGTTGCATAGTTTTGGATATTGGGTCCTTCACATTTTCTCTCTTTTCCTTTGGTGATACATGTAGCTTGTTGTACAGCTTTGGATATTTTGTCCTTTGCATGCTTCTCTCTGTTTAAAAGCATTAGGTTTCCATGAACTTGCTATGTCCACTCTTTCTTCTTGGCATTTATCACCTATGGTCCTTTTTTGGGGTTGGGGGTTAAAATCATGTATGGTCTATGAGTATGTGTTTCTATTGTATGATATTCAAATCTCGAGTGGTTACCATCTTGTCATGACCTGCTAGAGGTGTTGGCATGCTGTGATGTGGCAATAGAAGTATGCTGAGGGCTGCTTTCTTTTGCATTTGTGGGTTGATAAAACTAATTGGAAACATGATCTTTGAGTTTTGAATTTATATTTTTCTTTCAAATGGTGCTCATAGGAGAATTGTGGGGAAATTGGTAACATACAATTATTTTGAGTTTGTTTACTTAAAATTGCAATTAAAATATGTATTCTGGGTCTTTCTAAGCCTTCAGACAAGGAGAGTTGGAGTCCTAGTTGAGTTAGTTTTGATCCTAACTTTATTGCAAGTTATTTGAATAAGTTTTAGGTTCTGTTTGAGACTCTTATTAGGTCTTTTTATTTCCCATGTATGGAGTTTTCCCCTTTTTTGATTTCTTAAGTCTTATCCTGACAACTTATTTGTAAGGCTAATATAGCCCCTATATAAAGCCTGCATCATGGATGAATAGAGGACAGTTTTGGTGAATTATTAATTGGTTTATGAGCTTTGGAAGCTGCTGTCTTATTTCCTTTATGAGAGTAAGGTTATCTTGAAGTGCGACTCTATTAGTGCTAGGTCTGGGGCCTCTTTCAACAGAGACTGCTTTGGCCGTGCCCTTGAAGCTTGCCAAGCTGGAGTATGGAGATTCAACCTAGGCAGGAAGTTTCATGAGGTCTGAGATCTTTTTCTTCTCGTCTATTCTCTTTTAATTTTGTTTTTCAGTTAAAGGAAGCTTCCATCAAGGACTTGCAATTCATCTTCTCCTACTTTCTGGTTCGGATCACCTACATTCATCAGATTAAGCTGATGTCTGGAAGAAATCTGCAGTGCCCTAATTCTAGCCTTTAGTCCAAATGGGATCTCGTAATTTCCCCTGGCCCCGTTGACTCTGGGACACTTTGCAGGAGAAAAAGGGGTGTGATAGTTAAAAAGTGTGGACCCATGTGAAGTGGGGTGAGGGGGTAGAAAACTGAAGGATGGAAAAATGAGGGAACACTAGAATATGTGGGGTCCCAACAAGCTTACTTTATGTTTTCTACAAAGTCCCACCCAAAATGGTGGGAACTTTTTTGCGTGTGGGGTGGGAAAAAGTGGGTGCCATATCAGCAGACAAGCTCCTTAATTTAAGGAAGCTTGTTTGCTCATTCTCCCATGCATTGAAACTAAAACTCTCAGCTTTTGGAATTTTACTGGAAGTAATACACTTTTCCCACCTCTTTTTGTCTACCCCGTGTTTTATTCCATCAAACAAGCGGTCTCTTAGTGTTCTTAGTTGTCTCCTAAAATTTAGGAGACTTCAGAATTGGCTGAAATTTTTACTCCTTCTCATAGGACTGCACATCATTACCTTAACTCAACGTCCCATCTGACCACCGCAACCCAAGAAAAAAGGCCCCATACCTGTCAAAATTTCTTTTTGTTAGTTCTGGTTTTCCTTATTTCCTGGCAGCATTGGCTTTAGGTCGAACACTTGAACCCTCAATTCAAGGCTACATCAGCTTCAGTCTCTCTTGAATATGTCCCTGCATTGTTTGTCACCCAATGCAATCCATGCTGGACAGTTGGTTTTCGACACATTCTTTTGGGTCACAAATGGGTCCTGTGGACCTTTAGATTTTAATTTTTATGGGGTACATTATTACATGCCTTGATTATAAGTCCATAAAATGGGGTGAATCTATGCCTTTTATTTTCATTGATATGGTGCGATAGGCCTCAATCATTAGTCTATAAAGTGGGGGGTGAAGTTGGTGTCTGTGACTGGTAATTAAGTTGACTGTTCAAGTTAAATCAAGATAATTAGTAGCTTTTAACAGATCTGTTATTAGTCTATTAATTGAAGTGTATAAGTGATTATAGGTGCCCCAATTTAGAACTGGGCCCAAAATGGGATCTGGGTCTATTTTTAGATAGAAGGTTCTCCTCCCCCTCTCCCCCCCCAAAAAAAAAAAAAATTGTTTCTCTATTGTAATATCTTGTTTTACCCTCTTATTTCTAATCTTAGTATTTGATTCCGTTTATTGGATCAGGATTAGGAGTTCTATATATATATATTTCTTAATATGTGGTTGTAGATTTGAAGAATGATTTGAGTTTCTAATAGAATATTGCCTGTCTGGCTGAATAGTTAGGTGGTTGTGTCTTATTTGTTCATCCATAGACTAGGTTAGTCCATTTGCCTTCATGTCTCTGGATATGATGTTCATTGCATTTATGTCGAGGAATTCTTGGCAAAGAGACTATCAGTGATCATTGTCGAGGAACTCGAACTCAAGGCTCAATTTGCTACCGCAGAATATTCAAGTATTTATGAGTTTATAAAAGGTGTACCCAGGGCACGAAGCTGCCACCACTCTGTGGTCTGGTTAGGGTGATAATTTACACAGCATTACTCTGGCTTCGTACATAGGGTTGCTTATTTGTTGATATATTTTAAGTGTTTCTTATTTTTATTCAAATTTGGTTCATTAGTTGTGACTTCTATGTTTGGTCACTCATCACTGGATACCTTGAGATTGGTATATTGAATTGGAGTGGATGTTTACTCATGGTAGTGGGCTGTTCTGCTGTCCTGTTTGATATCCGGTTCCTCCCTATTTTTTTTTATCCCCAGGTCTGTTTCCTACCATTAACATCTTTTAAATTCTAGCATCATCTTCATCGTCTTCTTTCATTTTTGGTTAGTTTTTCTTATATTGGAGATGTCCTGTTTCTGCATTTTCTTTGGAAACTAATAGGATTAGGACTCTTTATTAGCACACTGTGGGAATTGAAATTTTGGGACCTGAATCCATGCCTTAATGATGCAGATTCGTCATCAATTTGGGCTTCTTTTTTTAGGGTATGTTTAGGGTTGGGTACTTGGGTGATACATGTATTGATTCTCTGATTGCATGGTTAACTCTGTAATTGGCTGATTTACTGGGCTTAAAAATAGGGTAGAAAATATGAAAATGGGATTTATGTCTCTAATTTAATTGTTCCAAGTGTATTTCCTTTATTATTTCACTTCCTAGTCTTGTCTATTTAAGTTACCTATCAGGTTAGGGATTGTATTACTCCTTTTTTAAGTGTAGGATTTATTGTGAGTTCTCTTCTCTATATAAGATTGTTTAGCACAAGAATAGAACATGAATTCGATTCATGCAATTGTTTGTGCAAGTTTTATGCCCCCTCCAAGGAAAAGAAAGGAAAAAGAAGCTTGTCTTGTGCAAGCTGCTGGTGCCTTCTTTCTGCTTGCGAGAACTCAGTTTCACATGTCATCTAAACTCTGGTGGGCTTTCTGTTTGATCCAATCATGAGCTTGTGGTGTGAAGGCTGGGTTGTTAGTGGGATTGATGTCTGATCTAACCAACTTCTAGACAGTGTGATGCACAAGAGCTTTAAATTAAAATTCTCCTTTAACCAGTTAAGAGTTTGAAGTTTTCTAGTTGAAGTTCTATGAAGATCAAGTTTCAAATTCTAGAAGAAATACCTGCAACTATTCTTTATGCGTATAGGAGGCTGTATAGAAGGTGGTTTTCTTTCTTTCTTTATTTTTTTGGGGGTGAGAATTCTACCAACCCAAATTAACTGTTAAAACCTACTGATTGACCGAATCTTCTCCAGACCTGAAGGAAGATCCGATCAAATTTCGTACCCATCCACCCAGGCATTTGCCTTAACTTACCCATTTACCTTGCTGTCCTATTTCTGATAGGAATCCTCCATAACTCCAGATTTAGCAACCTGATTTAGGACATCCCTATATCAACTTGACACAATCACCAACTATCAGGCTAGTGCGTTCCTCCAATGGGCACACCCTATGCTGACTGTTCAAACTTTGCTGGTCCATACAAGCTCTTGGTTTATTCATTCCCTAGTATAAACCAGGGTTATACATCCTTTCCAATGCCAGTAGTTGTTTTGGAGATTTCAATCAAAGTAACTATTGATTGAGGTGATTATAGACAGGAGTAAAGAGGCCGCTAGGTTGCCATTCTAGCATATTGACTGGAGTTTATTTGAGAGAGCTATCACACTCGGGACAAAACCAATTACTACTGGTTAAGGGAGATGACAAGAAAAACAAGGGCATACAGAATGCAAGAGGCTTCTGCCACCTCAGGGTCTGGGGAGGGTCATAATGTACACAATCTTACTGCTGCTATTACAGAGAGGCTGTTTCCAGAACCCATGATCTTGCTTCACAATGGAGCAAGCTTTACTGTTGCAAGGCTCACCCTCCTATTTATGCTTTAGCAATATATTCTATTTCATGTTACATTAAAGGCCTTATATTCGTAGATTTCATTTAGATTCTAAGTTTTTGTTTCCCATTCTGAATCTAGTTAGTCTTGTTTCACAATTCTGGTTACATACGAAAGAGGTCCTAAAATGTTATCAGATTTCATATAGTTGCCATGGGTCCTTTATCTTGAAAAATTTCACTTCGGTGGGACCAAAGAACCTACATCAGGGTTTCAACCAGGCATGCGAAAAGCTTCACGGCTTGGAGTGTGATTGTTGGTCCTTATACAATGACATATTACATACGCACCGATTAAAAAGGGCTTACCTTGGCTCAATGGAATGATTGCGTCATTGTTACATAGTGGTCATGGGTTCAAATTGGGGAACAGCCTCACTGTGAGATGGAGGTAAGGTTGCATACATTATGGCTCAACACTTCCTCTTTTTCTCTTTTCTTGCATGCATTCCAAGAAAGTATGCATTCCCAAAGAGTGTAGACTCTAAAGAATTCAATTAGGAGATTGGTGTCATACATGAAGCTGTGCAACCACAAATTGAAGGCAAGCAAGCTGTTTGAGGAAAATTTTGATGATGAAGACACTAAAGAGGAGCTGGTGATCAGAATCAAAGGTAAGTTGATTGATGGTCGATTGAAGTTCTAGAGTTTCCTATCCTACGGAAGGTTATGACGCTTTAGAGGTCAAACATGTTGGAATTGTTCTTATGCATCAGATCTATGATCTTATCACTGATTCTGTTGTGTATTCATGAGTCAAATCATCCAATCAAGTAGACTGATTGTGGTTGTGGGTTGAATGGTGTTGATTCTCCCTTATTTTTAGATTCAAGGATGAGCCAACAAAAGAGGAAGAGAAGGGTTGGGGGGTGGGGGTTGCAGCTCTTCATTTGGATGCCTTTCAATTTGTTTCTTGCCTAGGATTGCATGTGCTTTTGAGGTAAGCTTCAATACTACAGACCAGTATTTGTGGGACCCATTCAAAATAGGTTTTAAAACTTGTGATCTGGACTCTGGAGTTCCTGAGAATTAGGAACTTTATCAGCATGCATCTCCTAGGAGCAGTGGAGGTCTCTTAAATAGCTTATGGAATCCAGAATTCTGGATTTGGAATGCTTATCTTCAGCAGAGTCATTAGCTAATTTCAGGAAGATATTTCTCTTAGTTTTGCTATTTTAAATGTCTAATCTATCATTATTTATATATGGTAATTAATGCATTAGGATGCTTTGTTCTTAGTCTACAGCTAAAGGAGTTAGTTTTGTTTAGGTTTGGTTTATTAATTTATTCACATTTTCTTTCAAACTGTGATAAAATTATATGGCTGGTTATAAAAAGTATGTGAAGGGGAAGCCCTGTAATTTGATACCATATTGAATGAGTTATTTGAAAGAAATTGTTCCATTTCTCTCTTTTCCTTTGACTTGGGTTTTTCTCTCTTCTCTCCCGTTCACCATGATCTGTTTTCTGGATCCTCTCCTCTCCTCTCCTAAAGAAGGGTAAAATTAAAAAAACAAATGACTGTCCTTTTTTGTCTTTTAAAAAGTCCTTTTGAGAGCTAACATGACCACAGCTATTTCTTGTTCCATGAACTGCATCAGATGTGTTTCCAGTATTGGTACACTACACCTTTATTTTTTTCTCCTCCTATTCTTTTCTTTTTATTTTTGATTTTTAATTCTGATTTCCCTCTAATGGGTTTGAATCCCGCTTTCCATGTAAATAGTTTTCAAATCGACAACCACAAGCCAATATCATAGTCTTAAGTATGTATACAAGAGATAAAGAAATGCGGTAAATTAGATTCCAGGATTTGAATGTGAATAGATTTTTTGGCAGATACTAATCAGACATTGGAGGATTTGTTACCAAAAAAATTTAGGTGTTCTGATGTGAAGTTCCAGGGCGGAAATATAGGGCCTTGGGATGCTGCCTCAGTACCCTATGGCCCTGAAGGAAAACCAAATCATAAGAGGGGCATTTTGGTAATTTGGCACTTTTTAACAAGCCAATTAGGGTTAGTTGGATCCAGCATGTTAGTAGGAATCCTTCAATAAGGCTATAGATAGAGCCCAACACATGTAATCAAATCAGTTTTGAATATTGAATAAAAGTTGATTGAAGGAGAAGTGAGTGGATTCAAGGATTTTCCAGGGGAGGTTACCTGTGGCAGCTTTGGCTTTGGAATTCCTTGAGCAATTTCAGCATCCCAAGTTCTCAGCTACAGTAAATTTTCAACCCTATCAGCCCCTAACCCCTATCCCATTGCAAGCCCAAGCCCCCCTCTTCTCTCTTGCAGCATTGTCTCCTTCCCCCAAATCCTAGAATTCTGTATCTTCTAATCCCCTTCCCAAATTCCACCCCCTTTAGGACAATCACTCCCACCCCCTCCCTTATGTCCAACCCCCACCCGTCACCCCAGTTGCGTACCTAAACCCTAAAATATGCAGTTCATCTTCTTCCTCCAAAACCTAATTTCCATAACTACCAACTCCCTTCACTAAACTCCATTCCCTCTTAGGATCATAATTCCACCACCCCCATTAGCACTCGACCTAAGTATGAACCCTAGCCCACCTCCTGAAGCCCTAGTTTTCCTAAATACCCTAACATTTGGTATTGAATTTGAAACTGAAAGTTTACCAGATTCATTTTCTAATTTCCTAACCTAAAACCTTGTGGCCAAATCCTGTACACCTCCCCATCAACCCTAAATTCTTATAGAACTGTTGGAAACCCTAGCAGCAGGGTCCTGAGAAACTTTAGTTTTTCCTGTTGATTCAATTGATTGATCCTGTGGCCCAAATTTTGAGGCTACATCACATTCTGTAGTTCACTTTCTGAAATCTGAAAGTCTTCCAAGAAATAGTAAACTGATGGCAGTTAATAATCCGATTGGGGAGAATTTGAATAGCTCCACTACTCAGAATCAACCCTGAAACTAGTCAAAGGCTACTCTTATGTGCGAGAATTGGATCCTGATGTCTTAGACTGATCGATTGGTTGGATTCTGAGATCTAGTACTTTTGAGTAGGGGTACCAAAATAACAGAACGGTGGCAGATGTTAATTCAAATATGGTAATCAGAAAGTGATCATTTAATAGTTTAATAGGAACAAGAAACAACAGCAGAAGTTCAAGACATTGGGGGTTTGGTGGCATATCATTAAGATTGCTCCATTGTGTCTACCGGTCATGTGTTGGCTCTAGAAACAGTGTTTTTGTGAAAGCCAGGCAACTTCAGGCATGCCATAGCAAGTTCGTGGGTGGGGCGGGAGTAGGAGTGTTTATGTTTCCTTGTAACTTTGAGGGTGCAATTTATAAAAGCACTGTCTGATTTTAAAGGAATAAGTTAATAAATTCGTTTTCCTCTTTGATTTGATTGACTGTAGAAGAGTTAGTGGAGCTGTTGGTCGCATCCATCCTTGTTAACTTCCAGCGGTTCTAAGAATTTTTTGTAGATTTCTCACTGCTGTATTATTTCTGGGCAGTACATCTGGGCTGAGAAGAAATCATGAAAGCTTCCTTGATTCAACTTGTTTCTTCCTCAGATTTAGGGTTTAGGGCAACACATCCTTCTAAGTTTGACATCTGAAGACAATGGGAGCAGTTGAAAGGGAATCCAGTTTCAGTCTTGTGCTAGTTCTGCCAGGCCAGCTTCAGGGATGCTTTGGTAGCTATGCTTTTGTCCTTTTTTCATCCCCAGTCACACCTCCTTCCCCCCGTTGCCCGCCAACCCAAACACCTCGACCACCCAACACACACACACAAGAAAGAAAGAAAGAAAGAAATAATTTCCCCTCTACTCCCCCTTTATTTTTGTGACCTAAGGGCCTAGACAACTTTGCAGTGGGCAACCTGGAACCCTCGGCAGTGCCTTGACTACTAATAATAATTGTAGACTAGGATGGTTTAGTTCCTTGTTAATCCCTTCCATAGGTGTGTGCATATACTGATTCAGATGGATTTCTTGCTAGTATATTCATTTAGGAATTTGAGAAGTGTGAAATAGTGACTAACATGGGGTTTTAGGTCTAGGAGTAGAACAAAATCAACTTGGGAAGTAGGAAAAGATGTCAATAGCGTAGGATTGACAGCTTATATAACCATAAGCAGAGTTGAATGGAGGAGCAGAATTACTAACTCCATATACTTGGGGAAAAGCTTTTGCCTGATGGAGTTCAGGAGCTTCAAAATGATTCATTCCTAAAAGCAAGGAATAATAAGAATTTCCCTATTAATATTTTGAAACTTGAAACTTCTAGTTAGTCTGTAACTCTATTGTGTTCGAGGAAGGTGATTAGACCTTGGGCACCTATTATGTGCATAAGATTGTAATTAATACATTTATGGTTAATTTTTCTTGAAGCGAGCTCTAGACTTCTAGAGTGGTCTTGTTTTCAGATTTGTTCATTATTTACAACCTAATCTAATGCTTAAATATTGCCCACTTTTGGCAGTGGAAAATTGTTGTTTAATCAAGCTAGCGTTATCTTTTTCTTTGTTTCCTTCTTTTGTCTTTGTTTTTTCTTTGGTTGGAGGGGGTGAGGTTGGGGTGTTAAATATTATTATTAGCTGATATCAGGACTATTGTTGTCAAAGTGTCTGCCTAGGTGTCTAGGCCCGTTTTTGGGTCATGGCAACCTGATGTCGCCTTGCTTGGTGTCACGTTGGTTTTCGTTGGTCTCTATCACCTCACCTTATTGCCTTGACAACCATGATCAGGACATCATGTGTTTTTGAAGGTAGTTGTATTGATTCTCAAACACGGTTGTGAAGACGAGGCGGGGGATAGAGGGCAACAAAAACCAAGCCGACACCAAGTCCCCATGACCCAACAATGGGCCTAGGTGACAAGTCGGCAGTGTCAGCGCGCCAAAGCGGACGCTTTGACAACCATGTTCTCGAGTTTCAGAATCTGTCTATTTACTGGGTGATGCATGTATCATAGAACTCTTCCCTCCCCCTCCACCCCCCTTCCTTTTTGTTCCTGATCCATTGCATTTGAGGAGCACGCAAAGGAATTGATACTTTCTGATTTCATCAGCATTTCATTTCTTTATTAACTGCCATTTATTTGGAGTTGTTGAATTTGGCATGCTTGACATAGAGAGGTGCACTCCTATATGCAAATCCCTACCAACTGTTTTAGGTGCACCACTTGTGAGTTTACGTGTGCAGGTTTTGTATGTGCGCATGCCTGTGCATGCTTGTTTGTGCGCTGCATTGTTTGCAGTGTGTATAACATTTTCCTTTCCATCTCTTGACAATATATGTAGTGGTGTTGCAGTTTATGATAATGAGTGATGCAGAGTCTGCAATGTTTTGCAATATGTAGTGGGTGTGCGGTGTATTGTAATGATTTGTACTGGTTCTGCAATATACTGCAATAGCATGGTTACTTACCTTCCGTCTTGCAGGTTTCACGACCTGTCACCAAATTTACTGAGGACTTCGATTTCATGGCAATGAATGAGAAGTTCAAGAAGGATGAAGTATGGGGTCATCTTGGTAAAAGTAACAAGATGCAGTCAAGGGATAAAGATGGAAATGGGGACCAGGCTGATGGAGATGATTCACTAGATGAAGATGATGGAAGATCATCAAAATCTGAGAATAAGGTACAATTGCGGCGCTTGTAACATGCTTAAATTCACTTCCTATATCACACAGCTTTTCTGTTGGTTGCTTTTTGCCTTCCCACCTAAATCAATTGATTTTCATCTACTTTCTACAGCCTGTTTATGTCAAGGATGATTTTTTTGATTCCCTTTCTTGCAATGCACTTGATCGTGGAGCACGGAATGGAAGACCTAGGTTTTCTGAACAACTGAAAATAGATACTGAGGTAGCATACTGCTTGGCTTTTGTCGTTAACCATAACATCTTGGTAAATTGGTCCATTAAAGTTATCTTGACGTATGTGCAGACTTTTGGAGATTTTCCAAGGCACCGTGGTGGACGAGGTGGCCGTTTTGCAGGACGTGGTGGATATTCCCGTGGTTCAAATTACGGGAGGGGTTATGGCTATGTTGGGAGGGGCCGTGGGTACAATGTTGGTCGTCCTAACTAGTTAGTATTAGTATTCTATGGGGGAGGGTGAGATTGGTGGGACCTTATGCCTGGCATCTGACCATTGAAATAGGAATACTGATGATAGGCTATGCTTGTTACTTGCCTAGTTCGTTGTGATTGTGGGATTAAATGCCTGGCATCTGAGCAGTGAGATAGGAAAACTGATGATAGGCTATGGTTGTAAACTTGCATGGTTCCTTGTGATTGTGTTGGAAATAAGCAAAGCCCCCTAGACCTAGTAAATCTTTCAATGAACAGATATGTCATTTTATTGGCCAGTATTTGGTTTTTTCTTTGTTGAACTTCTGTGATGTGCTTTTCCTCTTAATGTAAGTACCACCTAATAGGTAAAATGAAGAACTGCTCATCACTTGTTGGGTTACTTTTCAGTGTTTAACAATAGAATGTGTAAATGCATGGAAATTTATTGGTAGAAAAGGTGTATAACCCCATCATGCAGGTATTTCACTCTTTTGCCTAAGTGCAGTGTATATTCCTTTCTGAGATCAAATGGCAACCTCAGAGGCCAAGCAGTCTTTCTTTTATCCACACCATTGTTGGGTTGCCCTATGAATAAGAACTACTCTGAATGGATTAGTACCAGACTATGTTGTCCTTCTCTCACTTCCATCTCTACTTGAGGCGACTTCATTACATAAAGTGAGCTAGGGGGATTGTTACTAACATGGGAGGACCCCTTTTTTGGGTGTCTTCATTGATCCAATTACAATGACCGGGGTCCATAGGATGGGGGAGGGGGAAAATGTGAAAGGATGGAGACTCAAACTCAAGATTTCTTTGGTCTTACTACCTCTAGTAGGGTGTTGCTTTCTACAAACATGGAAAATTTGGCTTAGAGACAAAAACAATCTTCTGGATCTGTCACATGGTTAATGCCCCTCTCTAATCGCAGGGGTGCTAATAAGTTTGTAAAAGAGGACTCCAACAATCATCAGTTAAACATGAGTCCGGGATTTGTACTACATAAATGTCATTGTATAGGACCAAAATAGGGAAGGGGGTAGCTGAATGGATGTGTGAATTTATTAATTGAACGACTTTAAATTTCTACCGTCAGACTTGTTGACTAAATCTGAATCGTCTGATAAAATTCTTATTTCTTCTCTTATTATTTATGGGTTAATTAAGATAACATTCTATCACAGGTTAGATTTTCAAAAAGAAAACAACGCTCGATTCTCGCTGGTGGTTAAAGTAACGGTTAAATTTCTTCTTCCTTCCCTTTTCTATCTCTTCCTCTATTCCTCTCCGTCTCTATTGGCTCTGAAAATTCTTTCATCTATGTTCATCAAGTTTGGACCATTTGATAGTAGTAATTCTTTTGCTGTCGTCTTGAAGAAGTGAAAATAAATTTTTGTATTCCTAGATCTCATGACTCTTTTTTGTTTCTAATTCCATCTTGAAGGATACAAACAAGAGATTCTCACATATTCATGTTCAATGAATCTCTCACAAAAACCATTTTTTCTCTAAGTCTCTCTAGAAAATCAATTGTGTTGAACCTGTAGAAGAACTATATTAGAGAAGAAACAGGGGAAGAAGAAGGAGATGTTGCTGCTAACGAGAATCGAAAACTGGTGATATTAACTTAAACTTAACTAGCCCATAAAGAATGTTAGGAAAAAAATAAGAACGTTATCGGACGATTCAGATTTAATTTAACAAGACAATGAATATTCAAAGCCGTTCAGCTAACCTATTCATATGTTTGTTCAGCTACACTTTAGCCAAATATATACTAAAATGTATCTTCCATCTCCTGAATGTAGGTAGGCTCGTGCTCTAAAACCAAACTCTAGAAACACTGGTGGGGACTCTCTTTTGTTCGTTTTCTTCCTCAATCTGACCCAAATTCCATATTTACAACAGATTCTAACAGCTAATAATGCAAGCTTTTTTAAAAAAAATAGAAAAATGAAAAAAAGAAAAAAAAGAAGAAAGAAAGAAAAATAAAAATCAGGAACTAGTTTTAGATGTCAAACACCACTAGAAACACCAATCAAGATTAAGACATTGTCATTGCAGTACCAGATTTTCCTTCAGAATCAGATCTAAGTGATGGGTCTAATCTATTCTGTATGTGAGATTAAAAATGTGGGATTCCAATTTGTCACTTATCTCCTGCAAGGAAAACTATCACACCCTATAGCAAAAACTGTATGTCCAAACTGCCATTCTCATATTAGGGTTGTATATTATTGAGAATTGGCCTGCAATCCACTAATTAGATTTTCTTGTTCGCTCAAAAGGTAGAAATTTACCGTTTGAATCAATCTCTACCAGAGAACAGTCCAAGCAGGAGTTAGAGTCTACACTGTCTTTGTAAAGGTTTGTTTTAAAATTTTCTCTTGCTAAAGAAATCTCCTCTTTTGGCCACCTTGAACGCATAGATGGATCAGTTCCAGAAGTGAGGTTTGGTCGAAGATCTTAATCTGTAAGCTTTGAATCGAGTGTTGAAACAATAATAGGTATGTGATCTTCATCATAGATCTGGAGATGAAAAGCTTTCGCTGCTTGTTTTTCTTCTTGATTTTCTCATTCTTATTTTGTGATCAGTTTGATCTGCTTGGATGTCAGCAGAAAATTAAAGCACATTCTTGCCAAAGTACCTGTCGGAAATGGAAGCTGGTCGGGGTTTTCCTGGAGATAGAATCAGTGATATGCCTCAGAACATCATAGAAAACATCTCTCCCGTCTGAGTTTAGGTGAAGTAGTGAGGACATGCATTTTATCTAAAAACTGGATTTTCATTCACGGCAGAGTGGACATCGTCCGCACACAGCCGCGAACGCGACAGGTGTTGGATGAGATTGGACAGCCATTATTAGTGGTCTAAAATTGCGTACTACTTGCCAATGGAGGAGTAGTAGGATGGTTAGGAACGTGCTTCTCAGTGGAGAGGTCATAGATTCAACTCCTACTGGCGGCATATGTAATATCCCTATCCCTATATATAAAAAGCGCATTTGTACAAAAAAAAAAAAAAAAAAAAAAAAAAGCGTATTACTTGATATCAAAATGCAATTTAAACTGATAAACGGTAAAGCTGCAAAGCAAACCCTCATCGGTTAATCCCTGATGATTATGGTCTAAAAGACATCTTAAAGTTTTCGAAAAGAAAAAAAAAACACGAAAAAATATAATGAAGGCATGTAAGATTAAAGACCAAAGACTAAAGGACAAAGGATTCAAGTGAAAATTCACCATAAATCATTATTAGGTCAAGGGTATAATAAAGGTCACAGTCAAGGTTAAAAACTTAAAATTAACCCAATCTAGCCCTGACCTAAAGTTTGCACTTATCATTTTTATATATACATATATACTAGTAAAAAATTGCATGTGCAAATGCAAGTCGCTTGTTTTGTTTTATCTGGAAATTCATGAATCGGAGATTTAAAAATAAAAAATAATTTAAATATTTTGTTAAAATTGCTTTTACTATTTTGAATGTGAAATTGAATAGTCCATTGTAGCCAAATTTAAGGTTTTTTTTTTTTTTTTTTTTTTAATATTAAATTTTATTTTTTTTTTTTTTTTTTTTTTATTTTTATAAAAAAAAAAGGGAGGGGGGGGGGGGAGAAGAAGTTTTTTTTTTTTTTTTTTTTTTTTTTTTTTTTTTTATAAAGAGGAGGAATTACATTTTTTTTTTTTTTTTTTTTTTTTTTTTTTTTTTTTTTTTTTTTTTTTTTTTTTTTTTTTTTTTTTTTTTTTTTTTTTTTTGTGTTTTTTTTGTTTTTTTTTTTTTTTTTTTTTTTTTTTTTTTTTTTTCGATAATAAAACAACGGAGTCAAGGACTCAAAGAGAAACTACAAGGAAGCAGCATCACAATCCGCCTGAAGGATCTCCTCCAACCCGTGGGGAACATCCTGAAAGAACATCCAAGAGCACTCCAAATCGAGTGGAAACTTAGACATCCAATCAGCAGCCTTATTAGCAACACGTCCAACATACACGCATCGCGTACTCACCATCTCATGCAGCAAAACACCAATTCGCTCAACTAAAAGACCAAACCTCCCACGATCCACACAACATGGATCCAAAAGCTCTATTGCTTTCCGGGAATCCGACTCAAGCTGTAGCGGCAGGAGATGACTACTCATTGCCAGCTCCAAACCTTGGCAAATGGCTTCAAGTTCTGCTTCAAGGACACAACTTGACCGAACCCTTCTAACAAAACCACCAATAAAACGACCCGCAGAATCGCGAAATAAACCACCAATGCGAACATCCGCACCCCTACGTCGAAAGGCAGCATCCACATTTCCTTTAATCCAACCACCAGGAGGAAACCTCCACCTCAAAGACACTCCAGAACCTACCGACTGCTTGAAACGAGCACAGGAAGCCCAGGCATCAACCACCGATTTCCCATATTCTAAAGCCAACTGTCTTCCATTATGAGGTCGCATAAAATCACACTCATGCACATCACGATTCCTCCAAAACCATAGAAGATAAGTCGTGCAAGCAAACTGTACCGCCCAACCTGGCTTACTCTTAGCAAAGGATCCCACCAAATTAAACCTCATCCAGTCCCCCAGATTTGAACTGAAAAAGTCTCCCCTTAGCGAGACATCAACCAATCTCCACCAAACCCCCTTGGCGAATCCACAGTCTCGAAGCACATGTAGACAACCCTCTCCTTCGGACATGCAAAAACTACAGTGATCATGCGAGGCAAGACCCAAATGTTTCAGTCGAGTTTTGGTGAGAAGCTTCTCATGTAAAACCAACCAAAGGAAACACCCAATTCTTGCCGGTACTTGGAGCGCCCAAACCTGTCGCCAAACTTGCTCATCATAACATGCAATTCGACCATGATTCAAATCCTTCACCAACCACTCATAGGCAGATCTCAACGTGAAATTCCCTTCCTCTGTTAGCTTCCAAATGAGCGTATCGCTACCACAATCACTAGACGGCAGTTTATGTAGCTGAATTTTGCCCTTAACAGTATCCTCCAAAAGATTTTCATACTTATCAACCCGCCACTCTCCTTGAGGAGAGACATATTGCCCCACTGTTTCCCATTTGTACTCAACAGGAATTTGCCCAATAGCAGCAAGCTCAAGAATACAACCTCCACCTAGCCAATCCTCTTTCCAGAAGAGAGCAACCTCACCATTACCAACTAACCTGCTGCTATTCGAGACCACCCTAGGTCCCGCCTTGCATGTGGCTTTCCAAAGAGGGGAATCAGTAGCCAAAGCAGAGAAAAGATCTTTCCTCCTATGTGATCCATACTTTGCCTTAAGGATCAAGGCCCAAAGAGAATTTTGTTGAAGGTATCCCCATGCAATTTTCATCATGAAGGCTTCGTTAACAAAACGAAGGTGCTTAAGACCCAATCCGCCCTTAGCTTTCTCCATGCAAAGCACATCCCACTTAAGGAGATGCATCTTTCTAGAAGTTGTCGAGCTACCCCAAATAAAACTTCGAGTACTCTTCTCAATAGCACACACGGTTCCACGAGGAATTAGACAAGATTGCATAGTATAGATCGGGATTGAGAGTAACACCGATTTTGCTAGAATCACCCGCCCTGCAAAGGATAGGAAATTTGATTTCCAACCAGCCAATTTGCCTTTAACTTTTGAAACGATGGAATCATAATCCACTTTTCGAACTCTTCCACTCCAGATCGGGACACCCAAGTACCTGCCAATTTCCTTTGTCTCCATCTAACCACTAGCAAGAGATATTTCCTTAGCAAGATTAGAATCCACACTCTTGGAGAAGAAAATTCTAGTTTTTTCAGCACTAACCTTGCTCCCTGACGAGCAACAAAATTTATCAAGGCATGCCTTTATCACCCCCACTTGATAAGAAGAAGCTTCTGCAAAAAGCAAAACATCATCTGCAAACATAAGATGAGAAATAGAGGGCCCTCTTCTTCCAAACTTAAGGGGTCTCTAGCTCCCCTCCATCTGTAGATCTTGTATACAATGAGTCAAGCGCTCCATACATAACACAAAAAGGTAGGGAGAAAGGGGGTCACCCTGCCTGATACCTCTAGTCGGATTAAAACTTTCCGTCACATCCCCATTCCATAGAATATTAAGACTAGAAGAGGTCACACATAGCATAATTACATGGATTAGGGTCTCCGGTACCTTAGCGACTTGAAGAGTATCAGCAATAAAATCCCACTTCAGACGATCATAAGCTTTCTCTAAATCAATTTTAATAGCCATCATCTTCTTGCACCCTCTCTTCCTCATGCTATGAAAACACTCTTGAGCAATGACAATGTTTTCCTGAATAACCCTGCCAGGCACAAAACTTACTTGATTAGGAGCCACCCAAGAAGGCATGAATTCTCTTAACTTTGTTTGTGATAACCTTAGTGATGATCTTATAGCTCACATTACATAAAGAGATAGGTCTAAACTGAGAAATCCTGTCAGGCTTCTCCACTTTAGGGATCAAGGCAATCAGGGTCTCATTAATATGGACCTCCAAGTCACCATTGAAAGCTCTATCAACCATACTCACCACCGCACCTCGAGTTATTTCCCACGAATTCTGATAAAACGCAGCTTGAAAGCCATCCGGCCCTGGTGCCTTCCAAGGACCCATCTGTTTGATAGCTCTAAAAACTTCCTCCTCCAATACAGGACCAGCAAGAGTAGCAGTGCGACTAGGATCTAGGACAGGAAAGCCATGGTTCACCTGAAGAGAAGGCACCTCACCAGACTCATCACTAAAGAGATTCCTATAAAAATCCACCACATGCTGCTTTAAGGGTTGCTCCTCCGATATCCAGGAACCATCAACATTCCTTAAGCTCCCAATCTTGTTACGACGCCGTTTAGAAACCGTCGAGATGTGAAAATACCTAGTATTTCTGTCCCCATTAACCAACCATTCCTTTCTAGCTTTTTGAGCCCAATGAATCTCCTCCCTATGGAGCACCATTTCCAGATCATTTCGCAACTCAATTTCAAGTCTTTCCAAGAAAGGATTATACCTTCCACGAGCTAGGGCTTTCTGGATACCCCCAAGGCGAGCATAAATCCTTTTCTTGGTAGATTCAAGGTGACCAAAGACATCTTTATTCCACGCGACCAATCTTACCTTCAACGCTTCTAGAGACTGACTAAGGCTCACATCATCTTTCCAAGCTGCCCTAACCTCATCAGCAAAACCAACATGAGTTAGCCACATGGCTTCCATTCTAAACGGCCGACGTCGAAAAGCCATCCGGGAGGAGTTAAGATCAACTACGAGAGGATGATGATCAGATTTAAGACGAGGAACCACCTTGACAACTGCATCAGGGAAAAGGAGACGCCACTCAGCTGAACAAAGACCCCTATCCAACCTTCTATAAATCCGCTGGAGCCCACTGTATTTGGGACCCCTCCAAGTGAACTTCGGACCACAGAAACCGAGATCCAACAAATTACATCTATCAATGTTATTTTGGAATTTTAGACATCGTCTCATCGACACCGGGCCTCCCCCTTTTGATTCAGAAGAGTCAATAATATCATTAAGATCTCCAACAATCAGAGAAGGTCCTTGAAACGTACCCAAAACAGTAGCGAGTTCATCCCAACAGCGCTGCCTCTTATTCTCAAGGGGACTAGCATAAGTAGCCACAAGGATCCAAGGAATATTATTACCAGATCGAACCTCCAAGAGAAGAAATTGGTCATGGTTGAGAACAAGCTCCATGGAGAAGGAATCATTTAGCGCCAGACACCAAATTCCTCCTGATAAACCCACAGCCTCACTACGAAATGCTTTCACAGCTCTAACTTTCCTGATAACCCTATCAGCTTTCTCACCACTAATTCGTGGTTCTAAAATAATAATGCAATCCGGCTTGAGCTCCTTTATATAATGTTTCAAGGTAGTGTGGAAATTCTTACTTCCAGCACCCCTACAATTCCAACAAAAAATCTTCATAAAAAACATGGTCAAGGAGGTCAGATAACCAAATCCATTTCCACATCGTTCAAATTCGAACGACTCATCGCGCACACAGTTCCTTCGTCCGTTCTCATCTCAATAGGGACCAAATCTACCATATCAGGAGGATCACCCATCAAGGACGGATGGTTGAAGGAGAAAGCCGGATTCTGGTGAACCATCCAACCCGCTCCAGGAAATGCAGGATCTTTATTAGAGGTAATATGGATGCTTGGAGCAGCAAGAGTATGACCTTCCATGCAAGGTAAGTTAACATTACCGTTAAGATTCTCCCGTGCACGTGCCAAGGCTTCAGGGATTTCATAAGGAATTTTGGCATGAACTTCTATATTGGACACGCTCCCCATAGCAACAAGATCTCTTGAAATCACATCTTCCTCCATTGTCTCCTTATTTAAATTCATATGGGAACTTGATTCCTCCATTGTCACCTTATTTAAATTCATGTGGGAACGTGATTTCCTCAAGGATCCACTAATCAAATGCTGCCCATGACTTGTTATTAATTCAACCCCTGGATTTCCTTCTATATTTAATCCTTCCTCATGCAGATTTTTACCTTCCTCAAAATCCGAACCAGCTAGAGCCTCAAATTGTGATCCCATATTACCTCGCCTTCCTAATTCAGTAGCAGGTCGTATACTTCCCATATTAGGATCACCCCCAACTCCTCCGGGACCAAATGGCCTCCGATTATCCTTCCGAAAACGAGGTTTCTGAGCAATCATCCATGGCCCGTAAGTATCCGCCGGTGGCATTCTTCCCACGCCAGAACTTCCATCAGTTTTCTCTCCTTCTCCATAATCCTCTCCTTCGAACTCTCTCGGATCGTGGTTTGACACTTGACATTGCTCTCTGTGATGACCAAAACGCCCGCAGTCATAACACAACAGGTTGAGTGACTCATAATGGATCTGAAAGGTCCGATCATGCAAACGATAATGAGCCAACAAAGGTTTAGTGAGGTCAATCTCAACGCACACCCTCGCAAATTTTCCACGCATAGCACGCTCAGTATTATAATCCACCTTAAGAACTCTTCCAACTCTGCTTCCTAGCTTCAACAAGAAACGTGTGTCAAAATATTCAATGGATATTCCCGGAAAACGAACCCACACTACAAGTTTGTTTAATTTTGCCTCCACCGGATTAAAGTTAGGTTCCCACCTGCGAAGTGACAGGTAATGATCGGCGATGATCCAAGGACCTTCAGTAAGCACCCGATCAAAATCTTCCTGCATGCCAAACCTTGCTATATAAAAGTCAAGGCCAATATCAATAAGATTCATCGAGCCTCTCGGTTTCCACAAAGAGTTCAACCGCTTGGAGAGGAGAGTATAGCTCACCGTCTTACCCACCAATTTAAGAATTAGAGATTTCTTCCATGGCTTCCTCAGCCTATTAAGCTCTTCACTAGTTAAGTCGATTGAAGGGCATAACGGATCTACACTCTTATCTTGCTCTGCATTTTCCTCAGGAACCTCATCAGCCATGGCTTCTGAGGATGCATCTGCTGACGAAGCATCCTCAAAAAACAAATCCTCATTGCCCTCATCTTCCTCTACACCAGGGATCTGCCTGAGAAAATCCGAGTCAGCCCCATTCATTAACATATCAGCGTAGGTCACCCTCGAAGGAGAGCCCTCCGGTGACCCACGCTCCCCCTGTCGACCTCTCTTCATCTTCTTTGTACTACGTCGACGCTGATCTTCTTCTTCAGTTGAGATCCCCGGCGGGGGGTTAGAACCCCGCTCCACTTCCATCTCTTCTCTTCCGTCGTCAACACTTCTTGTTTGCATAACATACTTAGAGTTGTCCATTGCGCTGTTTACTGAAGTGTCATGAATATGATTTAGTCGTTGGGAGTATAGATGTTATATATAGAGGATTTTGTATGATTTACTCTTGTTATCTATTTCCTCATCAGCAGAGGATCAAGGGCATCCCCACACTATATAACATCTTCATATTTCATAGTTTTTTCTTTTTCTTTTGGGGATGCAGGTGGGGTAGTGGTTGTCTAGCATCTGTCTCTCGAGTTTGGAATTCTTAATCCCCCTCCAAAAAAATAAAATAAAAATGCAGCATGGGATCAAGTTCAGATATATAGATGACAAAATCCGATGACACTATCAGTGATCTTTCTCTGTTGATTTGTTATCCAAATAGAATGCCTTTTCCATTTACTAACATACAGACGAAACTACTATGTTTGGTTTTCTTTTACCATGATTATCACTACAAAGGTGCTAACTATCCATTTTGAAATACTTTGTTTTGGAGTTTACTTCTGCCAGGTTTCAAGACTTAAACTGGTCTAAGAATCTTTTTGATTTATAAGCCTATATGGCCTACATTGCCACTTCAGCAGATTTGATGCTATCTAACCCACCAGTTGGTGCCATAACTCCCTCAACTTCTTGATGATGGAATTTAGGAAGGTTTAACAACGTTGCTATACAGGTTTCCTGGCTTCAGAATGAATGGAATATTAGTGGTCCCATCGAACCTTTTCCTTTTGAGAGAAGTACTTGAAGACTGTACATTGCCGTCACCAGAGAAGAACAAGAGGAAACATTGGACATCAAAGGCAAGATTCCAATCCTTGAGGAGAGGTTAGTTCCATCATTTCCTCTACAGTTCGGTAACTCTAATTCGTCAATCATGGGATGATCAAGCCGTCAGTGTCACATGTTGGATCTGAATATAATGTGAGATTGTTTAACACAACACACAATAAATAATTTCCAATTGTTTCTCAATTAATCCAGCATCTTACACTCTTCAATACTATTGGAACATCATGATTAATCTCTTGCTTGTCAAGTTACCTTGTAATGGCTTGATAAGCAGTCATTTCCTGATTAGAATAGCAATCTAGTGTCTTATACTTTTCAAATTTTACATAAAAAATAAACCTTTTGACTACCTAATTGTCATGTTGGCTTGTGATGGGCCTGAATAGCAGTCATTTTCTTATTAGATACAACTGAAAATACTGCAGATATGGAATGCATCTCAAAATTTGGATCAGACTTCACTTACCAAAGCTCGTATCCTAAGTAATCTAGTAGTTTAGGTTTCAAAGTTATGAATTTTTACCATCAGGATTCACAAGCAGTTGGTGCATGCATGGAGTCCATACTCTCATGCTTTCCATATTAGTCATGCTTGTCAAAAGTGCATGGGGTATTGGTTGGGGTGAATGTTAACTGATTTGCTTCTGGATGCATGAATTATTGACTAATTGATTTGACAAATATTTTCCTATAAAACAGAGGAATGAAATGCATTATAAGTTCTTAACTGACCCAAACACTTGAGTAAACATGTAAACATATGGCTATCAATCAAGTTTGGTAATAATTCATCTTACCGTGACTAATACTTCAACGATTCACTGATAATATTTCATTTTTACGTATAGAAGTCATGCTACCTTGTCCAAGCCAAAATAAAAACATTAAAATTCAGAAAATTCTCTATGTGTTGGAATTTATTAATATAATTAATAAATTAAATGCTCAAGGGCAAATTTGGAAACTCACTATTAGGGCGGTTACAAAATAGGGTTATATATTTTGGTAACCACCGCATAAGTGAATGTGTTTACATTACGTAAGTTTTCAAAGAAAAAGAGGCGGCTCCTATCTCTCTCCCTCTCTCCAAGAAACGCAGGAAGGAGAAACCTAGTGAATGTTTCCTTCCTTTGCCTTAGATCCGTCTTCCATCTTTTTTCCACACGGCATTTGGGTTGTGGAAATACTTCCCTTTCCTTGTGATTGTGGAATCATCCCAGTAGAGATTTGGTGGTGGAACGAGAACGTGGATCCATATTTACTTCCGCTGCGAATACTTCACAAAAGGAAAAGCGAATCCAGGTAAGGAATCTTTCCCCCTTTAATTAATTGAATTGAACTAATTGGAGTATTACCAACACTATGGAACAATACCAATTAAAAATACAAAACATCTAATTGTTTTTCACGGATATGTACTCTGTCAATCAGATTTTAGAAGGGTCTTCGAGAGTTAGATAGATACAAGAACTTTACTAAGAAACTATAGTGTATCATTAGAAAATCAAAATACAAGAGAGTAAAATATTCTAACATGTAATATAATTTTGGAGGAAAGAAGAATAATAAATGAGAGGTGCACATAGGAAACCATCTGAGTAACAATTTAGAATCTAGTAGATGTGCTTTTGAATCATAAAACAAAATATATTCAATAGATGTACTTCTAAATCATAGAAAATATTATTGAATTGCACAACTTACAGTGACTGAGACATCAATGACCGATAATATTCTATTATGAAGGTATGCTAACCTGTCCAAGTCAACATAAAAACATTACAATTTAGAAAATTTTCTGTGGAGCAATACCAATTAAAAAAACAGAACATCAAAACGGAGGAAGTTGAGAGAGATCAAGAGAAACCCTTGTTCTGTCTACCCTTCGAGAGAAAAACCTTGATTTGAAACTAAAGAAGTTAAGAGAGATCTAGAGAAACCCTTGGTCCGTCTTTCCTTCATGAGAAGAAGTTGAGAATTTGCAGAGAAATATTTGCTCCGTCTTCCGTTATATGAGGAAGTTGAGAGCGATTGAGAAAAAAGAAGACAAGTGGCTTTGAGTAGTTTTAGGTTTCAATCTCGAAGAATAAATAATTATTAAAAAAAAAAACTTCAAATTGCATCTAATAAAGAAAGCTAGCTATTTAAGGTTGAAAAAATAATAATAAAGAAAATAAAAGAGAAAGACTGAGATCGTGGTTAGAAAGGAAAGTTGTATGAGATTTTTTGGAAAATATGGTTTACAAGGTAAGGTGTTTTGAGATTGAAAAGAAAAAATAAATAAATAAAAGAAAAGAAATATTATCTTTTACTCTTATTTCTATAAAAAAAAACTTATTTTTTAGTTTGAGATAGGCTTTAATTTATACATTTAAAAAAAAATAAAAATAAAAGAAAAAAGAAGGCTTCCAGTTGTTGTTTACAAGGAAAAAATAATAAATAAAGAAAAAAAAAAAATGAGATCGTGGATTTTAGGAAAACTTGTTTGATATATTTTGAAAAAATGGTTTATGGAGAAGGTGGTTTAAAAAAAAAAGAAAAATTATATTTTACTCTTATTTCTATAAAAAAAAAAACTTCTTTGTTAGTTTGAGATAGGCTTTTATACATTTAAAATAAAAAATAAAATAAAAGAGAAAAGAAAGCTTCTAGTTGGTTTATACAAGGAAAAAAATAATTAAGAAAAAAAAAAAAAGGACGTGGTTTGTAGGGAAACTTGTTTGAGATTTTTTGAAAAAAAAAAAATCTTTTACTCTTATTTCTATAAAAAATAAAAAACTTCATTCTTAGTTTGAGATAGTTGATTTATATATTTAAAATAAAAGAATAAAAAGAAAGAAAAAAGAAGGTTTCTAGTTGTTGTTTACAAGGAAAAAAAAAAAAAAAACAGAGATCGTGGTTTGTAGAAACTTGTTTGAGATATTTTGAAAAAAAAAAAAATGGTTTATAAAGAAGGTGGTTTAAGATTGAAAAAAAAAATAATAATAAATATTATCTTTATTCTTATTTTTATAAACAAAAAAAATTCTTTCTTAGTTTGATGTAGGCTAGGGGTCAGGGGTGTAAGTTTGGACCTGACGGGTTAGGGTCAAAATATTCTGGCTTTGAACTAGGGCCAAGGGCGGGCCTGGGATTATTCTCTGGCCCGCCCAGCCCATCCTGGTCTGTCCCTAATTTTGACCCTGATCTTAGCCCTAATTTTGACTCTGATTCTGACCCTGATCTTGGCCATGATCCTAGCCCTGATCTTGGCCTTAATCTTGGCCTTGATCTTGACCCATGATTTTGGCCCTGATTTGAGTTTGGACCCTCTACCCATATGGAGAGTAATTAATTATAATCCACATAGGTGAATATTTGACACCTGTCAAATTTAAAAAACATGATCATGTTTTGTAAAAAAATTAATAAAAAAAAATTATATCTTCATTACCAATGTAGTAAGCATCCACCTGATTTTGGCCCGATATTGACCCTAATTTTGGCTCTAGTCTTAATGTTAATTTGACTCTGATCATGTATTAGATTTTTACCATAATTATCACATTAACATTGATATAACTATAAGTTTTGACTTTGACCTTCAGTTATTTTGGTAATATTAGACTATGAGTTCACTTTTTATATTATTTTTAAGATAATTTTTATTTTTTGAATTAAGTCATTTTTAGTTCCAAAAAATCATTGATTTTTTTTTGGACTAAGGCAAGATAATATATTATAAATAATAAAAGCTAGTATATAGAGAATTAATATCTAACAAATATACACCTCAACTTCTCATCATGAATATTGACATCTTTCTTCTACAAAAAAAAAAAAAAGGAATATTGACATCTTTCTTTTGCCTCCAATGTGATATTTCAGAGAAAAAAAAAACTTATTAAGGACATATAGCTATATTTGTAACAATATAATTTTCTTTAATTACGAACAAAATAACAATACTAAATTATTGTTGATTTACTTGTTAACAAAGTTTTGAATATGAATTTTTTTTTTTTTGAATAAGGATATCAATCGGAGAGATTTTCAATTTTCATCACCAAAGTAATGGGAGAGGTTTTCAATTTCCATCCTCAAAGCAATGAAAGACTTTCAGAGATCAATATAGAATTATGGAGTATGAATTTATTTATGTTTAAAGCAACACTATCAACTTATTGACTATTTTATCATTTTGTATGAGCTTGAATCATTTTATATTTATATGAATTTTATTTTTAGTATACTTATGATACTTTTATTTTTATTTTTATTATTAAATATATATATATTTTTTTATGAATTTACATTTGTTATTTTAGGTCCAAGAATATGACCAATTTAGGCTAGGGTCAAGATAGGGTCAATCAGGGCCAGAGACAAGGCTAATTAGGGTCAAGGCCATTTAGGGCTAGGGACAAGGTCAATCAGGGCTAATCAGGGCCAACTAGGGTTAGGGATATGGCCAATCAGGGCTAATCAAGGTCAGAGCCAATCAGGGTCAGGGTCAGGGCCAGAGCCAATTAGGGCCAATCAGGGGCAACCCATCTTGACCCGGCCCAATTAGGGCCAATTAGGGCAGGAATGGGCTTGGCTTGGCCCTGTAGGGCTTAGGGCAAGGGACAATAATCCTTGGCCCTGAACTAGGGTCAGGACATGAATGGGTTCAGATTAGAACATATAGGGCTGAACTTGGGATTGCAAAAGCCCGGCCCAGTTGCAACCCTAAGGTAGGCTTTGATTTATACATTTAAAATAAAAGAGAAAAGAAGGGTTTAGTTAAGAGTGTCAATCGGTACGATTTTGATAATTCGGTACAGTTTTAGTACGGTACCAACTTTGAATACCGAAAACCAGAACTGTACCGTACTGAATTTACACGGTACGGTACTGTTTCGGTATTTGAAAAAATGGTTTGGTATGGTTTCGGTATTAAATCGGTATAAGAAAACGGTTTAAATACAGTATCTAGTGCGGTACACTTTTGGTAGGAACAAACCCATGCCACTTTTGTTATTAATTCATTAAGATCCTAATAAAATTGCGACCAAACAATTGATAGAATTTGATATTAACAAAGACAAAGCAAGTAAATCTAAGAAGATGAGTGAATGACGAAATGAAAAATTGAAATAGGGAACTATGGATTGGGTAAATGTTAAAGTGTTTTTATTATAAAATTACATTTATATCCCTTAATTTGGTACTGTACCAATTCGGTACGGTTTCGGTACATACCGACGGTATAAGTACCTAAATCCGGAACCGTACTAAAGAAATTCGGTTTCGGTACGTACCGAATCGAATTTGAACAGTACGGTGCAGTTTTAGACGGTGCGGTTTGGTACGGTTAAACGATTTCAATACACAATTGACACCCTTAGTTTTAGTTTTTGTTTACAAGGAAAATTGTCTGAAATTGAAAAAAAAAATGTAAGAAAAAAAAATATATTTTACTTTCTTTTCTAAAAAAATGTTTCTTATTTGATTAGATGAATTTTTTTTTATTTGAGCATCCGGGCCAGCTTGCACGCACCACGATTACATCATTAGGGAAGCATTTATAGAATTAATATAGAAAGGGGCTTCACCTTGGCCCTGAGGGGATTCGTTCTCTGACCTCCTATATGGAAACGTTAGTTTTTTGACAAATGAGCCACCCCCTGGGGTTTTGATTTGATGTTTTGTTTAGTGGTTTAAAGTTATGGTTGTTTGGGATTGAAAAAAAAGTGTATCTTTTACTCTCTTTTCAAAAAACTATTTATTTATTGATCTAATTTTATGCATTTTAAGAAAAAAAATATAAAGGTTACAAAGAATTTGTGAAAAATAAATCGTACTATATATATAAAAAGGTTATATATATATATATATTTTCAATCTCAAACAATCATCCTTATAAATCGTACTATTATATAAAAACATGATCTTTCATTGTACATCTTTTCCATGACCATTCTACATTTTGTATTTTTATCTATTTTGCGAATTAGTTTTTTAATAATTTTTGTTTTTCTACACAATTTTGGGTACTCATTACATTTTTACTTTTTTCTTAAATTTGTAAAATCAAATATCAAATAGAAAAGATAATTCTTACCCACGATCATTCATATTAATGGTAGAAGATATTTTTTTTTTCAAGTTATTTTCCCTCTTAAAATTTGTTTCTATGCTTTATTTTCTATTTTGTTAATAATTGTGATATGATATTTTGGGATTTTTCCTTGAATAAAAAAGAAAAAAACCAAAAACATCTTGAAAAAAAAAAAAATAGTAACTAAAATATGAAGATTGCCATAAAAAAAATTAAGGCAATAAGAAAATAAACATAATTAAAATACATTTTTTAAAAAAATTAATCAAAATCCTCTTATATAAAAATTTATAGATTTTGACACCATAAAGGAAACTAAATTTACAAAAGTTGGATAAAATTTCGGAAAATATTAAAAAAAAATGAAGATTTTTAAATTGAACTAAAATGCCAATGAAGTTTTTTTTTTTAAAAAAATTAGGAAACAATAAATACAATTATAATTTAGTTAAAAAAGAAGAAGAAGCTAAAATCGTGAAAATGGTACAAAATTTTGAAGAAAACTTTTTCTTTAAAAAAATTTAAGATAATAAGAAAATAAAAGTAATTAAAGTACATTTTTTAAGAAAGTTACTCATTAAAAAAAAAATTTGTGAAAAATTTCATAGTTTTTGTTTTAGATGGAAAGATCTGCCTATTTACCAAAAAAGAAAAACCTAATTAAGAGGAGGGAAGAAACAAAAGAATTTAAGAAAATTTTTATTTTAGAGGGAAATATTACTTGAAAGAGTTTAGAAATTAGGAAGTAGAATTTTATTGCGATTTTTAATTTACATTGCAATAATTAACTTAATGAACCAATCTCTCCCTGTGTTTTCTAAAATATTTGAATCGTTATTTCTTCACGATATTAAAATATTTCTTATTATTTATGTCTTTACTTTGTTTCCATATTTAATTTAATAAATCTCTCTCTCTTATAAATCTCTTCAAATTATTAAAATATTTTTATTTATTTACACTTTTATTTTCTTGCTATAACTATGCAAATCATTGGCATCCTTATGGTCCCGTGCAAATTAGGAGATATAAAAATTATTGGCATCCTTATTGAATTCAAATATTTGTGTACAAAATTTCTAATAGATCTTATAATACTCTGCATATGAAGTTCAAAAATTCGATAAAACTTATCAAAACTAAATTGGATCAACTCTCAACTAAATAAACCAATTAAATTAAATATTAATATATGACATTAGTTATAAGGTCGTTGGATGCATTATGAAGGCAAATAATATTTTGAACTGTATAATGTGAAGTAGTGAATTAAATGAACACAATAAAATGTTTAAAATTTTGATGTTTATTATAAATGCTAATCATGTGAGACTTTTTAAAAGTATATCATTTCTTTTTTATTGTTTCTTAGTAATTTTGAACTACTTTGTTCATACACTATGCATGATATTTATTAGAAATTCTTTTTAGAAACACTCCAAAATAATTGGCAAAAAACATAATACTCCAAAACTCTGCCAAATTGGCAATGATTTTTTTTTCCATTAGAAACATTGATTAATTAAAATAAATGACAAATATACCTTAGTTGTGCTGTTCTAGATCTTATAATATAAAGTGAAGAATTAAAGATAAATCAACAAGATGAAATTAATGATTCAATATTTTTGGGAGTAATATTTAAAATAATAAGAAATAAATAGTAATGTATGAATTATGAGATTATTTTAGGATGATTTAATGAAATTCACTAACGGGAGTCGGGAGTGTACCATTGTGAAAATTTAAGAGACTTCCTTGGTTGTCTTTGTCAAGTTGATATCTTTTTTGGGTGTCCATCATTTTTGTTAAATGTTTTGAGGTGTCTCTTAAATAATTTTTTTTAAAGAAATAGATTATGCATGATTAATGACAATAAATAATCATACAAAAATCACATTAATAATCAAAATGTTTGCCGCTATTGTATTTAGTTATTCTATGCATTTAGTTATAATTCAACACAATGATTTTCAATTTATATTTTTTTGAAGAATATAATTGACATATTGGAGGAAATTGAAATACTATTAATCTATAAGAAGAAAAAATCACAGGTAAATTTTTATTTCTAATGTCATAACAATATGAATTAAAGTATACTATTTATTTTAATTAGTTGAATGATTTTCCAAAATTTTCAATTACAAAATGTAACGTATTTCAATATATATATTAGGTGCTTCTAGTCTATTCATTTTATTATGAATTACAACTTTGAAGTTTAACTAATATAGAAAAAGAACTATAAATTTGAGTATTATTAAATAAATTAGTTGAATAAAGTTACAAATTTACAATTATGGAGTAAAGTTATATTAAAATTGTTGTGGTATAAAGTTAATTTGATAAGGTGATTTTATTTATATATATATATATATATATATATATATATATATATATATATATATATATATATATATATATATATATATATATATATATTACAAATTGATACTTGCAAATGCACGTGCAACTATATACGAGAAAAAAAACCTTAATAATAATAAAGTTGTTATTTCATTTTACCCAATTGTATAGTATTTTATTATTTTTTATTAAAAAAAAAATATATTTTACGAAATATCAAGATTCGTATCTCAACTCATATTCTATTATTATTTAAAAATATAGAAATAAAATGAAATGAAGTTGTTTGGTCAATAGTAAGAAAGTTTTAGGGAGATGAATAGATTCTGATAGAAAAAAAAATAGATATAAAAATCAAGAGAATTTAAGAAACGATTTTAAATTATTATTATTATTATTTATTTTTTAGATATAATGAATTCAATAAAATTAGGATATTTTTTTAAGGCAACTAATCTATCAAGAATATTATGATAAATTCTAATTAAAAAAAAAAAAAACGAAACTCAAATTGAGGAATGAGATAAATCCATAAGACCTTATTTCTTAAAAATAAAAAATAATCAAATCTTAAATACGGAATTTTGGTTTCTATAAATAAAAAATTATATTAAAAAAGGGGGAGAGTTTTTATTTTTTTAATTACCTTTTAAAAATTTACCAAATTATATCCTATTTCATTATTTATTAAGAAAATCACATATCTTAAAGAATCTGAAGATTCCTATCTCAAACTATATTTGAATAATATGATATGATAAAATTTGATTTTTTTGGTAGAACATTAGAGATTGGATGGATTGATAAAAAATGATGGTGGAATTTAATCAAAAGTTTTTTTTTTAATTAGGGATTAAATCACGTTGGATTTAAAATAACAATATTTATGAGTTATTTTGTATAATATCTAATTTGAATAAACTTTTCTTTATTAAGAATTGATATAACTTTTAATATTTCTTCTTCTCTTAATATAATGATCCTTTTAGCGAAAAAAAGAATTGAAATAACTTATAAGAAAACGAAATCAATAGACGAAATTCTCTTTTGTAATTTTAATTTTAATTTAATTTATAAATTAAAATAAATAAAAAATTACAAAGGATACCAACAATTTGTAAGGAAAAATAAAAAAAATATAAGAAAATTAATAGACAAAATATGACATTTGAATAAAAATGAGGGTTACAATAGTCAAAGAAATAATTTATAGCAAAGAGGAGTATATGCTTATTATATATATATATATATATATATATATATATATATATATATATATATATATATATATATATATATATATATATATATATATATATATATATATATATATATATATATATATATATATATATATATATATATATATATATATATATATATATATATTAATTCATTAACTCCCACTGGGTTCTTATACTAAACAAGCATAAATTTTATCAAGAACAAATCATAAGATCAATTAAACTGCCAAATAACAATGATATGAGTGTATAAGTTCAATCATCAAAATAGGTTTCATCTCCTAGATTATTCTTTTTTCCCATCTTTAGCGTCTTTCTTTTCAAGCCAAGATTTATGTGCATTATAGTGTAAGAACTAGAATACGATATGATATTTAGAAAGTATTGGACATATCTTACACTAAACGTATGTTGAAGAAGATTGATTCTGACCTTGAATCTCCAAATCTGTAGAATGATGAAGCTTTCTCCAATCTTCTTGTCTTTTCTACCATATTTTTTTCTTGTGGAGAGAGAAGATAACAAAAGAATTTAGGGGGATTGGAGGGACCCATCATAGTTATTTATAATAGCAATCTCAAACCTTAGTCCACATCTACAATGGATCAATTTGGCCCATCTCAAACCTAATGACAGTGCATCGGTCCGATGTGTTGAGACCCCCATCATTTAGTAACCGCAATAATTAATCTAAGCCCATATATTGCTTAGGATAAACCTAACAACAAGTTCATAAAATATTCTCTTGGATGACTGATTGATTGCTTTGTTTCAAGTTTAGTGTTCACATCACAAGTATGGCAGGAGTCAGTGAAGATGTGGTAGGTATCTGTGAAAAAACTGATGATGAAATTTTTTTGGAAGCAAAAGCACTTCAGACTGATCTAATCGTCTGTCTATTACTGTAATAGAATCAGATTTCCTCAGCCAATGGGATATACTAAAATTGTTCCATATAATTAATGTTAGAAATAAAGAACTAAGAAATTTAAAGTACCTGAGGGGCTCAGCAATGAAATTTATACAATAGTTGAAATGAGAAAGCATTTAGGAATTAGATTTTCATGTATTCCACGAGATAGTGGGATCAGATGTTTTAACTTTCTTGTTACTAAGAATAAATACGTTTTTAGTATGGATGAAATATATGTAACTTCTTATATTGTTGTTTTTTTTTTCTTCCTCTTAATTTTTTGTTCCTGTTATTAAGCTCAAGATCCAACAAATATACTCTTAACCCATTGAAGAACTTAGAAGAGCAGTCATCCCCTTTTTCTGTCGTACTGAGTTTGAATAATTTTTCTTAGATGTAAAGGTAAAGACGTAATTTTATTGTATGCATATAATCTGCATATTGTTAGCTAAGTTTTATTTTGCTTTGTTATTGTAGTTATTTTATTTCTATTATTTTATTATTTTCCCCTTCTTCTTATTTTTATTTATTTTTAAATATAATAACTTCTAGATTCTTACAATATATCAGATTTTCTATTTTGAGAAAATGCCTTTTCCCTATTCACTGTTCCAGAATTCTTACATTCAGAAGAGAGACAATAGGCGCAGCCATGTATACTGGATTGGAAACAAACCATGTGCTAGATGAATTCTTCATGGGCTGGTGTGTTGAGACAATCTGTTGTCATTGATCTGGATCAAAGGGTAAGTTGGGTTTTCTTGCCCTGACAGAGAACCCAGCAGTCGCAGAATAACTAAAGAATTATTTAGGTCCCTACAATGATCATTTCATAGAGTTTACGGAAGGAATGATGAATTGGTTGGTTGCTTGGGAGGACCAAAATAATAGGATAGCATTACCATAGCATAATATGAGACAAAATTGATGTTTTTTTTTTTGTGTGTATTTGATTTGAATTTTGTGGAGAACTGCTCTCTGAATTCATTTTCTGAATTGCAACGGGTATTAAAAAGTAAATGAATTCATACAAGTTGGTCATTTCTTGTTCTTCAGTGGTAAGATATTAGATTTATTCTCTCATTGGTATCATAAGAAGTAGGCAAATATTTTGCTGAACCTCGTTTGGTTTTTAGTTTTTTTAAGAATTGCTGGTCTACTTGCTGTTGGGGTTTTGGTAAGGAATTGTGAGCAATTTTGAGAAAATGCCTTTTCCTTAGAAAGTGCATTGATGTGGTGTCGTGCTACCATAATATTGTTAAACAACTAAAGAATTCTCTAGGTTCCTGCAATGATCATTTCATAGAGCTTGCGGAAGGAATGATGAATTGGTTGGTTGTTTGGCAGGACTAGAATAATACTATAGCATTACCATTACTGAATATAAGACAAAATTGATATATATATATATATATATACCAGGGGTAGATTTAGGATCTTTTGTGGTGAATGACATTGTTACAACACCATTACAAGATGATACAGAGAGGGGAAGGGGGAAGAAATCCTATTCCTAGAGGAGCACTCCGTGTAAGTCCGGTTACCCTCTCCAATGCTCCGGTTACCCTTCTCCTTGTAACCTTATCTCTTCATCAATGCATTCTCATTATCATTTATGCATGAAAGGGATGGCTCTGCCGACCTTTCTTTTATTTTTCTTGCATCATTTGCATATGGTCGAATTATCGCCTAAATTTCTTTCTGTTACGCATTTAATTTCATTATTGCTTTAAATTCTTTATTTTTCTTGTATCATTTTCTTATGGTCGGTTATACCACCTAAGATTTTCTTTTAATTCTGTTATGCATTTCTTGCTTATCATTTCTTTCATTTCTTTACCTTTTGTCCTATAATTTTTCTTACGCATATTTTTCTTTATGCCAAATATTGTTCATATTTTGTTCCTTTCTTTTTAGTTTGGTATATTGATGGCTGGATTTTCCGCCTATTAGCTTACTGTTTTGTTTATATGCTTTTGAAATTCATATTTTTATTTTCTTTCTTTTAAATTCCCTCCTAATAGTTTGGCTAGGGTATCCGAGAAGTAAAAAAGACCGTCATGATATGATTCCTAGAGGTGAGGCAGAAGGTGTGTAAGTCCTCTTTTGTGCTAGGTCTTAGTGACGGGTGAAGACTTCTCTAAGTGGACCCCTTTCTTTTAGGTCGGAAAGAGAGAGTTTGAAATTATGAGTGTGTTTTCCCGAAGCATGTTTTCAACAACTGTGAGCCAGCAGGAGACCAATTTGGCTACTAATATCCTTAACCAAAAAGAATTGAACAATGATTTTGACCAATCCTTGGTAGAATGGAGAATGCCCAAAGCCCCCAACAAAGAAATTCACCAACATTCAATCTTTGGTCTTAGAGAAACCATCAAGACCATAGAACAAACAATTCCTGTCTCTTCTGAATTAGAAGTTCTCCCCAGGAATTCATCATTAATGACGATTTTGTCCGATCGACCTTTTTCGATTGATAAAGTTTTGCTCCGGCAAGACTTTGACAGCCCTGACAATGCCCTTAGGAAAGATTGGTTTAACGGTAAATTTAATCTTTCTGAAAAAATCCAAATACGTGATGCTTGGTATCATGACATGGAACAATATACAATTAACATGAGATTTTTTGTCTGGTTTGCCTCCTATGCTGAGGAAAATCAAATAGATTATCCATGGACCAATGGAACAATAAATCAAACTATTAACCCATTCAGAAAATGGCTTGTCAACAGAACCAAGGAAACAATAACCTCTGTCCATCCTCCAATGGACCAAATCAAGTTAAACATTGAAGGTGAAGATGTTTTAGCTGCCCCTTTTAAAAACAAAGAAGGTCTTAAAGGTGGGAGTCTTAAAACTGTTGAGCAATTAAACTTTGCCAACTCTAATCTTCAAACAATAGGTGAACAATTAACTAGAGTCGAAAATCTTGTCCAGCAAATTCCAAAAGAAACCCCAAAATTTGTTTCTGAACCAAAACAATCCTTAAACACTCCTATGTTTAAGCCGTTTCAAATTCCTAAAATCAACGCAAAACAGTTAAGCAAATCTGAAATGCTTAACGAAATTGAATCTCGTTTAAGCAATCTCATCATTCCTGATACTCCTGCAAGATCTGCAGAAGCATCCGCTTCCAATACCACTCACCGAATCGAAACGATTCAGGATGGGTTTGATTATAGATCTGACTCAGGCGAGTCCATCACTGAGCTAGTCCGAGAAATCAACATCAACAACAGCAACAACACCCACCAACTAGCCCATACTACCATCGACCCACTTTCCCTGACCTCCTTATTGAGCAACAAGGAAGGACCCAGGCCCAATACCAATCTGGAATCATTTATGAATGGAACATTGATGGTTTAACTGATTATCAAATCAACAATAAACTCCAGGAAATGACCATGGTTCCCAATGCTTATCGGCTCCGTGAAACCAATGACCAGTCTGTAGCCATGCTTCTCGTAGCAGGTTTTACTGGACAATTGAAAGGTTGGTGGGACCACATCCTCACCCCAGCCCAGCACTTAGGAATCCTAAATGCTACCCAAACCAATGCCCATACTGGTGAACCATTACTTGAACATAATCAACCTATTCCTGATGCTGTAAATACTTTGATTTACACCATCACCATTCATTTCATTGGAGATCCGTCTCGTTTAAAAGACAGATCTTCTGAACAATTATCTAATCTGAAATGCAAGGGTCTTCACCAATTCAAATGGTACAAAGACACTTTCATCTCTAAAGTTTTAACCAGAGATGATGCAAATTCATCCTTCTGGAAAGAAAAATTCATCACAGGATTACCAACAATGTTTTCTGAGAAATTAAAACAAGGTCTGAGGAAAGACCATAACAATGAAATCCCTTACAATAACCTTACTTACGGGAATATCATTAGTCTTATACATGAGGAAGCACTGGCCTTGTGTACAGAAATGAGATTACGTAAGCAATTACACAAGGAATCTAAGGCTTATAGCAAAGAGTTAGGTGGATTTTGTGAACAATTTGGGTTTGCCCCAATAAAATCCACTAAAAGCCACAGATTTGGGAGGCATAGAGACAATAATAATGAAAAATACAAGTCTTCTGAACCCTACTATAAATCCCATAAATACAACTCCAACAACAAATACCGTAAAAATACCCCACCAACAAAAAAATAAAGAGCATTCCAAACAAAATGAACAAAGAAGAACTTTCATTGGAAAATGTTTCAAATGCAACAAAGTCGGACACTTAGCCAAATACTGCCGTATGGCACAAAAGGTCAATTTAATAATTGATGATGAGAAAATTCGGAGCTCAATACTCCATTTGTTCGCCGAACCAGATAGCTCGTATGATTCCGAACACGAAATCAATAACATCAATACTGATCTGAGTAGCCTTTCAGATGATTCTGAAGCCATACTCTTCACTTGTCCCTGCGACGGTTCTGGAATATGTGAATGTTCCACAAATACCATAAATATGATTAGGAGTGAAACTATTCCAAGTTTCTTTCTTGATTTTGTTGATCAAATTCAGGATCCCGATTTAAAGAAACAATATCTCGAACAAGTTAAAGCTTCTTTGATTCCTCAACCTATTCCCACAGAACATTCCAATTACAACCTTAACAACATTTACAATCGGTTTAAACCGTCTCCCTCAATATCTTCTCCCCCAAATAATGACTCTAGAATTCAAACCCTTGAGACATTGACCAAAGGTCTCAAACAAGAAGTCACCCAGATTAAGCTGGAGTTAAACCTTCTCCAAGGACAACTCTCCAACATTTCCACACAAGCAACTACGGCTCAAACCCCTGAACAATATGTTCCCATCAATACTGAACAATCACCTGACCATTTTGTCCCTAGGCAAGACTTCAACCAATTAATCAATAGCATCCATTTCCAGCAATGGCATGTTCGAGTTCATCTCGTCATCTGTGATTCCTTCACCCTGTCCACCATTGCCCTCGTCGATACTGGTGCAGCTTCTAACTGCATCAAGGAGGGACTTGTCCATACTCAATTTTATGAAAAGACTACCCATAGACTTTCTGGTGCTAATGGCCAGAGTCTCGGTGTCAATTACAAATTATCACATGTTTGCATTCACAACAACCAAATACGTCTTAGACAGGTGTTCATCCTTGTTAAAGATATCATTACCAATGTCATCTTAGGGCAACCATTTCTTGAAATGATTAAACCATTTATCAGAATCGATACATCGAATAACCATCAACATTCAAGGAAAAGAGATATTTTTTGAATTCTTGGAAAAATCCCGTGGTTTCTCAAATCAATCAATTAAAAAACATTGCTTTTTCGGCAATTAACCAAATTCAAAATCATTTTCCACCTTTACAAATTTCAAAATTTGCATCATTTGTTTACAACAAAGACAACGCATCATCGCATCATCATTGCATTCCTGACCTATTTATACCTCCATTTTCCAGGAATCAGACACTCCCAACATGGCTACCCCTCAAACCACCTCTTCCAATACCGCCATCAAACAAAAGACCTCTTATAGCAAGTGTGCAGTCCGGTTCAAGACTCCTCTTCTGCAGCCAAGAACAACACCCAGGCCATCGTTGCCTCAAACAAACCATACTCTCACATTGTTGCTGGTGCCAGCTCCAAACCCACAGGTACTCCCTCTCTTGTGCCTGCAACAACTCAAACAACGATGACTACCCGATCCCGAACCAACACCACAACCACCTTCGGGAAAAGTCAATACATTACCCGACCTTTCATACCAACGCTCTTAGCAATTGAACCCTCTTGGGCCAAGAACAACGATGCCTTAACCATTGCCCGTAGACTCTTTTGGCAAGGCTGGGACTATTACTCCACCAACCCAGGGAAATCCCAAGAATACTATGAATACATCCTAGTTGACACTGAGTCTGTCATCTGGAAGCAAACAATGGATAGAAATGACCCTACATTGGTGACTCACACCACTATTATTATTCTCAAGGTTCTCACACATGAAGAATGGGGTGCAGCACCACGTCGGATTTTCTCCAACTCTGCATACCAACCCAACCAATATCATTATTTTGATTATATTGATGCATGGCACCATGCATTCTTCTTTCAAAATAAAGCAAACCGCCATTCTTGGTTCTTCTGCTTCGCACATAAATTCCCTGTGAACACGACATTTCCTTACTGGTTCAACAAGTGGTGGGCAACTATGGGACCACTTGAAGCAATCCTACCAAATTCTGTGGCGTAAGCCTTCACTGTCTTTTGCCAAGATACAACGACCGCCCAACAACACCGGACCCGCTTTAGGTTCTTTGTCCATTGCAAGCTGGCATGGATAATGTACTGGGAATATTTCATTGCTGAACAATCTAGTGCAGCCACCAAAACTGCACCTGACAACGAATGGACAATTCCGTGTCTAGCACGGTCTTACCATATTAAATGGTGGGACAGTTGCGACACATCCAAATGTAGCATTCCGGCCCTCATTAAGTCCCTGACGGGCCTTGAACCAATACCAACAACTTCTCAAGCCTCGTCTACTAGCAGCAGGAAAGCCAAACTCTTGGTTAAACAGGCTTTGCTCGAAGCCCAAATTGCAGCTCTTGATGAAGAAGACGAAGAAGAAGAATATGACCAATCCATCAGTGATTCTTTGATGCATCACTGCCACATTGGACAATATGCTCAGGATCCAGCGGATGAAGATGAAGATGATGAAGATGATCTTCTCGCAGAGTCTGTCGCTTCATCCCCCTTTGTTCGTGTTACAAGCAAACGCGGGCGAGGACGCGGACGTCCTAAGAATACGACCAATGTCACCGGCAAAGGCAAAAGGCCTTCTGCTTGAACAATCCTTCCAGTTCCCAGGATGCGAAGATGGGAAACTGTTAACCATAACGGCATCAAAGAATGGTCCGTAAGCCGTGACGGTAATATATGGGTTTCCGTTACTATTCCGGCCCTGAATAGTCTGATGTGTCCTGTCAGTAAAAAGGGCAACCGGTTCATCATTGTGGTTTAAGAATGGTCCAGCCAATATCCGGCTTGGTCAAATTGGATAAAACAAAATCAGCCAAAACCCGGCTCAGCCAAATTGGGTTAATCAAATTGAACCAGACCAATAGGGAAAACAGTGTCGATGACACATGGAATGCCCTGGAATGGTTCATCATCTATAATTTCTACATCCAACGGTGCAAGATGAAGATTTGCATCCAATGGTGTAAAACAAGCTTATCAAATCATGGCAATATCAAGGGTCAAGAATCAAGCGATCAATCGGACGGTCAAGGTTAAAAGGAATCTTATCCCACCAACCTTATCTTCACGTTATCCTTGAAGATTGCTAGCAATCCAAAAGAATTAATCATGGCCATCAATCTTGATTTCATGGAATCCGACGGATGACCATCATCTACAAAGACCCTCCTTCTTCTATAAATTGGAGGGTGCTCTCAAAGGAGAGGAGGTTGGTTTCTTTGCAAGATTAGAGAGTTCAGAGGAGTGCTCCTCTAGGAATAGGATTTCTTCTCCCTTCCCCTCTTTGTATCATCTTGTAATGGTGTTGTAACAATGTCATTCACCACAAAAGATCCTAAATCTACCCCTGGTATATATATATATATATATATATATATATATATTTCAATCTCAAACAATCTTCTTTATAAATCGTACTATTATATAAAAGTATGATCTTTCATTGTAAATCTTTTCCATGACTATTCTATCTTTTGTATTTTTATAACTATCATATTTTGCGTATTAGTTTTTAATAATTTTTGTTCTTTCTTCAGAAATTTTGGTACCCATTACATTTTGACTTTTTTTCTTAAATTTGTAAAATCAAATATCAAATAGGAAAGAGAATTCTTACCCACGATCATTCATATTAATGGTAGAAGATATTTTGGAATTTCTACAATTTTCCTTTTTATAATTGCTTTCAATATTTTGTTTTCTAATTTTGCTAATAATTGTAGTACTTATTTATTTATTTAGTTATATTTATTTCCATACAAATCATTTTAGAATTTCCTTTTTCATTTTCTTAAATTTGTAAAATCAAATTGGGAGAAGATTGCCAAAAAAAAAAACAGGAGAGATTCACGATTCTTATTTCAAGTAATATTTTTCCTCAAAAACTTCATTTTTCATGTTTGGTTATCTAATTTTGCTAATAATTGTAGTAGGTTATTTTGGAAATTCTATCAAATCTTTTTTTTTTTCAAATTTCTTTCCCCTCTTAAAATTTGTTTCTATGCTTTATTTTCTATTTTGTTAATAATTGTGATATGATATTTTGGGATTTCTTTTGAATAAAAAAAAAAAACTAAAATATGAACATTGCCATAAACAAATTAAGGCAATAAGAAAATAAAAGTAATTAAAATACATTTTTAAAGGAAGTTAGTCAAAATCCTCTCATGAAAAAAATTGTAGATTTTGACAGCATAAAGGAAACTAAATTTACAAAAGTTGGATAAAATTTAGGAAAATATATATTTAAAAAAAAAAATGAAGATTTTTAAATTGAACTAAAATACCAATGAAGATTTTTTTTTTAAATTAGGAAACAATAAATACAATTAGAAAGAAGCTAAAATCGTGAAAATGGAATAAAATTTTGAAGAAAAAATTTTCTTAAGAAAATTTAAGATAATAAGAAAATAAAAGTAATTAAAGTATGTTTTTTAAGAAAGTTATTCATTGAAAAAAAAAAAATTGTGAAAAATTTCATAGTTTTTGTTTTAAAGGGAAAAATCTACCTATTTACCAAAAAAGAAAAACCTAATTAAGAGAAGGGTAGAAACAAAAGAATTTAAGAAATTTTTTATTTTAGAGGGAAATATTACTTGAAAGAGTTTGGAAATTAGGAAGTAGAATTTTATTGCGATTTTTAATTTGCATTGCAATAATTAACCTAATGGAACCAATTTCTCCGTATGTTTTCTAAAATATTTGAATCGTTATTTCTTCACGACATTAAAATCTTTCTTATTTATTTATATCTTTACATTGTTTTCATATTTAATCTAATGAATCTCTCTCTTATCAATCTCTTCAAATTATTAAAATATTTTTATTTATTTACACTTTTTATTTTCTTGCTATAACTATGCAAATTATTGGCATCCTTATGATCACGTGCAAATTAGGAGATATAAAAATTATTGGCATCTTTATTGAATTCAAATATTTGTGTACAAAATTTCTAATAGATCTCGTAATACTCTGTTTATAAAGTTCAAACATTCGATAAAACTTGTCACAACTAAATTGGATCAGTTTTCAACTAAATAAACTAATTAAATTAAATACTAATATATTACATTAGTTATAAGGTTGTTGGATGCATTATGAAGGTAAATAATACTTTGAACTGTATAATATGAAATAGTGAATTAAATGAATACAGTAAAATGTTTAAAATTTTGATGTTTATTATAAATGCTAATCACGTGAGATGTTTTAAGAGTATATCATTTCTTTTTTATTGTTTCTTAGTAATTTTGAACTATTTTGTTCATACACTATGTATGATATTTATTGGAAAATTTTTTAGGAACACTCCAAGATAATTGGTAAAAAGCATAATACTCCAAAACTATGTCAAATTGACAATGATTTTTTTTATTAGAAACATTGATTAGTTAAAATAAATGACAAATATACCTTAGTTGTATTGTTCTAGATCTTATAATATAAAGTGAAGAATTAAAGATAAATCAACAAGATGAAATTAAGAATTTAATATTTTTGGGGCATTAAAGTAACAAGAGATAAATAGTAATGTATGAATTATGAGATTATCTAAGGATAACTTAATAAAATTCACTAACGGGAGTGTACCATTGTGAAAATTTAAGAGACTTCCTTAGTTGTATTTGTCAAGTTGATATCTTCTTGGGTGTCCCATCATTTTTGCAAAATGTTTTGAGGTGTCTCTTAAATAAATTTTTTTTTAAAGAAATAGATTATGCATGATTGATGATAATAAATAATCATACAAAAATCACATTAATAATCAAAATGGTTACGGCTATTGTATTTAGTTATTCTATGTATTTAGTTATAATTCAACACAATGATTTTCAATTTAACTTTTTTTTTGAAGAATATGATTGACATATTGGAGGAAATTGTTTTATTGAAATGCTACTAATCTATAAGAAGAAAAATCTCAGGTAAATTTTTATTTTTAATGTCACAACAATATGAATTAAATTATACTATTTACTTTTAATTAGTTGAATGATTTCCCAAATTCTTCAATTACAAAATGTAACGTATTTCAATATATATATTAGGTGCTTTTGGCCTATTCATTTTATTATGAATTATAACTTTGAAATTTAACTAAAATAGAAAAAAGAACTATAATTTTGAGTATTATTATATAAATTAGTTGAATAAAGTTATAAATTTGTAATTGTGGAGTAAAATTATATTAAAATTGTTGTGGTATAAAGTTAATTTGATAAGATGATTTTATATATATAGTACAAATTTATACGTGCAACTATATATGAGAAAAAAAAATGAAAGAAAATGAAGTATAAATTTGAAAAAAATAGATAAGAATATCATCATACTAAATAGTAATTTATCTATGAATTTCAAATATAACATCATATATGTTATTCTTAATGGTATTGTTTAACCTAAATAATAATAAAGTTGTTATTTCATTTTACCCAATTGTATGGTATTTTATTATTTTATTAAGAAAAAAATATATTTTATAAAATATTAAGATTCGTATCTCAACTTATATTCTATTATTATTTAAAAAATACATAAATAAAATGAAAGGAAATTATTTGGTCAACAGTAAGAAAGTTTTAGGAAGATGAATAGATTCTGATAGAAAAAAATAGATATAAACATCAAAAGAATTTATGAAAAAATTTTAAATTATTATTATTATTTATTTTTTAGATATAATGAATTCAATAAAATTACGAGTGTTTTTTTTTTTTTTTTTTACCGGCAGATAATCTATCAAGAATATTATGATAATTTCTAATTAAAAAAAAAAGTGAAACTCAAATTGAGGAATGAGATAAATCTATAAGACCTTATTTCTTAAAAATAAAAAATAATCAAATCTCAAATAGGGAATTTTGGTTTCTATAAATAAAAAATTATATTAAAAAAGGGGGGAGAGTTTTTATTTTTTAATTACCTTTTAAGAATTTACTAAATTATACCCTATTTCATTATTTATTAAGAAAATAACATATTTTAAAGAATCTCAAGATTCCTATCTCAAACTATATTCAAAAAGTATGATATGATATGATGAAATTTGATTTTTTTGCTAAAACATTAGAGATTAGATGGATTGATAAAAAATGATGGTGGAATTTAATCAAAATTTTTTTTTTTTTATATTTTTTTATTAAAGATTAAACTACGTTAGATTTAAAATAACAATATTTATGAGTTATTTTGTATAATATCTAATTTGAATAAACTTTTCTTTATTAAGTATTGATATAAGAGAACGAAATCAATGGAAGAAATTTTCTTTCCTAATTTTCATTTAATTTAATTTATAATTAAAATAAATAAAAATTACTAAGGGTACCGACAATTTGTAAGGAAAAATAAAAAAAGATAAGAAAATTAATAGACAAAATATGACATTTGAATAAAAATGAAGGTTATAATAGTAAAAGAAAAGATTTGTAGCGAAAGAAGAGTACATGATTTTATATATATATATATATATATATATATATATATATATATATATATATATATATATATATATATATATATATATATATATATATATATATATATATATATATATATATATATATATATATATATATATATATATATATATATATATATATATATATATATATATGTATTAATTCATTAGCTCCAACGCAGGTTCTCCTACTAAACAAGCATAAATTTAATCAAGAACAAATCATAAGATCAATTAAACTGCCAAATAACAATGATATGAGTGTATAAGTTCAATCATCAAAATAGGTTTCATCTCCTAGATTATTCTTTTTTCCCATCTTTAGCGTCTTTCTTTTCAAGCCAAGATTTATGTGCATTATAGTGTAAGAACTAGAATACGATATGATATTTAGAAAGTATTGGACATATCTTACACTAAACGTATGTTGAAGAAGATTGATTCTGACCTTGAATCTCCAAATTTGTAGAATGATGAAGCCTTCTCCAATCTTCTTGTCTTTTCTACCATACTTCTTTCTTGTGGAGAGAGAAGATAACAAAAGAACTTAGGGGATTGGAGGGACCCGATCATAATTATTTATAATAGCAATCTCAAACCTTAGTTCACATCAACAATGGATTGATTTGACCCATCTCAAACCTAATGACAGTGCATCGGTACGATGTGTAGAGACCCCCATCATTTAGTAACCCAGTAATTAATCTAAGCCCATATATTGCTTAGGATAAACCTAACAACAAGTTTAGAAAATATTCTTTTGGATGACTGATTGACTGCTTTGTTTCAGGTTTAGTGTTCACATCACAAGTATGGCAGGAATCAGTGAAGATGTAGTAGGTACTTGTGAAAAAACTGATGATGAAAGTTTTTGGAAGCAAAAGCACTTGAGATCGATATAATCGTCTCGTCTATTACCGCAATAGAATTAGATTTCCTCAGCCAATGGGATGTACTAAAGTTATTCCATATAATTATTATTCAGAAATGAAGGACTAAGAAATTTAAAGTACCTGAGGGGCTCAGCAATGAAATTTATACAAGAGTTGAAATGAGAAAGCATTTGGGAATTAGATTTTCATGTATTCCACGAGATAATGTGATCAGATGTTTTGGATTCTTTGTTACTAAGAAGAAATACGTTTTTAGTATGAATGAAACATTATATGTAAGTTCTTATGTTGTTGTTGTTTTTTTTCCCCTAATTTTTTGTTCCTGCTATTAAGCTCAAGATCCAACAAATATACTCTTAATTCATTTGAAGAACTTAGAAGAGCAGTCATCCCCTTTTTCTGTCGTACCGAGTTTGAATAATTTTTCTTAGATGTAAAGGTAAAGACGTAGTCTTATTGTATGCATATAACTTGCATACTGTTAAGTAAGTTTTATTTTGCTTTGTTGTTGTAGTTGTTTTCTTTCTATTATTTTAATATTTTATTATTTTTTCCCCTTCTTCTTATTTTTCATTTATTTTTAAATACAACAACTTCTAAATTCTTACAGGATATCAGATTTTCTATTTCGAGAAAATGCCTTTTTCCTATTCACTGTTCCAGAATTCTTGCATTCAGAAGAGAGACAATTGGGACAGTTATGTATACTGGACTGGAAACAAACCATGTACTAGATGAATTCTTCATGGGCTGGTGTGTTGAGACAATCTGTTGTCATCTGGATCTAAGGATAAGTTGTGTTTCCTTGTCCTGACAGAGAACCCAGCCACAGAATAACTAAAGAATTATTTAGGTCCCTACAATGATCATTTCATAGAGCTTGTGGAAGGAATGATTAATTGGTTGGTTGCTTGGGATGACTAGAATAATAGGATAACATTACCATAGCTTAATATGCGACAAAATGGATGTATTTTTTTTTCTTTTTTGTGTGTATTTCATTTGGATTTTGTGGAAAACTGCTCTATTGTATTGTTTCCCTTATATTCTTTAGTAACTAAATTCATTTTCTGAATTGCAATGGGTATTAAAAAGTAAATGAATTCATACAAGTTGGTCATCTCTTCTTCTTCTTGAGCGTCAAAAGATTAGATTTATTCTCTCATTGGTATCATAAGAAGTAGGCAATCTTTTGCTGGACCTCGTTTGGTTTTAGTTTTCTTAAGAATTGAGAATATCAACGGTCTACTTACTGGGTTTTGGCAAGGAATTGCGAGCAATTTTGAGAAAATGCATTTTCCTTAGAAAATGCATTGATGTGGTGTCATGCTACCAAGAGATCGTTAAACAACTAAAGAATTCTCTAGGTTCCTGCAATGATCATTTCATAGAGCTTGCGGAATGAATGATGAATTGGTTGGTTGCGTGGCAGGACCAGAATAATAGGATAGCATTACCATAGCTTAATATAAGACAAAATTAATATATATATATATATATATATATATATATATATATATATATATATATATATATATATATATATATATATATATATATATACTAGTAAAAATGTGCACGTGCAAATGCACGTCATTTATTGTGTTGTATGTGCTAAATAGATAGTTTTGATAAGCAGCCAAACGTTTAACTATACCAAAACAACTTATACTTCAATCAATGGTGGGTTAGTAGAGCGGTTTAAATCCCAAATTCCTATAGAGAGGTCTTGGGTTCGCGCACCCATCCAGCCACGTTTCATTTACAGTATTAAAAAAACACCAGTACCAAAAAAAGAAAAAAAAAAGAAACAACTTATACTTCTTATGAGTCCTATTCATAAGCATCAATCATACAGCTAAACATTTTATTTAACTTTTTTTTTAAAAAAGGTAAACACTTTATTGATTAAATGTAAAAGAAATTGGTTGTGTCCTATCCAAATTCGAACATAATCATGAAAAGCAAATTTCATGTCTCGAACAGTCATGTTTCTTCCAAATTTTGAGTTCATTACCTCTTGTGTGCTATATGGGTTTAATCTTCATTTTTTTGAATTCTTGTCTTAGGGAACTGCAAGCGCCATTATCAGGTGCTTGTGGTTATTGGAAGACTATCCAAATACTTGAATTTCTGGTTGTCTTTGGTCATCACTTATACAGGATGGACTATCAAAAATTGTGTGGTTGATACATTCTAGTTCTTATGTCTCAATACACGTTCACATTCCTTGTTCAAACACATTATACTTGTAATGTTGCTATGCCTTAGAATCATTACAACTACATCACAACAAACACTTTTATTAAGACGTATATTTCCATGTTCATTACATTTCATTTACATGTCATGTCGTTCATACAGTAAGGTGGTCCGGCCAATTGTAGTGGAGCCTCTGAGATAAGAAAATCTCTTCCATTTTTTCCTCGGATGCTTGTTTTTTGATATACACATACAATTAGACTTGTTTTATCAGTCATTGTTATACTTGTGTATGGTAGATGATAGCTAATTATTTAGCAATGCTTTCTTTTTCTGTCAGGCCAAGGCAAAGGCACAACAGAAGGCCGGCGGAGCTCGCTTTCACGCAAACAATCCTTCAATTCCACCAACAAGAGTGGGGAATGCTGAATAGAAAAATGAACAGAAGTTTAAAATAGAGAGAATAAATATAGGGCATTAGGACCACTATAAAACTGCACCTACCAAAAATAAAATTGTAATAGAAAGTGTAGATTTTATGAAAAATTTAAGAAGGTAAAAGAACTATGAGTTCCCTCAACATTATTTAACCGAAGCTAGCACATTTGAAACAATACAAGAAATATGCACCTAGGATTAGATATTGCTATTGCTACATGAGCCGTAGAGGGTGTTTGGAGAGAGGAGTTATTGGAGACTCAGAAAGTGAAACTACAAAACAAATTTGATGCGAGAGTAAATTGTCCGGTATCAAAATCCGATTACTGATTAGCCAATGAAAAGAGATAATTAGAACAAAAAGTCTAAAATCCTTAAGAACAGAGAAAGAAAACAAAAAGCATATCATAGCAAAAATGTACAAGTGCAATTGCACGTGTTAGAGGCGTCAATAAGTTATTTTCTGAGTAAGAGTTAAATTTCCTGAACAAACTTTTACTAAAGAACATTATTACCTTGGTTTATCGCGGGCATTTGCTAATTGGATAGCTGCAGTGTTCATTTATAAGAGCTGCAAGCTGATTCAAATGCAATATAGCATGCATGTTAGTATTGACTATAAGCTACTCATTCGTTAACTGCAGCACATGTTTTGTTGATTAGACAAATCTGAAAAAGCAAGTTTGGGTTCCACTTATGCTTCAGAATTCAATTGGGAAAGAAGAAAAAAAGTTTATGAAAGAAGGATATAGACCCGTCCAGGGGTAGTTATAAACACAACACTGGCATCTTCTCCAATTTCTTTCTCTATATCTTCCCTTTCCTTCTCATGTGGAATTACAAAAACTGGTCTAACATCCTTGTCCAGGGTGAAAAGAAGAAATTCAATAATGCAAAGGTGATAATGCATTTATTTTCAATAAGTATGTGGTGCTGCTTCACTACATACTACAATCAATACCTTATGGCCTCAGCTATATTAACCCAGACTTGGACTTGGATGGGTAGCAAGATATCAGTGTCTCCTCTAGATTGCATTGAAGCTTTTGAATCAGATAGTATCCCATGTATTACAATATACTTCCCCTTCACTGCACCAGCTTTCTTATATCTATCCTCCACAAAATCCTTGAGCTTCCTCAAAATCGAAACTCTATGAGGGGGAATTGGTTGCCTTGGCACTCCCCGCCCTGGTTTTGCCAACCAATCTAGCATCTGATGATACCTGCATTGAAGTAATGCACATCCAACAAATTCAGTAACAAGTCTGAATGTAAAATCCAACCTGCTACAGTGCAACATTTCATCTCCAACTTACATGTGAAATCCACCTTCTTATAGGTTCATTCCTTCGCTTTATGTTTCATCAACATTAACCTGCTCCAGCAGACATTCACATTTAAATAGATGTAGCTAACTTTGTCCCTGGCTGAAGTCATAAACATAAAGGCTGCATGCCCAAATCCTGCCAATTTGGTTGATAAAACCGTGTCATAGTACCTACCCTGTCATTAAGTGCAAGCACACCTGCATTAAGACCCATCTCAGAGGAAGAGAGAGGTCTTAGGTATACTATGTGTGAAAATAAAAAACAAGAACTTTTCACCCATTGATTTCAAACTCATAGAGTATAATCTTACTTAAAGAACACAAGCTGATTAACTCATCATAGTTACCATTTGATGAACTAATATAATGAGGTCAATGAATAAAGATCATAAAAAAATTATGAAATATAGATATTAAGATGGCGAAACACCTTTGTGAAATCAAAGAAATCAAATAGAATCTGATGGAATTCTTTATCATTAACCACATCCATGAACAATAAGTAGTTATGAACTTTCAGTAGAACCCAGTAATGGGATTGGTAGTTTTAGTTGTTATGAACGTAGCAATGATTCAAATAAACCAAACTTCGTAGAATTGTAGGAACGTAGCGATTAATTTGTGCAAGTCTGCACCAACTCTAACCCAACAGGAAAAACAGATACTGCAATAAATCTAACCAAGTAGAATCGTGGGCTTCACCAGCCTTGTATTGTGCTGGAATTCGTAGTATTTTCCACCCTTCTCCATAGGACCGAAACCATCAAATACACTGGTGCACCGGTTCCAACACGCTGAGAGTAACGACCGATTCTTCCAACAGGAAACTGCAAACCAGCCTTGACGGAGCGAGAGATCGAGAGACCGAGAGACCGAGAGACCGAGAGACTTTGAGAGAGATTGAGGGGATTGAGAGGTTCGAGAGAGATCAAGCGAGAGATTCAGAGAGATCGAGCGACTGCTGATTTAGTGAGAGATTCAGAGAGAGTTCTGTTTCCGCCTACCTCTTGTAGATACCAACTGGAAACCCTAAGAAATCGATCATTGAGATCGATAACAACCCTTGTCATCGTTATCAAACATTGCTTGAAAAGAGATCGCCAAAAAACACTTGACAACCCGAGCGAGTTCAGAGAGATCGCGAGGGATTATGAGCGAGAGGGATTTCGAGCGAGTTGGAGAGGGAGAGGGATATAGAGAGCGAGAGATTGAGATTGAGAGAGGTGTTAAGAGATAGTGGTGATTTAGAGAGAGATTTAGAGAGAGTTCGAGAAGGAGAGGGATAAAGCGACAGAGTTTGAGAGAGATTGAAAGAGGTCAAGAGAGAAATCGGGATTAAAATTAAGGATAAATTCATAATAATTCATGACTACAATGTCCAAATTATCCTTGCAAAAATAACTAAAGAAATAACAAATAGTACAACATTATTGGTATTTAGAAAAATTCTAAGGACGGAAAATAACAGAAAAGATTTGCGAAAAAGGTAGAGTACATGCTTTTATTATAGTAGTATGATATATATATATAAGAATTCATTTTTTGAATTGCAGCGGGTTTAAAAAGTAAATGAATTCATACAAGTGGGTCCTCTCTTCTTCTTTAGTGCCAAGGGATTAGATTTATTCTCTCATTGGTATCAGAAGAAGTAGGCAAATCTTTTGTTGGACCTAATTTGGTTTTTAGTTTTTTTTCTTAAGAATTGAAAATACCAATGGTCTACTTGTTGGTGGAGTTTTGGCAAGGAATTGTGAGCAATTTTGATGAACTTGAAGGTTGGTAATCAACTAGGGCTGTAGGTATTTTAAGTGTTGTATTTCATTGCACCTTACCCCACCTCATTCCATGTTTCATAATGCTTTAGGCCTCAATGGGTTTGATTAATTAGCTTCATAGGAATGCCAAGCTCTAATTAATTTATGAATTCTGTACTTCAAACATTTTTATTCCTAAATATTTTGCAGCTTCAAGAACATTAGAGAAAGCAATGTCTTGCCCATGTTGCACTCTATTAGATCAGTTTTGAGTATCTTCGCTTTGACAAATATGTATTATTTGGTTTGTTCAAGTGGTGGTGTGGATATGTTGGGTTTGAGAATATTATATTCTGTGGGTCCATATAATTATAGTTGTAGTTGTATTTATAATTGAAACAAGGTTTGGGTCAATTACTAGTACTGCTTTAAAATTGCAGTTATATTGGGATTAGGGTTTATGTTTCCCTATAAATAATCTTTGTGGGATAACCTATAAAAAAGAAGGAAGCAAAGGGTAACACTTTGTGGGTGTGAGGTTTTCTGAAATAGTGAAATTTCTTTTCTCTTTGATGAACGTAGGCAGGGTTTTTCCGAACTACGTTAAATCCTTGTGTGTTTTGCTTGTGTTATGCTCTATTCGTGGTTGAGCATCCATTATCCTTAACAAGTGGTATCAGAGCAAGGTTCGGTGGATTGTCGCCGTAGATGTGCAAAGATCTATAAAGAAGATGATAGGTGCCAGGAGAACAGGAAATGGTTTGACGAATTGATCGAAGGTACGACTAGCATCGTGAAGTTTTTTAAATTAAATTTTTTTTTTTTTAATCTTTTTTTGCTGGTGCTTTGATCAAATTGAATTAGTGAAAAAAAGGAAAAAAAAAAGAGAAACACAATCTTGTTATGGGTTAAAATAAAAAAAAGGTTTTTTTTTTTTTTGATAAAAAGAAGTCTTAAATTAAACATAAAACTGAAAGCAGTTACAAATACTACATACTGTTCTGTTACAGTTATCCGAAAGGTTTATTGCCATATTCGCATACTCCTCAAAATAAGTCTGGAGCACTGGGTTTGGGAATATAACATATCTAATCTGTATTGTTACCGTAGCTAATTCCAATAACATTGGTAATTCCCCGAGAGTCCATTTTTGTCTTGAAGGCCAAGGTAGTAGGTCTGCTAGCTGGGCGTTATTTGTCCAAATTTTTTCTATTTTTAGACCTTTTTCCTTTGCTCTTTTCATTCCCTGTAGTAGTCCAAATAGCATGGTCCCCAACATTCCATTTCCTCTCCCCTTCCCAAAATCAACAGAGCGTAGATGTCCATCTCTCCCTATACCAGTGCTCCAAGTTGCAATTCCTAAGCGTTGGTCATATACCCCTGCACACATTGGAATAATTTTGTTAGATTGTGGCATCATTCCACATCAATTTTTCCCTATATTACTTGAAAAAGCATAATTCAAATGGATAGGTAACATTGGATTTTCATCCTCCCTTTGTAGCTGTAGATCCTTTATCCATTTCTGGATATTTCCTAACACGAGAGTAGGATTGGGTGTTTTCTGATTGAACACCTTGTCATTCCCCTCCTTCCAAATGAAGTAACAAGAAATTATAAAGACAGACATAAACCATTTAAAGTTGGCCTTGGGCAATTGCGAGCACATGTTCTAGCACCAGCTCAGAATATAAATATCCATCCAATTTTCTGTGCGTAGCCCTAGAGGTCCCACTGCGTGAAATCTCTTTCCCCATTCGCATGATATGAAGAGATGCCATATTGTTTCTTCTTCCTTTCTGCACATTACACACTCCGAAGTACTTTGCGCCCACTGTGCTAGTTTTGCCCGTACTGGTAACCCTACATTTAAAACACGCCAAAGAACACTTTAAATTTGGGATGTATAGAAAGTTTCCACATTATGTTCCACAATTTTGCACCTAGGCCTCCCTGATTTGTCAAACGTTGTTTCATCATTTCACGAAAGGCCATCTTGACTGAGAATTCTCCTTCCAGGGAAAAAGATGTGCACCAAGACTCTTCTTGGTCCAGGAGAGTTATAGGGAAAGTTATCACTGGGGTTATTGTTGGCCGTATGTCCCTGTGCTGATCTCTGTAGTTCTTCTGCCACGTCTGCCACAATCGCATTCCGAGGCCAGATGGTGACGTTGTGGTTGGTTGTTAATCTTTGTTGTTAGTGAAGTTCCCAGGGATCAAACCAGAAAGAAGTTCTTCGTCCGTTCCCTATTACTCTTCTCACCATGGTTCTTAACAGTGGGATGATGCTTGTGATGCTATTCCAAACCCAAGACCCCCTTTTTTTTTTGTTACCTTTGGATCAAAGAAACTTTGATTCTTGAAATATTTGGCTTTGAGCATTTGCACCCATACTACATATGAATTGGAAAGTATACGCCATCCTTGTTTAAGTAGTAGAGCCACATTGTAGTCCTCCATTTTTTTAAAACCCATTCCTCCCATGGATTTTGGTTGACAAAACTTTCCCCAAGCTATCAGATTCAGCTGCTTATTCTTGTGGGGCTGTCCATTCCAAAATCTTTGACATATTGAATCTATCTTCTTGCATGTGGTTTTTGGGAATCTCAAAAATTGCATATGGTAGAGTGCCATCGATTGAATAGATGATTGCATTAGCACCCCCTCCCTACAAAAGACAGATTGGTTGCCTTCCACACAGTTAACTTCCTCGTCATTCGATCCACCACCATTTGTAGCGTTCTTGCTTTCGCCTTTCCCTGCAACAGATTTGATCCAAGGTACATTGTTCCCCCCTTGATTTCAAACACCTTTAATAATGAAATTATTGGCTGTCTTTCTTCCTTCGAAATGTTCCGGCTGAAGTACACTCCGCTTTTCTCAAAATTTATCTCTTGCCCTATTAGATCCATGAATAGTTCTAGCACTGCTTTAGGGCCAAAACTTTCTCTATCTCTGCTTTGCAAAATAAGAAAGTATCATCTGCAAAAAACAAGTGTGATATCTCCGGGCCTCCCCTCCCGACCCTAATTCCACTTAACATATTTAGGGATTTATACTAATTCAGAAGACGAGATAAGAACTCCATAATGAATAAGAAAAGGTATGGGCTAAGAGGGCAACCTTGTCTAAGGCCCCTCGATCTCGAGAACCAAGAGTACAGAGATCCTTTAACTTTGATGGAGAAAGTAGGGGAGGAGATAAGCTCATTAATAAGCCTACACCATTTTCCGTCAAAACCCAATAAGTGGAAAAGCTTAATTAAAATACCTCTATCAACCCTATCATAGGTTTTCAACATATCCAATTTTAAAGCTATGAACCCTTTCTTACTGCTTGTGTTACGCATATAATGAAAGATTTCATGAGCCACCATGATATTATCGGTGATCTGTCTATGGGCCACAAAGGCCCCTTGATACGGGGAGATGATGCTGGGTAAAAGTGCTTTTAGTCTCCTAGCAAGGATCTTGGTAATGATTTTGTAAGACACATTACAAAGGCTAATGGGTCTAAAATCATAAACAACATTTGCTTTCTCTTTTTTTGGGATAAAGCACATCAAGGTATGATTAACTTCCCTAGGTAGGACTTCGTTCAAAAAGAACGCAGAAACAAAATTGAGCACGTCCTTACTAGTTAATTCCCAAGCTTTTTGATAAAAAAACCCATTGAACCTGTCAATCCCCAGTGCTTTGCGGGGTCCCAACGAAAACACTGCCTCCTTAACTTCTAAAAGACTTGGTATCTCCGAGAGAGATCTTCCTCCCATTTCAACGGCCGGGAAAAGGCATTTGATAAAGTCAGGATCTAGGGTCTCTGATGATTGATAAATCTTTTGCATATATTTAGCAAAAACTCCCGCAATCTCCCTAGGCTTCGAAAAGCATTGACCCTCATAAAAAATAACTGGAGTTCCCCTCTTATGAAGATTGATTTTGCTTGTTAGATGATAAAACCTTGTATTCCTATCTCCATCATTAATATACATACCTTGAGATTTCTGAAACCAGAACATTTCTTCCACCTCCAAAGCCCAAGCCATCCTTTTTTTTCTTTCTTGTCCTTAATAAGTTCCCAATCCGGGCTCTGTTGTTGCTCTTGAATTTCAATTTCAAGGGCCGAGTTATGGAAGATATTATCCACCAACCCAAACATAGTCCAATTCCATTTTTCAAAAATCTGGATAACATAGCCAACCTCTCATTGAAGGGGACATTTCAAAATTTTCTCCCAAGCATCTTGTAAGTTAACAGGGAACAGAGGGTGTGAAAACCAAGCATTTTGAAAGTGGAAAAGCTTACGAGAGTAAGAGACTTCACCAAGGGGTTTAAGAATCAAAGGATTGTGGTCAGATCCCGCAGTGGGTAATTTTTCCACCAATTGATTAGGGAAAAGGCTTAACCACCCTGGGGAAGAAAAAAAATCCTATCTAATTTTTCCTTAATTAGATTGGGTGGTTTTTGCTTGTTTGTCCAGGTATACGAGCACACTGGTGCCAATATTTCAACCAAATTTCCGTCACCAATGATTTTTTTCAACCTTGGTAGAGCACTGGACACTCGAAACACCCCCCAGTTTTATCATTAGGCTCAAGAAGTTCATTAAAATCTCCCATAATGACAAAAGGTTCTGACGCATTTTGCAAATTAGAGCCCAAAATCTCCAAAAAAAATTCCTATCATGATACTGTGGTGGAGCATAGATGAAGCATACAACATAGCTCCTCCCATCAATCCAGCATCGGACAAAAAGCATAGAATTATTTGAAAAGAACACTTCCGCATTGCAATTGAAAGAATTGAGGACAAGAAGCCCTCCCTTCAAGCCCTTCAAACCCTTACTTCCCTCATGCCCGATCACCATGTACTAATTTTTTTCCTATCTACGAAACCTACATGATCTAGACACTTAGTTTCACATAGAAAAACCAAATCCGGTCTATGCTTCTTCAGAGTTTTTTTTAAGCATTGTTGTGTAAACGACCCATTGATTCCCCTCACATTCCAAGTCATAATCTTCATCATAAACAGAAATAAGGAAACTATTCTAGAGACAGAAAACCAGGAGTCACGAAAAGATTCCAGGACAAGATGCCATCTCTTATATCCCCATGACCGAATACAAGCGATAATAGAGTTGCACAATATATCCACAAATAGAATATACCAGAATGGAATAACAAAGAAGGAAAAACACAGAAGTTTCCAATTAAACACTCTCATATAGGACAAATATACGAGAGACGAAAAAGCAAGCAAATAATACGCAAAATTACGCAAAGAACCTATTCCTAGATTTCGAGTTCAGCTTCTTCCTCCAACTATTAATTATTGCAAGAATAGAAATAAATAACACAATGCAAAAATCGAAAAACTCATAATACTTGTGGTATAGAAAGACCTAAGGGAAGCCCTGGGGGATGCCAGCATCTGTCTCCTCCACTTGGTTAGGAAACACATTTTGCGCCGTCTGATGATCCTATACCATTGAATTGAGCATATACCGAGCCTCCGTGGACCCCCACGCCTCACCAAACATAGCTTTAGGATCCTGAGAATCCCTTGACAGTGCGTCAAGGAAAAGATTAAAACATTCAATGGGTTGCAATTGCATAAAATTAGGGATATCGGTGGTTTTGGGCGTGTTCCTATGACGCTTCCTGCTGGGAGAAATAGTAAATTCATCGAGATCCGCAGCTTCCTCCACCTGTGTAACCATCTCATCAGTCTGAGTGTAAGCATCACGGGTTATAGGGGGGTTGGATTCCACCTTCGTCTCACTTTAGGATTCAAATTTGGGGCAATCACATTTCGACATGAAAGTCACTGATTGTGTTTTGAGCGCCTTGATTGTCGCTCAAAATTTTCAATCCTCTCCACTGCCTTTAACACCTTTCTCAACACTTCAGAGTCTTCTTCCTTCTCCCCCCCCTTTTCCTCCACAATCTCCACCAGAAAACGTCCTTCCCCCCTCTTTCCTTTCTTCTCCTTCTTTTCCTTCGTTTCCAGCTGCCACAACGAAGTTTTGTTCTATGATCATCGCATTTTTCCCTTTTAGCTTCTGTTTCTGTATATCAGACAAGTTAGTCTAAAAAATTTTCAGCCCTTCTTCGTCCTTCTTATAACTTTTATCAGCTTCTGCAGCTTTCGCGACAACACAATCAGTTAACTGGATCACTGATTTGTTAAAGTTGAGTCACAAATCCTCCATCTCTACAAACTCTTCACTCGGGTTCACCTCCATAATGACTGCACTACTGCTCCCTGCTTCAATAGTCGTGGCCAACCCACTTTCCTTATCCTTCTGAGAAACCAAAGTCTTCTGTGTATTTGTAACTCCCACTAACTTCTTAGGTTTAGTTGACGAATTCATTTCCCCTTGCCCCTTCAAATTTCGTTTGTCTTTTTTTTCATCAAAAGCAATTTCCAAGTTTTTAAAATTTTTCTGATTTTTCTAAAATTCCTGATCGCCTTGGTTGTCTTCCACAACAGCTTCCTCTTGGCGATTTCCAATATTACCCCGCTTCATCTTCGGGTTGAAGCCTACCCCCATCCTTCTCACCAGCCTTGGTAGGGTAAGGAGATCTTCCAGAACTTTTGTCGATAAAATCCTCACCTTTTCGAATCTGATTGGTGAAGTGATTAGGTTTCTATAGATCATTCCTTCCGATCCAAACTTGGCATCCCCTCTTGCGGCGATAGACTTGCATCTTCCAGTGGAGTGTGTAAACTTCCCACACACCTCACATAAAACCAACAGTTCGTATTTTACCCGGACATGGACCCATTCATCTCCATTGCTTTTGATATGAGCATACGGCTTCACCAGAAGATTAGAGTTTAACATTACCTTCAACCTGGCCGATCTCTCAGGTAGATTCATACTCTCCACCTCCAGTTGAAGATCAACCACCTTTCCCATTTCGTTTGCTGCTTTCAAGATCAAACCATACTCGAAACAATCGAACCTAATCCCTTGAAACTGATCCCACAGGGGTAGCGGAGGAGATGCAGTGTCTTCTTTGAGCTCTGGTATGGGCTTCAGAGCCAACTGCAACATTCCCTTTCCCACCCACCATGGTGCTCTTGACAAAACCTCGTTCCTGTTCTGCTCCGTCGCAAAATGGCCCTAAAGCCATCTCTGCCCATCAAAGAAATATCAATCGCTCCAACAGGAACCCACAACTACATCAGGGAACGACAAATTTCTGAAATCGCTTTAGGCTTATCCCCAACGACCTTCCCATACAGCATTCTGAGCTCATACCGTGTTCCAAGAACTTAGAGCCACTCGATTCAATCCACCCCACGTTAGAGAAATTGCCCCTGTAACCCTCTGTGTGCCATATACAATCTCTCCCTGAGAAGCTGGAATTTCCAACAAGTGGATTCTGATTTGAACGGAAGCCTCTGATATTTGAATTTCTACTCGCATGTGCCATCAGAACCCAACCCCAGTCAGTTTAACAAAGAAAACGAAAGAAACAAAGGAGTCCCGCTTAGGCAAGAACTATCGAGATAAACTGGTATGGAACCTGCAAAAAAAACTTTGGGTACTTTGAGCAAAAGCCACAACAGAGACCGACAAAATGAGTTTAAGACTCCTGCCCAGCTTTAAAATCATGTTAGAGCATGAAGCTGCATCAAAAGACTTTTGACGGGAGAAGTAAATGCACTGCAACATGCTGTAAAAAGAAAGATTTAACAAAGGAATTTGAACACCGAGAGATTAATGGAGGCGGTTGCAAGTCACTGTAGCTGAAAGGTCTCATAAAGATCCATTTTTGGCTCGTTCATATCTCAGACCCGCCTTCTCAACCCTGCAGTATGTGTGTGCTCAAATGTGTTTCCTTACCCTTGTAGAGTCTCTAGAGCCGACATCCCCCAGCCAGAGCTTAGCTCATGGCGGCAAGAAGAAACTCAGCCAAGAAAGATAAACATAAAATGTGTTTCAGGCAAAGGGAAGAAAGATAAAAACAGGGGATATAAGAGAAACACATGTTTATGCGTGGAATCGTTTTTTCTCTCTTGGTTGGTTATTTGGTTCTATAAAAAAAAATAGGTTGAGCGGTCAAGGAAGGTGTTGACCGTGAGGAAGAAAAGGATTTTTGAAGGGTTTTTTTAATTTTTTAATTTTTTAATTTTTTTATAACTTTTTCTTGGTTTTAATGTAATGCTTATTACATTGGTTTGAAGAGAAGGAATTTTTTTTTTTGAAAAAGGTGAGAAATGGAACATGGAAGAAGAACCATAAAAAGAAAAAAAATCGGTGGTGGAAAAAACCCAAAAAAAGGGATTTTTTATAAAAATTTTATTTTATTATCGGATCGTATCGTATAGGCAGTTTCCCTAGGATTTTGTGTGAAGGTATTTTATAAAGAGTTAAATGTTACTAAGGTTTTTGGGCGTTTTGGACTTTGTGGAAGTGACAGATCGAGGAGATTTCGCTCCGTTGGTATTGATTTTATAAGTTCATACGGAGATTGGACAGGTCTTTTAGGTTGATGATTGGTATGAAGGGCACAAATTAGATGGCGGTGAATAGCTCTAATTTCTCCATAGAACATTTTGTTATTTCCAGATTGACACTGAGAGGGGGGTGAATCAGTGTCTTCAAAAATTCACCACAATGTGGCTGGGTCTACCAGACAGTGTACCACCACTCTGCAATCAAGGCACTCCAATATGTGCAACAAAAAAAATAAACAAAAACGCAATGCACCAGAGTTTACGTGGTTCGGCCAAATTGCCTACTTAGATATTTTGACTGCTACAACAATCCAGGAACACCAATCCCTGTTATAGTCTAAAATGCAATTCAGACAAGGGCACCAACCCCAACCCCCTAGACAAGCTCCAACTTGCTAGGTCACATTATTTTGACTGCTACAACAGTCCAGGAACACCAATCCCTGTTATAGTCTAAAATGCAATTGGACAAAGGCACCAACCCCAACCCCCTAGACAAGCTCCAACTTGCTAGGTCACAATGTAAACCAATAATTCAAGTTCCCCAAATTACATTCATGAGATAGATTCTTCATCACTAAACATAACCTCGAAAATAATAGACAATCACTTGTGAATACGGGTTACCTCAACTTGTGTAAGATGCATGGTAACAATACTTGTTTCTCTTTTTCTCCAACTCTTTTTTTTTCTCTTTTCAATCTTTTTCAGTTTTCTCTCTTTAAAAAAGCCATACAACCATGTTCCCTTCTTTTCTTCTGCTGCTTCTCTTTTCTTCTCTTTCACTTTCTTTCTTGTTCAGCAAAACAAAAGACTTCTTATTCCCAAGCTTCAGATCTCCATAGCCAACCAACGTCTTCTGGTTCGACCTCCACGCTATTCCCAAGCTCCTCAAAACGTCCTCCCTCTTCTGCTGGAGTTTGCTCTCCTTTTATAGATTAATTTAACTCAGAGTTTGAATCAAACTCAGAGTTCCTATCTGACTTAAACAAGGAGTGTTTTAACGTACAAATCAGACTAACTTCGAGATCTCTAATGAACAATCCCACTGTTGGATTTGAAGTTCAAGAAGTCGTGAAGCTCTCCTCCAAAAATCGGCTCAATCGGACACTGGATGACCATCCGATGAAGAGGTTGATCAAAACTGGACTCAGAGTTTGAATCAAACTCAGAGTTCCTATCTGACTTAAACAAGGAGTGTTTTGACGTACAAATCGGACTAACTTAGAGATCTCCAATGAACAATCCCACCGTTGGATTTGAAGATCAAGAAGTCTTGAAGCTCTCCTCCAAAAATCGGCTCAATCGGACACTGGATGACCATCTGATGAAGAGGTTGATCAAAACTGGACAGAGACCCTCAAAAACGGGATTCTTGAGTTTTCTTTATTTGAATTGGATTCTTTCTCTCGAACCTTTTTGTGTGTTGCTGTACCATATCAAAACCCACTTAAGTTGCCAACAATGACAACACCTTCATTTTAGGCCAATGGAACAACACATTTTAATGGCCATAATGATTTCACCTTGTGGCAACAACGGTGAAGAACATCTTTAGACGGGAAGGGACTGTTAAGGCTCTTAGAAAAAATCAGAAAAGCTAGAGGCGATGAAAGAGGACGATTGACAAGAGTTGAGGGATCTATCAAATAGTACGATCCAGTTGTATCTTGCAGATAATGTTCTTCGTGAAGTCATGGGGGTGGTGGATCCAGAGGAAGTCTGGGCAAAGCTAGAGAGCAGGTACAAGTCCAAGTCGTTGACAAATCAATTGTTTTTAAAGAAATAGTAATATGGCCTTCGGTTGTTAGAGGGGGCAAATTTTGACAAGCACCTGGATGAGTTCAACAGAATTTTGACGGAGTTGTCGGCACTTGATGAGGAGATCAAGGAGGAAGACAAGGCGTTACTCTTGTTGGCATCATTGTCTCAGTCATTTGATCACATTGTAACCACATTACTTTTTGGTAAGGACACTTTGATACTTGATGATGTTATTACTACATTGCTAATGAATGAAACATGACGGAAAAATAGCGGTGATAGGGAGTCAGATGAAAGTAGTGCCTTGGTTGTAAGGGGTGGTCATACTAGAGGAAGATCAAATGGGAGAATGGAGGGGTCTAGCAAGTTAAGGGGTCGCTCAAAGTTTGCTGGTTGCAAAGTAGCTTGTTACTATTGCAAAGATGAAGGTCATATAAAGAAAGATTATCCAAGGCGTAAGGAGGATAGGAAAAGGAAGGACGTGGAGAGTGACGAATCATCTATTGCTGTCTTATTGAGCGATGATGGAGCAGATGATGTCCTTCTTGTTGGGTTTGGGTGTCTTGTATTCTGTGGGTCAATGTAATTATAATTTTGGTTGTATTTGTAATTGAAACAGGGTTTGGGTCAATTAATAATACTGGGGTAAAATTGTAATTACATTGGGATTAGGGTTTTAGGTTTCCCTATAAATAGTCTCTGTGGGATAACCTATATGCATCAATCTCTATAGGAGATTGGGGAATCAATCCCTGTAGGGGATTGGGGAACCCATCTTGAGAATAAAGATTGGGGGTAAGCAAAGGGTAGCAGTTTGTGGGTGTGAGAGTGGTGTGAGGTTTTCTTGGAAATAGTGGAACTTCTTTTCTCTCTGGTGGACGTAGGCATGGTTTTGCCGAACCACATTAAATTTTCTTGTGTGCTTTGCTTATGTTCTTCTCTGTTCGTGGTTGTGCATCCATTAACCCTAACAAGTGGTATCAGAGCTTGGTCGATAGTAGTGTAAATTAAAGAAACAAACACAAAAGAATTTTTAACTTGGAAAAACCAGCAAGGGAAAAACCACGGGACCATTATCGGAGTCCACCCAAAACTTCCACTATCACTAAATGATAATAACAATAGGTACATAATCAATATCCCATCTCTAGATAACACTAGAGGAACTCAAAATCACAAGCACATCATCAAATAAATGGAATCACAGAGAGAATGGAAAAAGTCACCAGAGAGCCGAGAATTGTGGTAGAATGATATTCTGACCGTTGGATATGAAGAGCTAGGTGCCACGACCATTCCTTTCAAATCTCACTTCATTCCGGCAATGTATCACCGTCGGATTTGCCGGAGAAACCAGAAAAATCTCCCTCTTTCTTTTCTTCTCCCGCTCAGGCTCTCTTTCCCTCTTTTTCACGTTTTTCTCTCTCTCCTCTTATGCGGCTTTTTCTTCTTCTCTTTTCTCATGTTTCTTATGTGGCAACCATATATATAGGAGAGTGAGGCGGCAATAGGGTTTCTTTTGAAACCCTATTGCTTCACTTATAGTTGGGCCCCACATGGCTTTAATGGGCCATGGGCCGGACCCAACACTTCTAACTTCATCATCAGGTTTGGATACTTCATATTGGATTTTAGACTCTGGGTGTTCTTTTCGCATGTGTTCAATCAGGAATCAGTTGGCTACATATAATGCATGTGAAGGTGGTACTGTCAAGATGACAAATAATGCGGTAACAGGGGTTGTCGGAGTTTGGACAGTGCGGATTCGCATGTTTGATGGGATTATGAGAACTTTTACTGGGGTTAGACATGTGCCAAATCTAAGGAAGAATTTGATTTCATTGAGTACTCTAGATTCTAAAGGTTTCAGATGATCATTTGAAGGTGGAGTTCTCAAGGTCTCAAGGGGATCAATGATTGTGATGTGGGGAAAAATGATTAGTAAGTTGTACAGGCTTGCAGGGAGTGTTGAAATAGGTGGAACTCCAGTTGACACTTTGGCAAGGTGGTAGGCAAGATTTGTAGGTTGTTCAGGCGCAAAACAAGGGCAAATCTAGAAAGAAGCAAGTGACTTTGCTTTAGATTTGTTGAGTGGCAATGATCTCTTGGAGCCGACTATGACAGAAGGAGAGATGGAGCCATGTCACGCTGTATAGCGGCGATGAGCTGTATGGGACATCCTAGGGGCGGGGGGGGGGTATGTGCCTTGCTGGTTTAGTGATGGCGGTAACAAAAGCATCCCAGGAGGGGATGTGGGCCATGAGGTAAGGTGTGGTGGATACATAGAGACTGGTGATTGCAGAGAGACATCATCAACAGTTTTCTTCAAGGTGGTTTGCAGAGTTCAAGCCAAAGTGGAGATTGTTGGGTTTGGGAATTTTGTATTCTGTGGGTCTATGTAATTATAGTTTTAGTTGTATTTGTAATTGAAACAGGGTTTGGGTCAATTACTAGTACTGGGTTAAAATTGTAATTATATTGGGATTAGGGTTTTATGTTTCCCTATAAATAGTCTTTGTGGGATAACTTAGAAAAAAGAAGGAAGCAAATTAAGGGTAATACTTTGTGAGAGTGGTGTGAGGTTTTCTACGATAGTGAAATTTCTTTTCTCTCTAGTGGACGTAGGCAGGGTTTTGCCGAACTACGTTAAATCCTTTGTGTGTTTTTCTTGTGTTCTTCTCTTTTCGTGGTTGAGCATCTATTATCCCTAATAGGATGCTCTCAACAAAGAGGATCAAAACTAAGACTCAATTTATATGTCACGCAATTGAACAATGGTCGTCATGCCATATGGGTGATCAAGGCACCTAAAAACTTAGGCATCGATAAGGCGAGGTGATGCCTAGGTGATACGTTGACAATTGATTGAACCCGGTTGGACATAATTTTTTAGGAACAGAATCCCTACTACCACCAGCCTCTTGAACTCAAGACCTCTGATTGAAGGCAGGTTATTCAACCACTGAGGTTATTCTTCAGTTCTGGATCTCTCAAAAGTAGGAGATTCTAGGGACTATAGGATTTTGATTGCCTAGGTTGGTAATCTCATACACCAAGTTTCGGGAAGAAAGGAGTAATGATGAAGGAGGTTGATCAAATCTCCATCAACACAGGTAGATTGATAGTAGCAGGGAAAAGGCAGAATATTGGTAAAGAATAAAACAAGGAAAAATAGGAAAGCAACAAAGAGAAAACAATGAAAAGGATGGATCAAACGGAGAAGGTTATTCCATACCTGAATCAGGTAAATGAGTCAGAAGAAAAGAGCTGTACACTCGTGAAAGGTAATCCATTCTCAGCATTTCATTCAATTTTGCGGTCTATCTTTCTTTCTTTTTCGAACTGGTAGCTATATATAAGGGTGGTTGTTATTCCATTCAAACTCTTGACCTCATACTATGAAGCGTTGGTCATTGCCAACTAAGCCAACCCTTTGAGGTTGTTTTTGCAGTCTATTTTTGCATAATGGTTGCTTATATATGTAAAATAGAAGAAATGATATTAAGTTTCCCAACCAAACACTGAAACTGAAATAGAAGTAAAATCAAATGCAATCTCCTAGTTGATTCTACAGTATCCAACTTAAAGAAAATCACAATAGTTCAAATTCCCTACATAATCCTATGAGCAACTGCATCAGTTCCTTCTAACAAAGCTCGACACCCTCAAGTTACGATGTGGACCCAAGGTGCCCTTTTAGTTGCCTCAAAATTGGGGTGGCACATAGCCCAGGAAAGATGGCCAAATTGCATGGTAGGATGTGAGAAATATCATGGTAGAGGGATGTTAATTCATTAATGTGTGAGGCAGGATAACAAATATTTTCACCATGATAATGTTAAGAGTTCCACTGTTGAAAATACCATCCTTTTGTTGTCACGGTCATCTTAAGAGAACATGAGAACGTCCTAGGGGGCTGTCTTGGTAAAACACTTGATTGTGGAAGCGGGATTGACTTGTATAACTGCAGTGGCCTCTTCTCTAGCATTAGCCCCAAAATCTTGAACTTATATCTTCTTGTAAAGTTGCTTCTACAGGATGTTAAGCACTTGAACTAAATTTACACAGCTGAGTTTTGCTTCATCTCAGGGTCAGCTGTTGTAGAATGCTACAGGGGAGCCTTCTTTACTAGTCCATTGATGGAGGAGGTTAGACTTGAGAAATTAGTTTCGACCGTGTCATCATGTCCATCATCAATGTCGGTATCTGGCTTGAGAGAAAAATTATTAGGAATACCCACATCATCCTTATTTGCTAGCAAAAGAGATCCACAGGCATGTACACAGCACAAACTGAGCTACACAAGTTTCAAGCTCTCACAGAACAATCAGACTTCTTACTATCCAAAAACTATACCAGTTAAGATCATATTGATTCTCACAAAATCACAAACACTTCGCAAGATCACATTTTCATGGAAGTAATGATTATTGACGAGAAATCTTAATTTGTTTCAATCCTCAAGAAATCAGCTTTATTTTCCAAGAAATACTAGCTATTGAAGTTCTTCAACATCAGTGAAGATGTTAGAGTTCCCATATAGATTGGTTAAGAGTCAAAGTGATGCCATTAATATATTCAATCAAGTCAAACGTTCTTGTTACCAATATCCAGTCAAGCACTGCTACTAAGGAACATTAAATGTTCATCAGATGGAAATCTACTCAACCTCCATGATAGTCTGTCGAACAGGGATTGGGAAACCTTCATCTTTGTAAGCAATTCAGGATGACAATCACTGACAAATGGAGGTTTGTGAATAATGAAGTCACAGTTTTCTAAGACAAACACTTAGAATTTTGGGTTTGTTCATTGAGGTCTTTAGTCTACTTTTTCTTGGGCTTTCTGATCTTGTAAACATATATAGTAGTATTAGCATGAAAATAAAATAAAATCAAACCTTATGTCTTCAAATGTTGTGGAAGTTTTTCATCTTGATGTAGCAGCTTGAATTTTTTAAGTCTTCCATCTGAAAGAAGCATGTAGCTTCAACACGGATGTTCATCAACAATAAATCTTCTCCATTAAAAATGCAGTTTATGCCATAACTCGAGAGCTTGGGTTTCATCATTCCCTTAGCAAGTGGGCACAATTGTAATGCAATTGCAATCGAATACAACACAAAGTATGTTTGGTGCCTGAAAACACTTACGATCCATTATTAATTTATCTCTTGTTACGTGAAGCTGACAATAGATATGGGTCTACAAACCAACGGGGTTGGTTCAAGTGGTAAGCAACTTGGTCCGCTTAAGCAAGGTTCTGGTATTGAAACCTTGTGGATGCAAAAAATCCCCGCTGGGAGACTCACCCACCACAGCCAGGTGTGTGACCCGGGTCGAACACCGGATTAGTCAAGGCAAAGCCTTGAAACCGGGGTTGGCAACAAAAAAAGAGAAGAAGATATGGGTCTACAAACCTTTTGCGTAAAAATGTATGCTCTGCAAATAGTAATGTTTTTCCTGCGTTATTTGTGGACCAAACTAAGAACCATATAACCTGAGAATTGTTAGGTTTTTTATTAAAATCTATATTATCTATATATTAAGTTTCAAAATTAGTTTTTGCATTTCTTTTATTTAATTGTTTTGTTTGTGTGTGGGACCCTTGAGGTAAGGGTGGTAATGAGGCACCATGAGGTAAGGGTGGTAATGAGGCACCATGAGTTAAGGAGGCCCTTCATGACCTTGGTTAAAGGAGGCCCTTCATGGCTTTGGTTATGAGGCTCTTCATGATATTGGTCATGGGTCTTAAAGGTCTTGATCATGGTGATGAGCTGGGCTAACTTGAATGGTGGAATTACTCAAATTCTAACTCTTGACCTTTATTTCTCATTTCAACTTCATGACCATTCATGGCCATTACCATGAGTGGGGGTTAAGGTCTTTGAATGGGTTAAAGCCTATTCATTCCAAAGAAGTGAATATGAGAGTTACTTCCCCAAGTAGTGGGGAGGTTAGGTCAAGGGGGTTTATTCACATTAGTGGAGGAGGGACAAACCATTGATTCTCCATTAGTGGAGAATTGATTCTCCCCTTGAGGGGAGGTGTGGTTTGGGCCTATATAAACCCAACCCTTCCTTGCATATTGTGTGCTATTGTGACTCTCCTCACTCACATTATTTGTTCTACAAAGTTCATTTCTTTCTTGAGTTGTCTAAGTGTTGTGCTCTAGCTTTTGGCTCCTTTAAGGGACTAGAAGAACTACCTCATCTTCTAGTTGGAGGTTGCTTTATCTTGGAGGTGGTGGTGCGAAGAACCCTTGGTAGTAGGGTGCATCAATTACTTTAAAGACAGCATCAAGGTGTGACTCAACCTCATCAATCAGTGGTTCGTTCGGTTGCTACTTCAAGCTCTTCAAATTTGCTAAAGACGATCTTCATCTCTCAATTGTATTGCGATTTCATCTTTGTATGTTTGAAGAATTTGTAATACAATTACCCCAACAAGTTTAAGGTAATTAATTTGGAAGATCCAATGGCAAGTCTTGGAGATGGCGACTTCAACAAAGACGGAGACAACAACATTGAGGTTGTTGATGGAATTAACACCGGAGGAGATCCTTCAAACAATACCGTTGAAGGTAACGTCAACAAACAAGGTGACGACACATTTGTTGCCATAGATGGTATGAGGTATCCATTCCTTGCTACTCATGATTCAATCCCCACTAATGTAATTCCAACAGTGACAGATCTTATCCCGGATTTGGGTAAGATGAGGATTGTCACTGAGTTCGACAAAATCGAACAGTTTGGAGGTCAAAACTTCAAAAGGTGGAGGCAAATGTTGCTATTTGCCTTAGCCCAAATTGGGGTGGCATTTGCCTTGACTAAACCCATGCCAGAAAAAAGTATTGATCCTGTTAAGGAGGGCAAAAGGGTGGCTTGGATTCAAGCGGACTACCAATGCAAGAATCGAATTCTGAATGCATTATCTAATGACTTATACCATGTGTATAGTTCATTAGAATATGCTTATTCGATTTGGGATGCTTTGGTTAAAAAGTATTCTCTTGAAGATGTTGGTTCAAAGAAATACTTGGTGGCTAGCTTTCTAAATTTTACTATGAAAGATAGTGACACAATATCAACCCAAATTGATTTATTTCAAATTGTGGTTGGGAAGCTAGCAAAAGAGAAAATGGTCTTACCTGAAGAATTTGTAACCGGTGCCTTGATTGAGAAACTTCCACCTTCATGGAATGCTTTCAAGATGTCTATGAAACATAAGAAGACAGGATTGACCTTAGACCAGTTGGTTGTAAGGATCAAGATTGAAGAAAGGAACCGGTTCAAAGACAAAGGTGAAAAAGACCTTGGAGAAAGTCGCCTAAAAGCGAACTTGGTGGAAACCAACAAGCAAAACAAGAAGAGGAAAAGTCATCAAGAATATGATGAGTCTTCTAAGAAGAAGAAACTGATTTGTTTTGTTTGTGGAAAGGTTGGCCATTTTAAGAAAGATTGTAGGTTCAAGAAGAAAAAAGTTGAAAAGGTGAACCTAGTTGAAGATGATGTGTTTGTAGCTATGATCACAGAAGCCAATTTGGTTGAAAAACCAAAGGATTGGGTGTTGGATAGTGGTGCTACAAGACATATATGTGGTGATCTCAAGATGTTTTCCTCCTATTCCATGGGCTCAAATGATGAAAAGGTATTTATGGGAAACTCCCAAAGTGCCCCTGTTATGGGAAAAGGTAAGGTGACTTTGAAACTTACTTCGGGAAAAACTATTGTTCTCACCAATGTTCTCCATGTGCCGGATATTAGGCGAAATTTAATTTCAATTACTTTGCTTAATAAAGTAGGAATGAAGTTGGCTTTTGAAAGTGATAAGGCAATTATCACTAAAAACAATGTATTTGTGGGAAAGGGATATCTTAGTGAGGGATTGTTTGTACTTAGTATTTCCAATGTTGTAATTGAAAAGGCTAGTACCTCTTCTGCTTACTTTGTTGTTTCGTCTAATTCTTTTGATTTGTGGCATGGTAGGTTAGGTCATAGTAGTGTAAAATATATCATCAAACTATGCAAGTTAGGGATGATCACCGAAAAGGTGGAATCTCCCAAGGACAAGTGTAAAACTTGTGTGGAGGCTAAGTTAACCAAAATGCCTTACAAGACTATGGATAGAAAGAGTGATCTCTTGGAATTGATCCATAGTGACTTAAGTGACTATAAGTCATATGAGTCAAGGGGAGGAAACAATTATGTTATCACCTTCATAGATGATTATTCTAGATATACCATGATTTATTTGCTCAAATCAAAGGATGAGGCCGGAAAGGCATTTATATCTTACAAAACGGAAGTTGAAAATCAACTTGGCAAGAAGATTAAAAGACTTAGAACCGATAGAGGGACTGAGTATTTTAATCTTGATAAGTTTTGTGAGGAAAATGGAATTATCCATGAAACGACCGCTCCTTACCAACCGGAATCAAATGGGGTAGAGGAAAGGAAAAATAGATCTCTTAAAGAGATGATGAACTCCATGTTGTTGAGTTCTAATGTACCACTTGATATGTGGGGGGAAGCCATGTTGACTTCATGTTATCTATTAAATAGAATCCCACATAACAAGACCGGTATGGTTCCATTTGAAAAATGGTTTGGTAGAAAACCAAGTATAAAACATTTACGTGTTTGGGGCTGTTTGGCCAAGGTGTTATTACCGGATTCCAAGAAAAGGAAACTAGGTCCCAAAACATGTGATTGTGTGTTCTTGGGGTATGCGATAAATAGCACGGCATACCGATTCATGGTAATTAAATCCATGGATGATGTTATTGAACCAAATAGCATCATAGAATCAAGGGACGTTGAGTTCTTTGAAAGAATTTTCCCCTTTAACTCCGCCTTACCTATAAGTAAGGAGAGCCAATTGATCAATGGGGAGTTGGATCCAATTGAAGAGAATATCAATCAATTGGGTATTAGTGATGGAAATCAATCAAGAACAAGCAAACGACTCAAAAGACCCAAATATAAGGATGATGAGTGGCTTGTTTATTTGGTAGATAAGGATCCTCTTAATTATAAAGAGGCTATCACATCACTAGATGCCATCTTTTGGAAGGAGGCAATCAAGAGTGAACTTGATTCAATCTTGGCGAATAATACTTGGGAATTGGTAGATTTACCAATTGGCTCTAAAACTTTGGAGACCAAGTGGATATTTCGAAAGAAGTTAAAAAGTGATGGGTCCCTTGATCGTTTCAAGGCTAGACTTGTTGTCAAGGGATTTAGGCAAAAACCAAACATCGATTATTTTGACACATTTGCCCCTGTGTCAAGAATTGTCTCAATAAGAGTTATGTTGGCAATTGCGTCAATACATGACTTGGTCATCCATCAAATGGATGTAAAAACTGCTTTTCTAAATGGTGATTTAGAAGAGGAAATTTACATAAAACAACCAGAAGGTTGTATTGTAAAAGGACAAGAGCAAAAAGTTTGCAAGCTTAGAAAATCTTTATATGGATTGAAGTAAGCGCCTAAGCAATGGCATGAAAAATTAGACAAGGCTCTAATTTCAAATGGCTTTATCATCAACAATGCTGAAAGGTGCTTATATAGCAAGTTTCACGGTGGTAAAGGCGTATTTATTCTACTATACGTAGATGATATGTTGATAATGGGGACGAGCTTGGCAGTAGTGAATCAAACTAAGCATATTTTGATGTCTAATTTTGACACAAAAGATTTAGGGGAAGCTGATATGATTCTTGGGATCAAGATCATCAAGCAAGGGAATTGTATTTCACTATCTCAAGCTCGTTATGTGGAAAACATACTTACAAAGTATGGCTACCATGAACTTTCAGCAGTCAAAACACCTTTTGAGGTGGGATGTCATTTGAAAAGGAACTTGGGTGAACCAAAGGAACCGAAAAGGTATGCACAAATCATTGGTTCAGTTTCATATCTCATGAATTGTACACGTCCAGATATTGCTCTTGCGGTAGGAAAGTTGAGTCAACATACTCAAAATCCAAGTAAAGAGCATTGGAGTGCAATTGATAGATTACTAAGGTACCTAAAAGGTACTATAGACTATAGTTTACACTATAGTGGTAAGCCAACAGTTTAGAAGGGTATTGCGATGCTAATTGGATTTCGGATACAAACGAATCCTTAGCCACTAGTGGGTATGTGTTTACACTAGCAGGTGGTGCAATCTCTTGGAAGTCCACAAAGCAATCATGTGGAACAGGTTCTACCATTGAAGCTGAGTTCATAGCTTTAGAGAAGGCGAGAACGAAGCCGAATGGCTTAGAAGTTTAATGGCGGATATACCATTGTGGGAAAAACCGACGCCATCGGTATCACTACATTGTGATAACCAAGCGGCTATTCACTTAGCCAAGAATAAGGTGTACAATGGTAAAAGGAGGCATATACGCCTTAGACACAATCTTGTGCGACAAAGTACATAGATGAAGGAATGATAGCTATCGATTATGTGAAGTCGAGAAAGGAATCAAGCTGACATGTTCACAAAGGCTATGTCTGTCAAAAAACTTGTGTATTGCATCTACAGGAATGGGGTTAATGCCTTATCCTCGGGTCACATGATGGATACCCTACCTATGTGAAGAGGCTAAATACCTGAATTAGGTTCAAGGGGTACAAACGAAGTCATGGGAAGACCGGTTCAGTACTACCATTTATAATTATTCCATTCTAGGGTGTAGATGAAGGTAATAGTACTACCACAAGGGTAAGGTTGAGCGAAGCTCTTAATTAGTCTAATCCCAAGGAATGTGGGGGTGTGTTAGTTGTGGTGCACATCAGAGACTAACCTAAGTGGGTGTAGGTGGTTTGGCCGCCACTAATGAGAGCTTATAGGCGAGTGCTCTAAACATTCATGAATCCAAGATAAGGGACATGGCCGGTTCAAAAGTCCAATGTGTAGTGTAAAAGGTAGTTCCAAAAGTCGACCTTTAGGACATGGATGATGGGGCGGTCAGCTACACTAATGAGGAAAGGTTCAAGGAGTCTGACTCTACCCGTACTTTGTAGCGCGACTCATTAGACCTAGTGTAGGTTCAAGTCCGAAAGACACCTACAACGATGTGTCCTTTAGTGTCTAATAAAGTCACAACACGAGTCCTTTTTTTTGCAATTTTGAAACTTGTGGGGGATTGCTAGGTTTTTTATTAAAATCTATATTATCTATATATTAAGTTTCAAAATTAGTTTTTGCATTTCTTTTATTTAATTGTTTTGTTTGTGTGTGGGACCCTTGAGGTAAGGGTGGTAATGAGGCACCATGAGTTAAGGAGGCCCTTCATGACCTTGGTTAAAGGAGGCCCTTCATGGCTTTGGTTATGAGGCTCTTCATGATATTGGTCATGGGTCTTAAAGGTCTTGATCATGGTGATGAGCTGGGCTAACTTGAATGGTGGAATTACTCAAATTCTAACTCTTGACCTTTATTTCTCATTTCAACTTCATGACCATTCATGGCCATTACCATGAGTGGGGGTTAAGGTCTTTGAATGGGTTAAAGCCTATTCATTCCAAAGAAGTGAATATGAGAGTTACTTCCCCAAGTAGTGGGGAGGTTAGGTCAAGGGGGTTTATTCACATTAGTGGAGGAGGGACAAACCATTGATTCTCCATTAGTGGAGAATTGATTCTCCCCTTGAGGGGAGGTGTGGTTTGGGCCTATATAAACCCAACCCTTCCTTGCATATTGTGTGCTATTGTGACTTTCCTCACTCACATTATTTGTTCTACAAAGTTCATTTCTTTCTTGAGTTGTCTAAGTGTTGTGCTCTAGCTTTTGGCTCCTTTAAGGGACTAGAAGAACTACCTCATCTTCTAGTTGGAGGTTGCTTTATCTTGGAGGTGGTGGTGCGAAGAACCCTTGGTAGTAGGGTGCATCAATTACTTTAAAGACAGCATCAAGGTGTGACTCAACCTCATCAATCAGTGGTTCGTTCGGTTGCTACTTCAAGCTCTTCAAATTTGCTAAAGACGATCTTCATCTCTCAATTGTATTGCGATTTCATCTTTGTATGTTTGAAGAATTTGTAATACAATTACCCCAACAAGAATAGATAAATTAGGGCCCAATAAATAAGTTCTTTAGCGATCATCATCTTTGTCTGATGTCTCTAGAAGAAAATTTAACAAGTGATATGAAGCATGCCAAATCTCTGAATATACAATTGAATGTCTAATGCCTTAATGCGGCAAAGGCTATCATACATTGATTTATAATCCTTGCCGAAACTACGACTGATTCCGGCTGTATTATTGAACACAATTAAATGAAAAATAATAATGTGTTTATTGAAAATCAAACCCGGCTGCAGGGGCGGACTCACTACGGGGCCGGGGGCCATGGCCCCCGGATTTTAAAACTTTTTTTTATAATTTTCGTAGCTATTTCATTTTTTATATTAATTTCCTTCATTTTTTGACTTTTTTTCTCTTCTCACATGTGAAATATCACTATTTGGCCCCCTAAAATTTGAAAACAGATTTTAAAGGTAAAATAATGGGCGAAAAAACAACTCATCAATTATTATTTATTCTCCCCTCTCTTCTCTCTCACATCTTTTCTTCCTGTTTATTCTCCTTCTACAAACGTGGGTTAAGGAAAATTTTTGAAAAAAATATAGTATTAAATATTCAAAATGTCATTTATAATGAAAACTAATATCTCAATCCCTACTTATTCTCCTCTTTCTTCTCTCTCACATCTTTTCTTCCTATATATTCTCCTTATAATCTTATATAAACATGGGTTAAGGGAACTTTTTGAAAAAAAATATATTATCAAATATTCAAAATGTCATTTCTAATGGAAACTAACTCCCAATCCCTATTTATTTTCTCATATCTCCTCTTTTCTTCTTATTTATTCTCTTCCGTTTCTTTCTTTCTATTTATTTTATAAGCATGGATTAAGGAAATGGGAAAAAAACTTCTCCACAATTAGGTTATCTTTCTCTTTTTCAATCTTTATTTCTTCTACAATTTTTGTTATTTGATTTTATATTGTAAATAAAATATTTATAATTAGTAAGGTAACTACCTACCAGTGGTTTGCATCTCTTACCTAAATTTTTTTTTGGTTTGCAACTAACTTTTTAGGGTTGAAGTTATGTGTATTTTTGTTTTGAATTGATGCTTTTTTTTTTTTGGGTTACAAAACGGGGTCAAAGACCCAATAAACAAAACAAATCAAACTAGAGCACAACTCTTGAGACAATCCTCTCTAAGGATGTCTGTCATTTCCTGCGGGGATCATTGAAAAAGACCAGATCATCTCTTCCAATTAACCGCCTCTTAGACAACCAATCAGCAGCCTTGTTATTTTGACGCCTCACATGACTAAATCTAACATGGCCTTGAGAAGCATATAGGCTTCGAATTTCAGCAATTAATCTTCCCATCGATCCTTGCTTGTTAACTTCTGGTTCCAGTAACCTTATGGCCTTCAGCGAGTCTGAATCTATTTGGAGTGGCCATGCTCCCATATCCAACGCTACCTTTACCCCTTCTTTGATTGCGCGCAGTTCCGCCTCTACTACATGGCATAGATGAATCTTGATAGCAAATCCTCCTCTGAACAGGCCTTCTTGATCCCGAATCACCCTAGCTAATTGAGCATAGCATTCCTTCACTTTCACAGCAGCATCCGTGTTGCACTTAAACCATCCTCTTCTAGGGCATGTCCACCCTAAAACTTCCAATTCTTTACTTGGATCAAGAACAGGGCTTCGGCATGTTGTTCAAGCTTCCTTATTGGCTCGATAAAATTTTTCGATAATGAGCACACCATTCCCTGGTCTGGAAAAATCTACCTCATGGATATCTCAATTTCGCCATCCCCAAAGAAGTTGTAGGGTACACACAAATCGCTCAGGCCAATCGTTGCTCCATTTGGCAGCAAACCCACAGATATTGGCATAGATCCATTCCTGCTTTTCGCACCTAAAAAACCATATTTGATTTCATGGTTTAACTATACATTTCCAAATGCTTCTTGCAAAGCAACAATCCCTAAATACATGTAATACATCTTCCACCTCTGTCATGCAAAGATTGCATTTATCATTATCTTGAAGATGCAAGTGGCGCTTTCTAGCATTAGTCATCAACCTATTCTTTACAACTAGCCAAAAGAAACTGCAAAATCGGTTTGGAAGATGAAGTTTCCAAGAAGTATTCCAAAATTTTTCATCGAATATTTCGATATCTACAACTGGTTTGTTCTTTATCAATGTATCATATGCAGAGTGTATCGAAAAAATACCTTCAGTGGATGGGATCCAAGACATCACATTAGATCCATTGTTACTAAAGGGGAGTGGGAAATCCTTTAGTTTGGTGCAGATTTCTGTAGGGAGGTATCCCTCAATTTTTGTTGTCCATTCCATGCCATTACTTTCCAAGTATTGGTTAACGACTTCCCACTCGCCATCGATCGGAACCTGGAGAAATCACATGGTCTTCCAAATTACCTTCTATATCTAACCAGTTGTTCCTCCAGAAATAAGTGTTCCTTCCATCTCCAATTTTTATTTTGCAAAGCTCTTTCATTCTATTTTCAACTCTGCAGATAGCTCGCCACAATGGAGAATCAGGAGAGGTTGCTTTAAAGGGATGTTTACGCCTTTTTGATCCATATTTATCTTGAAGAACTGCTGACCAAAGTGAGTTTTGCTTTATAACCCCCCAAGCGAGTTTCATGATAAAGGCTTCATTCATCACCCGAAGCTTCCTAAAGCCTAAACCGCCTTCCACCTTCGGTCTACAAATCTCATTCCAGCTCACAAGATGTGCCCTTTTTTTCTGATTTGACTCGCCCCATATAAAGGCTCGAGAAGGACTCCTTTTGGAATCAAAGCCGTCCGCATCGAGTAGTAAGGTATAGTCATTACAACTGATTTTGCCAAGACAATTCATCCAGCTAGGGAAAGCGAAGAAGCTTTCCAACTGGAGAGCCGATTTGATACCTTGTTAATAATGTATTGGTAACTACCTTTCTTGTCTCTTTTATAGTGAATAGGTACCCCTAGATATCTGCCCAAATCATCTGTCATGGTAAAGCCGCTTCTTTGTGCAATCTCCTTTGCTCTCTGGCTCTCTACATTTTTGGAGAAGAAAATACGAGTTTTCTCTGTGCTCAATTTGCTTCCCGATGCATTGCAAAATTTATCCAAGCATTCCTTCACAATGGTAATTTGCTCTAGGGAAGCTTCGCAAAAAAGAACTACATCATCGGCGAACATAAGATGGGAGATTCCCATCCCCCCTTTACGAATACAACCAGGGATCCACTTCCCTACAGCCAATGCATCTTGGATACAGTGGGTCAATCTCTCCATGCAAAGGACAAATAAATAGGGTGACAAAGGGTCCCCCTGGCGAATTCCTCTGGAAGGCTTAAATTCTTTTGTACCTTCCCCATTCCAGAGAATTCTAAAGGTAGGACTTGTAACACACATCATAATCACATCAACCAGTTTGGATGGTACTCCCGCTTTCAAGAGTGAATCAGCAATAAATTCCCACCGGATTCGATCATATGCCTTTTCCAAGTCAATTTTAATAGCCATCTGATGGATTTTTCCTCCTTTTCGCTTCATGGAGTGAAAAAGTTGTTGTGCAACAATGATATTATCCTAAATATTCCTTCCAGGAACAAAACTGACTTGATTGGGTCCAACAAGGCTAGGCATAAACTCCTTCAATCTGTTAGTTATCAACTTGGTCAGAATTTTGAGGCTGACATTACAGAGAGATATAGGCTGGAATTGTGTAATCTTCTCAGGTTTGTCTATTTTGGGAATCAATACTAACAAAGTCTCATTGATCTTAGTCTCTAACTCTCCATTAAAGGCTCTGGCCACATTCCTGCAAACATTTTTACCTGTAATACCCCAAGTTTTCTGATAGAAAGCAGCTTGAAATCCATCTGGTCCTGGAGCCTTCCATGGACCAATTTGATGAGTAGCACGATAAATCTCCTCGTCAGTAAGCTCATTACCAAGAATAGATAACCAATCATGGTCTAAAACTGGGAAACTATGATATGTTTGGAAATGATCTGAATCAATATTATCCTCAGTAAAGAGACTTGTGAAATAATTGACAACATGATTTTTCAGATCTGCATCCTCAAAAATCCATTGATTATCTTCTCCGTTGAGGCCTTCAATTTTATTTATCTTCCTTCTGTTTAGGGTAGATATGTGAAAATACCTTGTATTCCTATCACCTTGTAAAGTCCAATTTTTCCTCGATTTTTGGGCCCATAGAATTTCCTCTCTCTCTACAAAACTTTTTCAAGTTCAACTATAAGATCCTCTTCCAATCTCCCTAAATAAGGGTTATAGGGTCCTACTGCAAGTTTTCTTTGGATTCCCCCTAGACGAGCATACAAACTTCTTTTCGCAGCTTCAATGTTCCCGAAAGTTTGTTTGTTCCAAGTAGACAATTTTTCTTGCAAATGATGTAAGGCATCTGGAAAAGGATGGTTTGTTTTCCAGCCCTGTCGCATAGTATCAACAAAATTTGCATGGGTGAACCACATAGCTTCTAATCTGAACGGTCTCCTTTTGTAGGGACTTCTAACTGAGTCTGTCTCAACTAGTAAAGGATGATGATCGGATTTTATTCTGAGCAGCACTCTAACTATAGCATCTGGCCACAAGATACGCCACCCACCTGAACAGAGTGCACGGTCCAGCCTTCGATAGATTCTTTGATAACCGTTCCACTTGGGTCCTCTCCAAGTAAATTTTGGACCCACAAATCCCAAGTCTATAAGATTGCATAGATTTAAATTTCCTCTAAACTTTGTACATTTTCTGATCGACACCGGACTTCCACCTCTTACTTCAGATTGATCAAGTACATCATTTAGGTCTCCCACTACTAAATATGGGTAATGATATAAATTCAATATAGTAGCCAAATCCTCCCACCCTTCATTTCGATTGGATTCAATGGGGCTGGCATACATAGCCACAAGACCCCACCTATTATTATTGACAGTATCCAAAATTTCAACAAAAAGAAATTGGGTATGTGTATGAATAAGAGATACTTATAACTTGTATTGAATAAAATGAACCAAATGCCTCCTGATAGCCCAACTGCATCGCTTTTAAAATGACGCACACCCTTAATTTAGTTATGACACGCTCCGCCTTCTCTCCACTTATTCGAGGTTCCATAATAATAACACAATCAGGATTATGCTTTTGTCTATAATGCTTAAGAGTGGTGGCAAATGCTTTATTGCCCGCTCCCCTTGAATTCCATGCAAAAACCTTCATAAAGAAACTTGATATGGGTTTTGGTTACCATCATTCATCACCACATCATTCCCAAGGGACTGGTCTTGTCCTTCATTAAGCATCAGTGTTTCGACCACAATTTCCTCCATATCGTCAACTTCATCAGGCGGTTTACCTTGTTCAGGTAAGAGAGCAAGAGAGCAAAATGAGTGGTTACTTTTTTCAAAGCAATTTCCACTTCTCCCACCCATTAGATTAGGATCAAAATTCTCCACATCCTCTTTTTCTCCTATTTGGTCCTGCCTCTGAAGTTCCTTCTCATTTACAACTTCTTTAGTCAAATTTGTTATCATATTACTTGCCTTCTGTAACTCCAATGGTAAAGAGTAGTTAATCACATGTTGTCCACTTGACGGCAGCCTTGTACTTTTTGAATTCTCTTCAATATCCTGTCTAGTCTCTAACACACCTCTTTGATTATGATTTCGAGGAGCCATCACGTTTCTACCCTCTCTTTGATGTGTGATACGTTGCCACGTGGCCGCAACACGAGTTGTACTAGTTTCCATGTTGGGTACTACTTCCTGATCTTCTTGGGAAACCATTGCAAGTGCTGCAAATCTAGAACATGATCCCACTCCATTAACTTTATTTCCGTCTTCCGTACCACTCTGGCCTCCTCTTTCCCTTTCGCCATTTTTCTCTCCGACATTATCAGAAGGGGTTCGGCGATTGTCTTTTCTAAATTTTGTTTTCTGCACATGTAACCACGGACCATATGTATCTGTTGGTGCCCTCTTTGCCTCAGAATTTTTAATGGTTTCAAACGCCTTTTGTGCAACCCCTTTGGATTCAGGCGCTGGTACATCTTCCTCTCCGCCATAGAAACTAGAACATTGTTCTTTATGATGGCCATATCTTCCACAATCATAGCACAACAAATTCATTGACTCATAGTGAATTTGGTGAACACGGCCTTTGAGTCTAAACTTGGACAACAAGGGTTTGGATAAATCAATCTCGACACAGACCGGCGCATACTTACCGCGGACAGCTTGGGCTGTTGTTGAATCGATTTTAATTACCTTTCCTACTCGGTTACCCAGTCTAATCAAGAATCGAGTATCAAAATACTCTATGGATACTCTAGGGAAACGCACCCATACCGCCATTTTCTGCAGCACTTCTTCCTCAGGGTTGAAATCCGGTTGCCATCTCTTACCCAAGGACCATCAACTAGGGCTCTTTGAAAATCTTCTTTGAAAGCGAATTTTGTAATATAATAATCATTGCCAATGTCAATAAGGTCCAACGCTCCTGTAGGTTTCCATAGGGCTGATAATCTACCGGACAAAAACTTAAAACCCACCGTTTTTCCTACCAGTTAACAATCAAGGTCTGCTGCCATGGTTTCCGCAATCTTTCTTTTTCTTTTTCTTTTTTGGACAAGGTAATACTAGGGCATAAAGCATCATCATCCTTCTCACCATCATCCTCATTCTCATCATCCATGTCCCATTCAGAATCGGGTTGGTTCAAAAATCCATCATCGTTGAAACCGTCAATCTCCTCAGTCTCCATACCCTCTTCTTGGCTAGGGCTAGGATAATTTCTAGTTACCATCTCTGCATAAGATCGTTGCACCTCCACGGGTGGAAGATTTACATTTGCTCCACGACCTCACTTAACTTTCTTATTGCTTCGTTGCATCTGGTCAATTTCCTCTTTCGATGCTCCATTCAAATTTGTTTCAGCAATCGCATCTCCCGCAGCCAATCTTTCCATGAGGATCGTGGATTCTGGCCAGATGTTTTAGGGCTTCTGATAGTCGAACCAAGCACTCCTTGGACAATAATCGATGAGGATGGTGGATTCTTTCCAGAGATTTTAGCGATTCTGAGAGTCGAACAAACCCAGAATAATCTCCTATGTCGATAATCGATGAGGATAGTGGATTCTTCCCAGATGATTTAGGGCTTCTGAGAGTCGAACCAGAATCTCTTTCTCGAGGATTTGATGCTTTAATTTACCTATATCTTGTTGAAAAAAAAAATACCATTATCAATAATTTACATATTTTTGTCAAATATATGTGGGCCCCACAAAATATATGTAGGCGTATTCCTTAATATAATAAAATAATGGGAACCAACGGGGGTTGGTCCAAGTGGTAAGCAGCTTGGTTCGCTTAAGCAAGGTTCCGGTATCGAATCCTTGTAGATGCAAAAAATCCCCGCTGGGAGGCTCACCCACCACAGCCAGGTGTGCGACGCGGGTCGAACCATTGGTTTATAAACCGGGGTTGGCAAACCAAAAATACTAAATTACCTATTAAAATAATTATTAAAAACTAAAATACCGTAGTCAAAACCCAAATTATCTTTAATTATTAAAAGCCCAACATACCTTTTTTTTAATAATTTTTATCAAACAATTAAGAAAACCCAAAATAGTAGTACGTGTTTAATTTTATCAACATACCCTTTTTTTTTTTTTTTTAATTGCATTTTTAATTTTACTTGATAGTAGTACTTTTTTTTTTAATTGTTTGATAAAAATTATTAAAAAAAAGGTATGTTGGGCTTTTAATAATTAAAGATAATTTGGGTTTCGACTACGGTATTTTAGTTTTTAATAATTATTTTAATTGAGGGTAATAAGTACTTTAACTGTTACGGTGATTACGGTAATTTAGGATTTAAATTAAAAAATATTTTAACCAAGGGTAGTTTGGGGTTTTAGAAAAATATTTAACGGTAAAAGTTAAATTTAACTGAAAACGTTAACAGAGTGGAGGTAAGTGATATTATCCAATTAAGAGGGGGTGTAAGTGCTATTTGTCCAGCTAAGAGGGGAGGTAAGTGATATTTACCCTAAAATAATGCATAGGTAGGATCCTAATGGGTCTTATAAGGGCTTACACAATATGTGTGGCGAAAAAGCATTGGTGCTTTCCCAATCTGAACTTTTATTATTCGCCCCTCCCCTACTATTGAATCTTGGTTCCGCCCCTGCCCGGCTGTATTATTGAATTCTTACCACCATACAACACCAATAAGATACATTACTTGATCGTCGGAAAAATTCCATAGCTTTGTAGAGAATCCTAGCCAACAATCAATGTGACACACTGTTAGACACTTATGTCTTATTTATAAATTAAGATGGTGAGCATTAAGAAAATTTAAAAATGAACCCGAATTATGAAAAGCTAATGGATCTTTTTGGTAATATGACTCTACATTTTGATTAGAATCTTGAGATTTTATAACTGTTAGAAGATTCAAAATAACAGCAAACCATATTTTAGAGAAATTCAAAATTTAAATTTACTATAAGATCATACAACAGTCACAAGAAATCAATCATGAAATAAGAAATTTGGAGAATATTTTATAACATGAAAATTTTCTCTGACACCCCAATTAAGTCTGGTTGGCAACCGATTAAGTTCAACTAGAAGCCCGAATAAGACCGAGTTAGAGTAACCTAATTGTGGCCAAGACCGACATGGTCTAAAACATAACTGGGCCGATTATTAAATAGGTCATAGAAGGCCTAACCTTTTTAGACTGATAAGCCTAACTAGGCCAGATTGAGACCGCTTGACTGGACGAATTGCCAACTCTAGTAGTAGTAGGGGTTGTGGTGCTGATATCAGGACTTCTACCATAAAGGTAAGGTGGTGACAGAAAAGAAGAGAAGCGCATAAAAATCCAATCGAAGACAAAAGAACTTTTTCTTTTCTTGGTAAGAAGGCGAGGGAATTTTTTAAATTTTTTTGGTAATAGGCGAGGGAAACTTACCACCTCAAGGCTCAAGCAAGGAACGAAGTATCGTTCATTTCGCCCGGTTCACTGGGTAGCAAACCGGGCGATAGAGATTTCGCTGCCTAGTTTTTCAAATTTCAAAAATCAAAATAAGTCTGCGTTGCAATTACCTATGTAACATAAATATAAAATTGATAAAAATAATGAAAGAAATGATTACAAAAGATTCGAGTATCATGTAATAAATGTAAAGTTGAAAAAGTATAAAAATAATATAAAAAATTCTTACAAAAAGTACAAAACATCATTCAGTCATGTAAAAATAATAATATAATAATAATATAACTCTCTCTCTCCCACCTTCGTCAGTCGTCATCCCTAACGTCTCCGGCTATCTCTGCAAGTATTTTTTTCTCAAGGGCAAGCTTTCTCTCTCTCCTTTTCTCTTTCTTTCTCACGGCACTCTCTCTCCTTTTCTCTTTCTGTCTCATGGCACTCTCTCTCCTTTTCTCTTTCTTTCTCACGGCAACGCACAGTCGGAGATGGCCGGCGGCGATAATCGGCGAAATCTAACTCATCTCGTTTCGGAGCAAAATTTCGGTTGGCTCAGTAGCGAAACCAGCAAATTTCGCCGGAAAATAGTTCCATGGGCTCAAGGCCATCTATGTACTTGCTGGAAGACGACCCCATAATTAACATATTTCTACCTTTTTACAGATATATATCTCCCGGTAGATAATATCGAACCCCATAAACAAAGATACAAAGACTTTCACCAAAAACCCTTTTTGCCTAAACCACCTAAAACCCTAAACCAGAATAGAACAAGAAATTTTTTTTTTTTTTTTTTTGGTGAAGTAACAAGAAACTTTTAAAAGAGGAGGAAAAGGAGAATCAAAATAGAAGAAGGCGAGAAAAGGGAGAGACGTGAACGTAAGTAACTCAGTTTCCATGTCCAAATATGAATCCAATCCCTCGGTTAAGAGTCTTAAGACTCAAGAGGAAAGTTTGTGATTATTACTTGTTTTTCAATCCGTCAGGGAATTCGAAACCTGTAACAACCCCTATCATTCAGGTAGTCTAATCCATCTCAAACTCTATCACCAACTAACTCACAAACAACTTCACCAAAAAAAAAAAAAAAAAAAAAAAAAAAAAAAAACTAACTCACAAACAAACGACTCGCAGCAATCAAGAGTTTGGGCGTGGGGGTCTTCCCAAAACCTAAACCTAATTCTTTCTGTTTATAAGAAGAGAATCATCGATAACCAGACGGAAGCTTAGAAACTAGAGGAGTTACATGAGGAGGAAGAAAGAACAGTCAACCGGTATGATGGAAGAGATCCCGTCAGAACTGTCAACTGATATAATAGAAGAAATCCTTTCGAGACTACCGGTTAAGTCCCTGATGCGATTCAGGTGTGTATCCAAACATTTGCAAAATTTATTTACGGATCCTGGTTTCATTATTAAACACATGGATCGATTAACTGAGAAAAACCCAACCCCAACTCACATCCTTGAAGTACATTGCGGTTCTATTTACTCCTCAAAGATTGAATCCAACAGCAAATTCCAGTTACACAATAAGGGATGGAAAATCCCACTGGCTCAATTTAATTTCCAAGCTTCATGCAATGGTTTGGTTTGCGTATGCGTAGAGACTTATACAATCCAGCTACCAGAGAATCCCTTCTACTTCCAAAAGGTCCCAAGCAATACCTGTTCAATCTTGATCCAGTTTACGGGATGGGCGTTAATCCCATTACCAAGGAACATAAAGTGGTGATGATTAATTACGGTCTCAACGGCGAAACATCAGTCAAGATATATACAGTTGGTGATGGTTCTCATAGGTGGAGACGGATCCCTCATTCTTTTCCTTTCCTTGTTGATTATCCATTTCAGAATTCATCTGTATGTGTGAATGAATCTATTCACTGGGTGGCTGGACGAAGGGGAAAGCAATTTTTATCCCACGTTTCCTATAATTTAATAGTCTCTTTTGATTTATACCAAGAAGCGTTCCAAGAGATGTCGCTGCCTTTCTATCAGCCAGATATGAAGCTTTGCCATGGGTATTTGGGAGGGTGCCTCTCTGTATCTACTAAATTCCCAATGGAAGACTTAATCGACTTGTGGGTGATGAAAGAATATGGAGTGAGGGAGTCCTGGGCCAAAGTTTTTAAGATGAAATTGTGTGTGCCTGAAGCGATTTACACTGTGTTTATATCTTCAAGAGGATTTCTGAAGGAAGGTCGTGAAATTCTACTGATGACTGATAAAACAGAGCCAATTTTGTATAACCCAGAGACACAGAAGATGACAAAATTTAGAATTAGGCAAAGCTACAACCTCCAGCCTCGCTGTTTCAACTACATTGTTGGTTATGTGGAGACCCTGGTTTCTCTTAAGATTGGAAGAAGTGGGAGTATACCTAGAAAAAGAAAAAAAGAAGCTAGGGGGAATTCTGTTGATCCTGTTGCAGAAAGGCCATGCCGAACAAGAAGAAGGCCTGTCAAACTACAAGATTACGTGTGATCATTGATGAATCATTGTAGGGAAAAATGGCAAATTTTGTCAGGTTTTCCAAGTACTTGTTGGGAAAGGGAATCATTCAAATTGTAAGAGAAGCATTATAAATATGCTGTAAGTTGAGGGATAAAGCTTGAATCAAATTAACTCTTCTTCTCCATTCTTGTTCTAGGAGGTGCCACTTTCAAAGCTGGATTAATTATCCCCCTTCGGGTTTCTGAATTTTGAACTCCTGCTTTATACGTAATAAATCATTCAGGTGGCACAAAGTTTTTGTATTCATCATATTTTATATTTTGAACAATTCTCTAGCGTTATCTCAAATAGTTATTGTGGGAAAGGGTGTCAACTGTTTCATTTTGACGCCATTTCGATTAGGTCGAATGAAAATTTATATAATAAGCTGAGGCAAGAAGGAAGGTAAAAAATCTATTTATAAGATAGCTAAATAAAGGATGGAAAGAATATAAATTTTGACCATGTTAGATATATTAAAAATGAAGATGGTAAAATTTTAGTACGTGATGAGAAGATTAAGAAGAGATGGAAAATCTATTTCTCTAGTCTCTAGTTAGAAAATGAGTATACCTCACGTATATGTGATTTGAATGGCTACACACCAAGGCACCAATTTTTAAATATATATACACAAAGAATTTCAATATTTAAAATAAAAGAAGCTGTAAGGAAAATGAAAATAGGCAAGACACAAGGTCTTAATGAAATCTCAATAAAAGTATGAAAGAGCTAAGAAACCTATAGGGTTGCTTAGTTGACTATGTCGTCTAATAAGATTATGAGTACTAGAAATAAACCAGATGAATGAGGAGAATTATTATAGTTCCAATTTGCAAAAATATAGGAGATATTTAAAATTGTTATATTGTAGAAGCATTAAACTAATGACCCACACTATGAAGTTATAAGGGAAAATAATCGAAACCCGTTTGAGATACTTAACCACAATTAGAAAAAACTACTTTGGCTTCATGCCAAAAGATCTACAACAGAAGCTATTTTACTTTATTAAGAGACTTACGGAAAGGTATTCACAATAAAGGGAGGACCTTCATTTGATATCATTGACCTAGAAAAAGCTTATGATAGAGTTCCTAGAGTGTTATTTGATAAGTTCTAGAGCAAATAAGTGTTGCAAGTAAATGTATTGACATAGTTAAGGATATATATATGATGTTTTAGTGAAAAGTATAAGAATAGCGAGAGTATAAAGTAATAAATTCCTAATTATAGTTGGGTTACATCAAAGATTAGCTTTAAACCCATATGTGTTTGTAGTTATAATAGATGAATTAACCAAAGACATTCAAGATGAGGTTCATTGGTTTATGCTTTTGGTTGATAGATGAGACCCAAGTAAGAATTAATACCAAATTAGAATCATGGAGAGCAGCTTTTGAATCAAAAGGCTTTAACTAAGTAGAACGAAGATAGAATATTTAGTTTGTAACTTTGGTCATGATCGGGTGAATGATGAGGTGATGAAATTTGAAGATAAGGAGATCTTTAGAGTGATTGTTTAAGGTACTTTGGTTTAATCATAAATAAAAAAGGTAATATAGAGGTTGATGTTTTTTAAATAATTAAAATAGGGTGGATGAAGTGAAGAGGTGCTCCAAGGGTTTTGTGTGATAACATATTTCTTTAAAGCTTAAATAAAAATTCTATAGGATTGTCATTCAACAAATTATTATGGTCCAAAATGTTTGGCTGTTAAAAAGAATCATATAGATAAATTCAATGTAGTAGAAATGAAGATGCTAAGATGGATGAATGTCAAAACTAGGAAGGATAAGATAAAGAATGGTTATACTAGAGTTAGTATGGTAGTGTCTCTGATAAATAATAAACTATAGGAAAGTTGTTTCAGGTGGTATAAATAATAAAAAAGGTAATGGTTACCAAGTTCAATGAAGGCTTGTAAATGTCCATGTATAAAAAATTAATATAATTCAAATTGAAAGAATTAGAAGAGCTAGCGACAGACCTAAGATTACCTTAAGAAAAGTTAGTGAGAAAGGATATGCATAACTTATGTCTTGTATCTAGTGTGACCTCAAATAGGGTGATTGGAAGGTAAAAATCCATGTAGCTGACCCCATTTAGTTGGGACAGGGCTTGATGATGATGATGATAATTGAATGACATTTTAAGTAAGATCTATTTATTTAATTTAATTTTTATTTATTCTTATTTAAATATTTATTGGGGTGTTAATGTTTCGAGTAATGACTTTTTTAAACAAAATTCCAACAATAGGCAGATTTTGGGATAATGATGAAGAATAAAACTACCCCAAAGAAATACAATAGAAAGGAGTAAGGCCTTCACATAGGATCATCCTGAGCCAATCAAGGTCAATTAGGTTTGGCATGCATTAGGGAAAATCCTAATAGTGTTGAATAGGGTTTAAGGTACATATCTTGGTGGTAAAAGGATTGGATTTGGCTTAGGTTTTATTCATGTCACTGGTTGGGGCTTGGGTTTTGGGAAGAAAGAACCCAACTTGACCCATTGACCATTTAAAGACCAATGATGGAAAGAGTGAAACTTTGGACGGATTATTGAATTGTGTCATTTAATATTGCATTGGATCCAATAGTGGCAATACCATATTTGAATCTATTATATTCGAACAAATTCAGATTATATACTATTAATTTTTAGATAGATTCAACCGGATTTGGATGATATTCAAATAGTTTTTTTTTTGGGATAATTTTCATTTGAATTGTGATGCCTTGCATCTCATTATATTGTTATTTTGATATTGTATTGCTATGCTCCAAATCCCTTCGAATATTTAAATATTAGTAACGTTTGCACCCCTAATCCATAACCAGGCCAATACATATTTCCATCCATCGGTCTCTTTTATGGCAGATTTAGATTGAACCTATGACAAGAAATGAATCATCATAATTTTCTGAAGCTGGAGGTATTAATAATTGGATCTCTGAGTGGACCCCGCATAAAAGATGGAAGTGGGCCCACAAGCCCATAAAGGTAGGCTCATTGATTTTGTAATTTTTGGTAATTCCCATTGATTAGTTAATTAAAAATACCATTTATGTATATATGTATCTATGTATCTATGTTGTAACATATGTTAAATATATAAATATAAGTATACACATAATATTAATGTATATAGTATATAAAGATCATTTTAGGCTTGACTTGGCACTTTCCCAAAATTAATATATTGACCTCCTAATGCATCCAAAATCTGCTCAGCCTCCAGATCCTTGAGGAATATCCTGCAAAATAAAGTTAAATGTGGCCCCACCGTGTGGTCGGGAGGCCACCTCCGAAGGCTAAGCCAATTAAGGAACTGATCGTAAGACTTTGGCTAGTTGCAGAGCATAAATTGAATACAATTGTAAGGGAAACGATTCAGATACCTCGTTTGTGCGTGGGTGTCTTGTTTAAATAGACTTTATCCCTCAATCCTGACTGTTAGATTCCTTCATGACCGTCCGATCTTAGGGTTTTTTCCTTCTCCAAGAGTAGTTACCTAACTTGGCACGATCCCCACTCTCATTGATGGAAGTTACCCATTATGATTCGGTTAGGTATCCCGAAATCCTTGGGATCACGTTTATATCCATAACTGTTGTCATTCATTCTCACGCAACTGTGTTGAGTCCTGGCCGAGACCGGTCTCGACCATGTTATGGCTGCTGTCAACCAGGGTTGATGACCCGATCGAGGTTCGACCGGGTTCGGTATTATTCTATCTACATCATAAGTCCCCCAAGCCGAGTGGTCAGGAGAAGTCCTAGACCGAACGCTTGGTTTGCTTCTTAGTCTTGATCATACAAAACGTCTTTTCATTCAAGAAATATCGCATTTATTGCTACTACGCCTTTTCAGTGGTGTGCCATCGAGCCGCTTGAACTCCTCGTTATCTATGTGTCGTACACCATGTAGTCATTGGGAAGTGTTGCCATCATTATCTTCACGCTCAAATTGTTTGCGATCGATAGCCATTGGTGGCTATGAATCTGGTTAGTTGATCAATTCCACTCGAACAGTCACACAATCTTTTCCATTGATCGAATTTAATCTCGTTCGTTCGTCCTTATCCTTAAGTCTATAAGAGACTTCCCATCTCTCTTTTTCATTTTCTACTTCTTTGCGAAGCTACTTTTGCTTTGAAGATTTTCAGCTTCTGTCTCTACTATTTGAGTTCTTCGTTTCTCAAGCATCAATCTTCTTTCAAATCACAAGTAAGTTTCTTCATCTTTTCTCTACTATTCAACTCCTTTTCTATTCGGGTGGCTAGTTCGTTCTTTTGTTTGCCTTTTTGCTTTTTGTTTAAAAACCCTAAGCTCCGTTTCTAGCTATTTCTCATTTTTCTTCATGGGTAGTGATAAGACCTCTAGTGGGGACTCCGTTGATCGCTTGATTGACGGAGAAGGTTTTGCTGACCAAGCAAGTTCTTTGGTCTCTGTAGAGTTGTCTGGCGATTTGGATGAAAGGATCACTGATTGCTGATTGGGTTCTGCTCCAGTGAGCCCTAGGGATCCTCCAAGAAATGTGGTTGGGGTTCGGAGAATTTCCTCCAAGAAAAGGAAAGCCCCCAAGCAAACGGTGGCCGGGAGTTCCCAACCTTCAAAAAGGCCTTCCACTGGTCCTTCTTTTTATACTTCTCATGTTCGTCATGCTAAGGTTGAAGAAATATCCTCTGATTTCTCTCTTCCCTTTTCTTATGTTCTTGGGGTCTCGAACTCTAATGAGAGAGTTGATTCCAATCCCTCTGAGGAATTTTCTATTTACATTGACATGTTTAAGAGAGGGGTTCGATTACCTTTTTATTCTCCACTCTTTGCTAAAGTCCTCAACCATTGGGAGATCTGCCCTGGTATGCTTCTCCTGAATAGTTGGAGGCATATCATTGGCTTCATCGGGCTCAGTCTTGATCTCGAGACAACCCCTTCTCTTGCTTTGTTCTCTCAATTTTATTTTATGAGTTAGTCTAGCCCTCTTGGTTGGGTGTTTCTTTCCAAACGCTCCAAGGGTGAGTTAGGCTGGCTAGGTGGGATTCTTGCCGAAGTCACTTGTCCCTCGAACCATAATAAGGGATGGTGTCATTGGTTTCTATTTTTTTGTGCACCTCCATCCGAACTTAACTTCCCGATCACATGGTTTGACACATGGAGTTGTTCAAACTCCTATACTCAGCTTAACCGTCCTCTTCCCCTTTCTACCATCAAAGAAGAGGTTGTTTAGGCTATTAAAGCCATTCAACCACATCAAGAAATCCATGGGCATGCCATGGAATATGAGGCGGTTCTTTGTTTGTGGGGTTTGGCCCACGGTGAGCATCCAAATGCTGTTACTTTTCTCTTATTTCCTTGTAATGATTCTGATTTTTCTCTTATATTGTAGTGCCTCCCTGATACAATCCCTATGTAGTGAAGGCATTGGCCAAACAAGGATTCGAAGCCTGCGAGGAGCGGGTTCCTTGAACCAAGGGGAAGGATAAAGTTCTTGAAGGCTCTCCTGGTCCAAAAGTTGGACCTCCTTTTGCTCCCAAAGGGCTTCTAAGGACCAGGTTGTATCTTGCTGCCAAGGGAAAAGAGATGGTGGATGTTGCTGAATCCACCCAAGACGACACCTCTCTCATTAGGAGGAAACAAGAGTTGGCTGATGACGTTGCTTCGAAGAAAAGCAGGGTCGAACAAGGAGGAGTTTACCTTCCCCCTGGAAGTTGAAGACTTGGGATCTTGTCTCTCGAAATACAGATTTTGCCATTGATTGGGCCATCAATGCTCAGATGCCAGCTAATCGGGAAGTCCTTGACTCCATGCTTGATGAAGAACTGGTGAACTCTTCTATTAGGTTTTTATTTATTTATTTTTATTACTTCAGCTTTTACTGATCAATTTTCGAATGCTTCCGGTTGCCGGGGTCCTTACTAAGAATTTCCATCGCCGCATGGAAGTTCTCATGAGAGTGGGTCATCTCAGTGCTCAGGCCAAACGCAGTGATGATCTAGTGGAGGCTGAGCAGCAAGAGGTCTCCAAGTTTAAAGAAGAGAGCTCTCGACTCCATAGGGCTGCTGGGGAGTTAATGGTGGCAAAAGCCAAAATCGAGGAGATGGAGAAGTAGATGGGCAAATGAAGATTGCCATTTCTTCTGTTGATTCCAAGATTAAGAGTCTTACTCAGGAGAAGGAGGAGCTAAAAGACAAGCTGATATCCGCCACTACTTTGGGTCACGAAGACTTGGCTGTCGAAGTTAGGAAGGCTTGTGTCGCCAAGTACTTGAACAACAAACCCTTTGATCAATTGCTGGACCGCTATAATTTGATGGCTTACCAAGACGGTCTTAATGATGTCTGGAAGACCATTCTAAGGAAGGATCCTATGTTCCCGATCAAATTGCATGATGATCTCATCAATATAGAGATATTTTCTAATCTAAACATAGATGTTTTGGAATGGGTTCTTGTGAAGGACGATCATCCACCAGTAAACCCGAATATGCAGGGATACCTTAGTGATGAGCCCCCAATGACCCCCGAACGCGAGATTGTAGAAGAAAATGCTGCCCCCAAGGAAACTGTTGAACCAACCGCCATGGACACGAACCAGAATCCTCCTGCCGAACGGTGAACATTATCTTTTGTACCTTTTCTTCCTTCTTCTTTCTTTCTTTCTTTCTTTCTTTCTTTCTTTCTTCTTCTTCTTTTCTTCTTCTTTTCTTTCTTTCTTTTCTTTTTCTTTTCTTTCTTTTCTTTTTCTTTTTCTTTTCTTTTCTTTTCTTTCTTTCTTTCTTTCTTTTTTTTTTTGGTTGTTGTTGTTGTTGGGTTTTGCCCCCCCTTGGGCCTATGCATTAGTGGATACTTCTTCTTTTATCTCTTTTCGTATTGCATGTGTACTTTTAACATTGAACGTGATACGAGTACTAGCTTTAGGTCTTATTCGGAATTAAAGCTGAAGCCTTATACTTCTTCCTTTGTGAATTTCTGAGAATTCCTAAGCTTTCAGAGGTCTCATTCAGGTTTTAAACTGATGCCTTGTACTTAGTGAATTCTTGAGAATTTACTAAGCTTTCGAGGTCTCATTTGGGTTTTAAACCGATGCCTTGTACTTAGTGAATTCCTAAGAATTTACTAAGCTTTTAGAAGTCTTATTTGGGTTTTAAACTGATGCCTCGTACTTAGTGAATTCTTGAGAATTCCTAAGTTTTTAGAGGTCTCATTCAGGATTTAAACCGATGCCTCGTACTTAGTGAATTCTTGAGAATTTACTAAGTTTTCAAACGTCTCATTCGGGTTTTAAACCGATGCCTCGTACTAAGTGAATTCTTGAGAATTTACTAAGCTTTCAGAGGTCTCATTTGGGTTTTAAACTGATGCTTCATACTTAGTGAATTCCTGAGAATTCCTAAGCTTTCAAAGGTCTCATTTGGGTTTTAAACCGATGCCTTGTATTAGTGACCGAAGCCTTTTAAATTAGAACTCCTTTTGAATGGCTAGTCCTGTATTTTTCCTCCATTCAATAGAGATTTGGTGTTTTGAAAATATATGCCATATTCTGAATTTGGAAAATTGATGTGTACTACATCTCAAAAAGTGAAATAACTTCTAAGGATAAAACTTCTTAAGATGCCTTGCATTCCACGATCGGTCTAGCTCTCGATTAGTTGATGGATTCTTTAACTTGTGAGCTCCTGAACCAGCCGGCTTCGTGATCATGTATGGTCCTTCCCAAGAAGGATCCAATTTTCTTTGATGGCATGGATTAGAAGCCAGAGTGCTTTTGAGGACTAGGTCTCCAGATCAGTACTGTCGATGCTTTATTTGGGCATTGTAGTGAGAGGCTACGCTTCTTTGGTAGTGTTGGATTCGTGCGATGGCTCTCGTTCAGACTTCATCTAGTAAATCCAAATTGTCTAATAGCCCTTGTTCATTCGCTTTTTCTTCAAATGCCCGATCTTTGAGGTTCCGACCATTACTTCTACTGGGGCCAAAGCTTCTGACCCGTAAGCCAGTTTGAATGGGGTTTCTCCTGTCGGTGTTCGAACTGTAGTTCGGTAAGCCTAGAGCACATTCGGGAGTTCCTTGACCCACAAAGCTTTATTTGATTCGAGTCTCTTCTTCATTCCTTCTAGCAAAGTTCAATTGGTCACCTCTACTTGGCAGTTGCTTTGGGGGTATGCTACTGAGGACATGTGGTGCTCGATCATGTAAGTGTTGTAGAAGTGTTTGAATTGAGGATTATTGAATTGCGTTCCATGATCGGTAACAAGAATCTTAGGTATCCCGAATCTATGGATAATTGATTCCAAAACGATATTTTTTGCCTTCTTCTCAGTAATCATCCCCAACAAAAGTGCTTTGACCCATTTGGTGAAGCAATCGATTGCCACAATCAAGTACTCCCGACCACCAGATGTTTTATTGAATTTTCCCATAATGTCAATTCCCCACATTGCAAATGGGATCGGTTCAAGGATTGATGTTAGGGTTGCCGCAGGTTTTTTTGAAACGGTCGAATGGATATGACAGTTTGTGCAGTGACGTACATACTCCATGGTGTCTTGTTGTATCTTCATCCATTATAACCCTAGCCTTAGGATTTTATGTGCGAGTACCCGACCACTCATATGTGCTCCACAAATTCCTTCGTGCACTTCTGCCAAAGCATTTTCTGATCCTTTGGGTCCCAAACATCTGAGTAGGGGCCCTGCATAAGATTTGTAGTACAATCTCCTGTTTTGCATAGTAAACCTTGTGGCCCAAACTCCGATGGTTCTGGCCTCTTTCTAGTCTTCGGGCAATTTATCATCCATGATGAATTCGATGATTGGGTGCATCCAACATTGTTCTTCCTTCTTCTGCCTTTGTGCTCAGGACTCTCAATTCCTCTATATATACCGAAGGTTCAAGAGTCTTTTCCTTTGCATTGGCGAGCCTTGAGAGTTCGTCCTCCATGGTATTCTCTTTTCTTGGGATTTGACAGATCTTGACGTCTTTGAATCCCCTTCTTAGCACTTGCACCATCTCTTGATATTTATGCAATCTAGGTTATTTCGTCTCGAACTCTCATTGTATTTGATTTACAATAAGCTAAGAATCACTGTAAACAATCATCTTAGATATTGCCAAGGCCTTTGCCAACCAAAGGCCATCTATAAAAGCTTCATATTCGACCTCGTTGTTGCTTGCTTCGAACCCGAACCTCAAGGCATACTGTATGATAAAGCCTTCCAGACTTCTTAATAAGACTCCAGCTCCAGCTCCCTGCTTGTGGCTTGAATCGTCTACATGAATGTCCCACATGGTCGAGATACTGGGTTTGGTATCTTCTTCCAATGGAGTTGTAGTTTCTACTATGAAATTTGCCAAGGCCTGGGCTTTTATGGTTGTTCGTGGTTTGAAATCTACTTGGAACTCTCCAAGCTCTACTGACCATGCAACCATTCTTCCAGATAAATCAAGCTTATAAAGAAATTTTTTTTTTTTCAAAGGGAAAGTGGTTAGTACCTCTATTGGGTGAGCTTGGAAGTAAGACCTTAGCTTTCTGGCTGCCATCATGAGTGTGACACCCAGCCCAAATCTAGCCCGGAAACCCGATCTGTTTTGGGTGAAGTCGGGTTTGTTTAATGTTGACTTTGAAGTTTGACCATGATTTCAGTTTTACTATCTTTGAAAATCTTAGGAAGCCATGTCAGACCTTTCTCTTAGAGTTGATCCAATGTTCCAAAATGAGGAAGATGTCTTTGTGGGCCATCTCAGTAGAAGATATGGTGTTTGACCCAAAACTCATGGATATTGATGATGGTGTTTCCTTATGGAAAGCTTATTTGATTTGGAGTTGAACTACTCATTTGTGAAGAAGAACTTGGTTGATGGACCTAAAGCTTAGTTGGACCTGGTTTGAAGACTTCCCTCCATACTAGGTAAGTAGTATGATGTGTTGAAAGAAGCCCATCCAAAAATATTGAAGTTTAGCCCATTAAATCCTTTGTTTTGAATAAGCTGTCTAGGCAGTGGCATTTTGGTAATTTTCTATTTTGAAGGTTTTTAAAAGTTTTATTTCTTTTAATTTCGTGGTAAGCTATCCCACCATGTTTCTAAACCTCTTGATGGCGTGGGATCGACCTTTGAACTTCCTCTTTGGCAACCAATCAACCAACAGGGTCAGTTTGGTGAAATCCTAGTAACTCTTGAACTCTTTGTGCTATTTAAAAGGGGGAACTCCATGTTTTTCACTCTCAATCTGTTTTAAGCATTGGGAGAACGTGGGAAAAACCCTAGAATCTCTCCTTCAAAGCCAAGAAAGATCCTCAAGCATCTGTTCTGATTTCTTCATCGGTTTCTCTTCTATAAGGTTGGTATTCAATTTGTTTCTTCTTTAATTCATTCTTTCTTCTCTACTTCTGATTTTCTGATCATGAGAAGGGTATTACACTGCTGTAATGACCTCTTCTCTAATTCTATTAGCCCTAGAGTGAATCCCCCAATTCACTCTATGTTCTTGAAGCCATATGGCGATGATTCTTGAATTTGATTCCACCAAAGATCTTGATGACACTTTCCCTAATTTTCTACCTATCTTTATGATTGTGGGAAGGTCTCATACTATTACCATGACCTTCCCTTGTGTCCTCATGATTGAGGAGTTGATCCCTAATATTCCTTGGACCATTGGAAAACCAGAAGGGTGAGATTTTGAGGGGAAATTCTTGGGTAACTCTCATGAGAAGGTAACCAATTGGGAACCCTTTTATTTCTGTTAATTCATTGGACCCTCCCCAAAACCTTTCTTGATTGTAAATTCTTTGCCCTAAGGGTGAATCTTTATTCTCCCTAGTATTTTCGTGGGATACACGGATTCTTGTTAGTAAATCCCTAATTATATGATTTGAATTTCTTTCCTTTCACTTTAATTAAGAACCTTATTTTCTCTCATTGGTAGACCCTTCCTAATTCCATTCTTTATTTTGAAATACTAATAAGATGTTCCTTTATCTATCTTGGGTTGTTTTTGTGAGAGTTATTTATGGGTAACTCTCATGGGAGGTAACCATATATGAAACCCTATTGTTCTTTTATCTATTGGAAACTCCCCAACACCTTTTCAGATTGTGCATTCTTTGTTTCTCTTTCCCTTGGGTGATATTTGTGTTAACCTAAACTTGATCATCTTTATTTTCTTGTTTTATTGGCTATCAATTTACTTCCCTTCATCCGGTGCTCTCAACCTTTTCTTTGGGAGCCAAAAAAAGGGTGAAACCCTAACCTCTTGGATCAAACCAAGAACCCTTAGTTTGATCTTGTTAACAGCCAATCAATGTGTTTTCTTTACTAAAATTGTAACCTATCATTTTCTAATTCTTTATCCTTGATCACACTATATTTTCTTCATGATCCATGTTTAACCTAATTAGGATTTCTAATTATTCTTTCTTCGTTCTTGTTCTTGATTGAGATCAGGAAAAAGATGATGCATCATTGCAACCATCTATTCCATGATCTTATTCTATTCTTTGAGATCTATGATCATCATCATGATCTTAACCCTAGCCAATAGATTCTTGAAACCTTAACCCTAACCCTTGAATGATCTTTCTGGAAACCTTTTGTAACCTTCCATGTGAGGGAAACCTCATGGGTAATGTTTCTATTAACCTAAACTAGATTTCCTATGATTTCTTGTTATTTTCTTGATAACAATCATTCCCTCTCTTTCCGTGATCATAACCTTTTCATGAGCCATATGTTATGATGAAACCCTAACCCCTTTATTATTGACCTATTGAGATTGATTTTTCGGACTATGATCTCCCCCATGTCTTCATTTGGGTTAGGTTGTACTTGGTGTTCAACCCCATGAGCAAAGCACCCTTGTATAGCAATATACATGGGGGTGGTTGCTAGTGGCAGTCGATTGAACCAAGCGACCGTCCGGTTCTGTTTTAGGGGTTTTGCCCTATTTTGCCCCCTGTTCGTTATAAATAGCATCCCTCGCCCTATTAACGCATTATTATGTTCGGGATTGCTATTTTGGGCAATTAGACGGCTGTGGAAACGTGTGGGATTCAGGTCTAAGTAATTGTTAATGATATGGAACCTTTTCTCTTCTATTCTTGGTGATTCTGATTAAGGTAATGAATCTCCATCTGCAATTCTCTTCTTTTTAACCTCTGATTGATATGAACCCATCCCCTTTTTGTTAGTGGTTACCCAATTGATTTGTTGTACTCCCTTTCCAATGTTCTTGATGAGATCCTGTCCAGAAACGAATCCCTGTTTTTGTTAATGGATAGATCCAGTCAAGGGGAGAGTTTCTGGGTAATCCATTTATGATGATTGTTAGGTTCCCTTCACCTTTTGTCTTTAGGAGTGTTAGATTCGAGACTTAGGCCATGATCACTCGAAATCCGGATTGAAAACGGATGATCAGAAGCCTGAGTTTTGGATCTAAAACTCTCTTTTTTTGGGGCGGTCACTAGTGGCGGTCGCTCAACCTAAGCGACCGGCTCAAGCGACTAGCTGGTTTCCAGTGTCTATGTAAGTTTGATTTTGGATTTGTTTTGACTCTTGACTCTTATATATTCTTGTAACCCTATGCCTAGGTGTTCTCTGTTTCAAGTAAAAGTCTTATAATAGTTTCTGGAATTCAAGTTAGAGGAATTTTACATAATTACAGGTAAGGACATGCATTCTTATTTATATGCAATTACATATACATGATGATTCTGTTGTTCTATTTACTATGCATTGATCATGTAACTTGCTGTAATTATATAAGGCATGTGAATCTTATTGTACACTTGCTGTTTGTGGTGTTCTTTAATGTACTTCATCTTTTATGATATTGCACAACTGTTCATTATATGATAAAGAGTGCTGTAGTGTAGTTGTGATGGAAGGGGTATTCCTTTGGGATATCTTAGCTTGGGATATTAGAAGGCTGTGGAATGGGACACATGCCTGCTGATGTCTCCAGCACTATCATGATTACTGGATGACATACTTTGGAGTGTCTAGAATTGCATGGCTAGGTACCCCACATGCTATTACCCTTTCGGCAAGGGAATTGAAGCCGGGTGACCCGTGACAATGGTGACGTGACTATGTTTCATCCTACAACGGTAACCAGTCCGTGCGGAGACTCAGTGATCCACTATTGGTCATGTAATGGTAGGGTTGCATATGTTAGGGTTGGGCTCATGGACGTCCAAGGAACGGACCGGGTGTCGTGAGGAGTCATGAGAGCATCCGCCCCAATAATATGTGGATGACCATAGGGTTAAGGAGTGGAGTCCAACAGCGGTAGCCAGTCCGTGAGGGTTCTCACTCCTAGGTTGCGAAGGATACTGAACCGAGTTGGTTGGTGCCATAAGGGAAGTATCTGGACTTCATATAGTATGTTACCATTATGACTTGCATTGGATTAGAAACCCCGACATGCGCCAGTACTCATTGTCAATGGTTGTGGTGAGAGAGTGTTGACTTAACCCCAGCCATGGTTTGAGAGCCAAGTGTGGGCTTACCCCTTTGCCCAGGATCCCTACAGAGGTAACCAGTCCTTGCCGGATCAGAGTGATGAGACTTACCCAGAGGAGGGCTGGTGTATATCTTAAAGCATGTCAGCTTATAGAGACTTGCATAGTTAGATCTTAGTAGCATTCATATTTCTACATACCATCCATTTCATTTCATCTCATCTGTGCATTCGTGGATTGTATTGACATATATATGAGAATTGTTTGTTCCTTACTGAGTTCGTTGGAACTCATTCCTTTCATTGTATATATTATATGAGTTGTATAGGCAATAGTTGCACAACGTCGGACGTTGGAGATGATTCGTATGAAAGAACCTTCTCGTATGAAGCTGATGTTGACACAGACAGTGATACATGAACTTGCAGAGCATGAGGCCTTCTGAAGATGTTTGTGTGCACCTTTAGCACCCATTGATGGCCGACAAAGGCAGATTACCAGGATTTTGATGATCGTATGGAGAAAGATTGGAGGACATCTTTACTTGCTAATTTAGAAAACTAGTTTCTAGATTTATAAAAGAAAACCAGAGAGAAGATTATTTAGTTATTTATTTTGCTTCCGCTGAACTCGATATTACTTTTGATTCTTGATTTTCCCTCTTTCGTTCATTCTTGGATATTTATTGGAGTATTTGGACTCATGTAACCTTTTTATTAATTATTGCACTATTCTTGCTCTTGATTATATGTATTTGTATTTATTATTGTTGATAGACTAAAACCATGGATCCTGTGACGGTTCGCACCCACGGGTTGTCGGGCGGTTAACCGGGCCCGGCGGGTGGGGTGTGACAATGAGTGCTAACGCCTGTTTCTCTATCGCAGAATATTTGGTTTCTGCGTCTAAGAGTACATGGCAGATATAAGTATATTGGTCACTACTTCTTTTCTTTCTCCCGAACGAGAATTACATTAATAGTTGAAAGGGAAGCTGCCAAGTAAACTTGTAACGTTTCACCTTTTTTTGGTCAAGGTAAAAGAAGTGGTCTCCCTTGCATGGTTTTTAGGCTCTCGAAAGCTTTTTGGAAATCATCCATCCATCGTGCCTCTTTGCTTCCTCTTAAATCCTTAAAGGCCTTGAAGAATGGTAGACACTTTTCTCCCAATTGTGATATAAATCAGTTCAATGTTGCAACTCTACTCGTTAGGCATTGTGCACCCCGAATGGTCTTTGGAGGCTCCATATCGATCAAAGCTTGTATTTTGACTGGATTAGCCTCAATCCCTCTCTGAGAGATCATGAACCCTATGAATTTTCTTGAAGATACTCCGAACGCGCATTTCTCTGGGTTCAACTTCATCTGATATTTTCTTAAAACTGAAAATATTTCTGCCAAATCTGTTAGGGTGCCCACTTAAATTGGATTGAAACTCTTGATTACCCTCTTAAGCAGGGGCGGACCCAGGATGAAATATTTGGCGGGGGGGGGGGGGGGGGGGCGAAGAACAAAAGCGAGATAACCTTCCCATTAGGGAAGTACTAATACTTTTTTGTCACACATATTATGTGGGCCCTTATAAGATTTATTTGAGGTCCCACCTCTAAATTATTTTATTATATTAAATAATAGACCCACATATTTTGTGGGGCCCACACATATTTGAAAAAAAAAAGGTAAATTATTTATAATGATATTTTTTTCCGACAAAATATAGGTAAAATTAAAGCAACAATATAGAAAAAAAATATACACATGACTTCAACCCTAAAAAGTTAGATACAATCCAATATTTTCTTTGGTAGGAGATGTAAATCAAATTTTTTTTAGGTAAGAGATGCAAACCAATGGCAATTAGTTACCTACTAACTATATATATTTTGTTCATAATTCAAAATCAAATAATAAAAATTGCAGAAGAAATAAAGAACATAAAATATAAAATCAAATAAAAAGAAGAAAAAAAGAAGAAAAAAAGAAACGATAAATAAATAAAAAAAATACCTAATTGTGAGAATTTTTTCCAATTTTCTAACCCACGCTTAGCGAAAAAAAAAATAAAAAATAAAAAAAGAAGAAAAAAAATCTTCATTATATGCATTTGATTTTGATACCTATAATGTTTTCAAATTCCTTTCGGTTTTAAAGATATATAGATTTTTTTTTTTTTTTTTTTTTTTTTTTTTTTTTTTTTTTTTTTTTTTTTTTTTTTTTTTTTTTCCGGGCGCCCCCCTTTTTAAAGGAGGGATTAGGGTTTTTTTTTTTAAAATATTTTATAGAGCACAGGCCCCCCCCCCCCCCCCTCGGGCCCCCCTCCGCCATTGTCGATCCAATTTATCATGCCCAATGGTATATTTCTGCCCTGGGCTGCCCCTTGAATACCTATGGGCTCTTCTTCTGGGAGTTTCTAGATCTCTCTATATATCTTGTCTCTGATATCCCTAATATCTGACCCACTAATATTCCTAACCATTGATTCTGACCTTGTCATCCCCTTCATTGTATCCTCCTCACCTTTGGGCTCTTTTCGCATCTGTGATCTCTTCTCTGGTTCTCTTGGCTCTGCTTTTTCTCTCTCTCTGGGTTTTGGGCTTTCGTGTGCTGTCCGTTGCTTGTTCTGCCGTGACATTTGTGGTTCGAGCTTCTTGTGTTCGGTGTGCACATCGTCCCGTTCTGTCCAAGAGCTACCTGGGGGCTCCCCGGATACGGCGGAAGTCTTTTGTCCTTGGCCCGTCTGCGGGTGGGTTGCGTCGGCGCCCTTGCGTTGGGGAGCGGCCTGCTCGATGGCCGGTGGCGGCTCGGAGTTCCTATTGGGTGCTCTCACCCTGGCCCACCCGCTTGTGCTCTTAAACCCGTGGTGGGGTCGCCGGGTGGGCTCGTGTGCTGAGTTGGTGTGCCTCGACCCGTTTGGTTTGCGTGGCACCGGGTGGAGTCCGCCTAGGCATTCGAGGGCAATGCTCGGAGTTGACACTTCCTTGGCACTGGAGCGGTTTTCGAGGCTCGTCGTGGAGGCGAGTCTCCAAATCACCGTGCAACTCTACCTCCCGAACCGCGCTCTATGGTGGAGCGGGTACTCATGCAGTCGTGCACCATGCACTGGGAAGCTTCGGAGCTTAGCATTTTATCCGGAGATCGCATTCTTGGCCCGGCATCAAGGGCTAAAGCACCGGTCGATTGAGACTCTGAGGAGTTCTCCACTCTGTTGGAGGTCCCAGTATGCCGGGGAACTTCTCTTCGACTTCATGGATGGGCTCTTGGGCCTGGGCTCCTCGAGGTGTCGATCTTGCTCGGCTATGGGCGGGGAGTCCTTTGGTTTGGGGATGGTCTGGCCGAGCTTGGCGGTGGGGAAGAGGGTCGCCGACCACACGGAGGCACCAAGTTTCTTCGACAAGGAGGGTGGCAGCAAAAGAATTCCAGCCCAAAGACAAGTGCTTCCTTTGTGATGGACCACATTGGGCTGGGTTGCCCACGGAGGCCCTAGTGCACTCCTCGGACACGGATGGAGGAGGTCCATGGATCTTGCGCGCTTGGTGCTATCAGGCCGGAGACGCCCTCATCCGGGTTGATGTCGTAGAGGTGCGTATCACGGCAAAATGGCGGGCCTGGTTGATACGGGGCCACACACTTTGTCTCACGGAGGAGGCGCGTTTGGGGCTCAAACGAGCAGGAAGGGGCCTTGCGTCAACTCGAAGGCCGCCCTATCGAGGGAGTTGCGGAGTCGAGATGACATTGGGGCTTGGGGCACCGTGGACTTGTCGGTCGTGCAATGGCGACTTCGACTTGGTGCTTGGCATGGATTCTTGACACGGGTCAGGTCGTACCCATGCCATTCTTAAACAAGGTGTGCTTATGGAGGAGGAGCCCTTGTATGGTCCCACGATACAAGGGACTAAGGAGGGGCCGAGCTTCTTTCGCCATGCAACTGAAGAAGGGAGCCGAAGAGGGGCAAGTCACACATTTGGCAGCACTCTTGGAAGACAAGGAGGATGTCCCCAAGGCAGCCAGACCGAAGGAGGTCAAGAGAACTCTAGAGGAGTTCAAGGACGTGATGCCCCCGAGTTGCCCAAAGCCTACAACCAAGGCGAAAAGGTTGGACGTGGCTAAGTCATACTTAGACAAAGCCACAAAGAAGATGAAGAAGTGGGCCGACAAGGATAGACGACCCACAAACTTCGAAACTGGGGATATGGTCATGGTGAAGTTACTACCCCAACAATTCAAGTCCTTGCGAAAGGTGCACAAAGGACTGGTTCGTCGGTATGAAGGCCCGTTCAAGATCATGAAGAAGGTGGGTAAGGTTTCTTACCAACTAGACCTCCCACCAAAGCTCAAGATCCATCCTGTCTTCCATGCAAGTATGTTGAAGCCTTACCAAGAAGATGCGGAGGATCCTAGTCGTGGGACTTCTACAAGGGCATCTCGAGCGTAACGACATCCTATGACAAGGAGGCGGATTATATAATGGCGGACCGAGTAATCGCAACGCGGGGTGCCTCCGAGTCGGGTATTTGGTGAAGTGGAAGGGATTGCCCGAGAGTAAAGCAAGTTGGGAACCGAAAACGCATTGTGGCGGTTCCAAGAACATATAAGGAGGTTCCACGATGAAACACGCGAGGACGTCGCGGATAGGTGGGGGAGAATGACACGCCCAATTAGAATGACAAGATCCAATTTATCATAGGCCCAATGGTATAATATTCATGGGCCACACTGGGCTGCCCAACTTAGAAATAACACTAATGGGCTCACTTAGCCCCATTCTAGAAGGGAGGAATATTCTGAGGAATCTACATCTATAAAGTATCTTGTCTCGAAATATCCCTGAAATATCTAGACCCACTAGAATATTCCTAACCATTGATTCTGACACTTGTACAAATCACAACCATTCATTGTATCCTACCTCACCTATAAATAGGGGAGGGACTCTTGTCGCATCATAGTGATCTCAGTTCTCTCGGTTCTCTTGAGCTCTAAGCTTTATTCTACTCTCTCGCGGGTTTTAGGCTGCTTGTGCGTGTGCTGGCCGGTTGGCTTAGTCAATAACTAGGCCGTGCCCCCTTGTGGAATTATTTCGTTATCCACTTGTGTTTTTGAAATTATAAGTTACCCAAAGTTACTCTTTTTCTTTTTTCTTCTTCTTTTATTTATTTATTTTTATTTTGAAAATGAAATGCCCAGTTTGCCCACGGTGTTAAGGGAAATATAAATTCTTCTATTTTATAAAACGTCACTTAGTTTTTCCAAATTTACACTCCCTGGGTTTTGCCTTGACGACAATGTTCAAAAACAAACTTCATCGCTTGTATGACAGCTAAAGCCAACAATTCGGATAAGAAGTAGAAAAACTGGGCTTTTGAGACATTGAAAACTGATATTAACCAAGAATCAAAGATTCTCACTTACCTCTTAAGGAATCCTCCCGCATAGGTGGTTGTGCTTGAGATCGAAGTGATCTACATATGCCGTTCTTCGGAATCTGACCTCTCAATTGGTTATGTGATATGCCAAGAGCCGTGGAGTATGATCTCGCCCAGAAAGCATTTGTTATGAAACCTTCAATTGCCTTTCGGCTCAGATTTTAGTAAACTTAAACCCGAATTTTGAAACTTAATCCAGAAGAGCTTAATTTGATTACTGAGAGATAGGTTGGGAAACTTGGTTCTCCATTGGGTTCCTTGGGATTCTAAACTCGTGGTTCGTTGTTATTCACATTTTAAAAACAATAAGTTAAAGAAATATCTTGCAAGTTAGTTCCTGGCTCTAGACTTGACAAGTTGGTGGGTCGGATTTTCAGGGCTAAACGCCACTGTTTCCATATTCGGCCATGAAGCATCTGGGTGTATTGTTGCCTCTGCATCAAAATATGTTTAATTGTTCTCAGCCACCCAATTTTCACTTCCAAGACATTGCACTAGGGGAGAGGATTTTGAAAGTATTACCATCAACAAAGTTAAACACAGCAGTTATTACAGAGCTTGCAAGCAAGTAAATCTAATTAATGAAGGCAAAACAAGTAAATCTAAGAAGATGAGTGAATGATGGAATGAAAAACTGAAATTGGGAATTAAGGATAGGGCCGGTAAAGTGTTTTAATTGTAAATTACAATATATATCCCTTAATTTGGCACGGTACTAATTCGGTACGGTTTCGATACATACCGACGATATAAGTACCTAACCGGAACCATACCGAAGAAATGTCAAAAAAAAAAAAAAAACTCCAAAAAAAGGGGAACCGTACCAAAGAAATTTGGTTTCGGTACGTATTGTACCAAATTTTTTGAACGGTACGGTACAATGCAGTTTTAGACAGCTCGGTCCAGTATGATTTCGATATGTTGACACCCTTGTCCCCCCCAAAAGGAAAAAAAGCTACAACTAGTTCTAGATGTCAAACACCACTAGAAACACCCATAAAGATTAAGACATTGTTACTACAGCACCAGATTTTTCTTCGGAATTAGATCTAAGTGATGGGTCTAATCTATTCTGTATGTGAGATTAAAAATGTGGGATTCCAATTTGTCAATAATTACCAAAAAAAAAAAAAATTGTCAATAATCCCCTGCAAGGAAAACTATCACACCCTATAGCAAAAACTGTATCTCCAAACTTGCCATTCTCATAATTGGGTTGTATATTATTGAGGATTGGATACTAATGGATTATCGATACCTGCAATCCAATAATTATATTTTATTGTTAGCTAAAAAGTCTATCTCTACCAGAGAACAGTCCAAGCAGGAATTAGTGTCTTATGTGTAAAGTAGGGGTGTCAATTTGTAATTCGAACCGTTAAAATCGAACCGTCTCAAACCAAATCTTAATGGGCCGTAATTGGCTGAGGGTGGTGGAGTCCGCACCAACCCGAAATTGAACCGCAACCCGTTATAACCTGTTTTGTAATTTTACATTAAATAATATTTGAATTGTTATATTACCATTAGGTAGTTGGTATCGACAATTAAAAAACAAATTAAGCAATAATTCAAAGATCAAATAGTCATTTTACTACTAAATATCAAGGTTCTTGATTTCTATAGAATGGGTGAGTTTTTTTTTTTAATGGAAACTGACCAATAGGAACTTAGCTTTTCATATAATTTTCAATTTTGTTGTAGGATAATCAATTGTTTTTTCTTGTTTTTTTTTCTTGCACACCATAAACCCTTAGTTAACCCGAGTCTAGACCGTTAACCCAAACTGTTAGTTAGTCCGAACCAAAACCGCATCAAACCCAAACTGGCCCAAAACCATTATTTTGCTAATGGGCCGTGTTTGGGCTAGGTGTTTTTCAGCCCGAAACCGTTAAGCCCAGCCTGAAACCGCTCCAAACCGCGAATCCGGATCATCACCCCTAACGGGAAGCACTCTATGCTCCCCGATAGGTTTACCACCATAAATTCGGTGGAACCCACTATTAAAAAATAATAAAATAAAAAAATAAAAAAATAAAAAAAACCTTCCTATCACCCAACCCCTGGGTCCCCCTGTATTTATGGTGGTAAAGCCCGGGAGCTGATCCGGACTCCCAAACCACACCGTTGACGCTGATCCGGACTCCCAAACTACACCGTTGACTCTGATCCGGACTCCCAAACTACACCGTTGACACCCCTAACCGTAAAGGTTTGTTTTTCTCTCAAATTCAAAATTTAAAAGACCAGGGGCGGGTCCACACAGCCTGCCTCTATGTATAAAAGTTAGCTAATTTAATGGCCGCAGGATTAGCCTTGCCTTGTGCATGTACATGCAGTAACGCTCCTTATTTTGGGGGTAACTCCCGCTGCCAAAGAAATCTCCTCTTTCGGCCTCCTTGAACGCATAGATAGATCAGTTCCAGAAGTGAGGCTTGGTCGAAGATCTTGATCTGCAAGTTCTGAATCGAGTGTTGAAACAATAATAGGTACGTGATCTCATCATAGATCTGGTTTTCAAGATGAAAATCTTTAGCTGCTTCTTTTTCTCTTGATTTTTCCATTCTTATTTTATGTGATCAGTTTGATCTTCTTGGATGTCAGCAGCAAATTAAAAACACATTCTTGCCAAAGTACCTTTCGGAAATGGAAACTGGTCGAAGTTTTCCTGGAGATAGAATCAGTGATATGCCTCAGCATATCATAGAAAACATCCTCTCCCGTCTGAGTTTAGGTGAAGCAGTGAGGACATGCATTTTATCTAGAAACTGGAGATACAAATGGGTTACACTTCCCAAACTTATATTTGAACCTTCCGTTCGACCTGATTTGATATCCCTAGATCCTAGCCTTGCACTTCCCCAACTTATAATGAATCCTTCCATCAGACATGATTTAATGACCCCTGCAAGATTCATTGATGGAGTTCTCTCACTTCATCAAGGCCCAATTTGCGAGTTTCAGGTCACTCACGTGTGGATCCCGAATACCCCAGAAATGCTTGAAAGATGGATTCTTTGTCTATCCAGAAATTATATACAAAAGTTAGTCCTTCGTTTGTACCCTCAGCCTTTGCCTTATGATCTTCCATTAAGTCTGTATTCCTGTGAGCACCTGACTCATCTAGAACTAGCTTCCTGTGCACTCAAGAATCCACCTACAGTGTTTTCATGCTTCAACTCACTCCGCAGCATTTTGTTTTTTAGGGTTATTTGTATTGGCTTTACTTATGAGGATCTAATCTCCAGGTGCCCAATGCTTGAGAGGTTTATAATAGAAAATGGGTTCACAGATTACACCGACCTAGTAATCCAAGCTCCCAAGCTGCAGGAGTTAGTTGTTTCAGGTTATTGCAGCGTTAGACAAAATATATGTATCCAAAACACCCCACTTCTAACATCTGTGTCTTTTGATTTGGAATGTTTTGATTTCGAAGGAGCACTTATGAATCATGAAGTGGGGGGTGCAAATATCTATTTGCAGAAGGTTTTTGGAAGTCTTGTTGGTCTTGAGACGCTTTCTGTGTATGAGAATTTTTTGAAAGTAAGTATGATGATTTCATGAATATTATTTCTTGGGTTGTTCTTTATTCATTAAATATATTCTTAGACACACCTATGTTTTGGATGTTCTTTATGTAGTACTTCTGTGTGGCTTCTATACCGAGGAGGCTTCAAGTTACTCTTGATCGTCTGAAGAAATTGAGGATGGAAGTTTGCTTTAATGATTGGAATATGATCTTGATGGGACTTTGCTTGATTAGAAGCGCCCCAAATTTGCAAGAACTATTGGTTGATGTGAGTAATCTTAATACTTAAAACTGTTTGATGTTCAGATAAGTATCTGCTTTTAATGAAATATATCAAGCACAGATATACAAATGCCACTATATTTCTCACAACATAAAAATTAATATTGTTTAATGTTGACCCCCCCCCCCCTCTTTCTCTCTTCTCTCTCTCTAATCAATGTAGTTTTGTCCTTGCATTCCCTTTTTATTAGATAAAGAACCATGAAATGATGAAATATTATTTGATATATTTGGCAAAATGGCTAGTTCCTAGCTGTCACCTACCAAATTTTTGTACAGAAACATGATTGTTATGTATCTGTTAGGACAACATGTCTTGGCCATTGCTCCTATAAATAGTCCCCTACTTCGAATGTTAAGACATTACATCTTGGCATTTAGTGTACATCATTACAAGTGATCAAGAAACTCTGAAGTTCTCAATTCAATACATTCAAGCCTCTCACCTAGTGTGTACATTCTTGAGGAATCATTCCTAGGAGATCTAGCCCGTCAAATTTGATTGTGGCTGTAGTGATATAGAAGGCTAGTTGGAGAATCATCCAATCTAAAAGTCTTGCAAGCATTTTTAATTGTGCACTTCATTTCATCTTGCTGCACAACCCACTAAAGGTGTAAAGTGTCACACTCTTTAGTGGGTAAACTCTATCTTATATTTCATTTGTTGTAATTCTAGCTTTAGGTTAAATTAGAATTGTTAATAAGGGTGAACTTGCTTTGGTAATATAGATTGTAAAGGTACACTTGCCCTATGAACAAAGATCATAAGGGTTTGTTTATCTATTTACCGTAATAAAGAGAAACACTGGTGTATTCTCTCTTGAATTCAAGAGAGGAGTGGACGTAGACTTGACAAGTCAAATGACTATAAAATTCTTGTGTCTTAGATGCTTGAATTGTTTCTTTTGTTTAATTAAGTTTTCAACTTGCAATTATCATAATAATTAGACAAAATCCACTAGTAGTAACTTATTCACACCCTATTTAATAACAACCTGTACGGTACCGATCTGATAATAAAAAACAAAAAAATATATCTTCCCCTTTTTTGTATTTTTTCCAACCGTACCTTTTCTTCTCTTTCTGGATCTTTGCACACCTCCAGCGACGATCCACCGAATCTTGCTCTAGTACCACTTGTTAGGGATAATGGATGCATAACTACGAACAGAGAAGAACACAAGCAAAGCACACAAGAAGAATTTAACGTGGTTCGGCAAAACTCTGCCTACGTCCACCTAAGAGAAAAAAGATTCCACTAGTTCAGAAAATCTCACACCACTCTCACACCCACCAAGTGTTATCCTTTGCTTGCCTTTGCCTCAATCCCTATCACCAGGATGTGTTTCCCAATCCCCTATAGGGATTGATTCATATAGGTTATCCCACAGAATAAGACTTTCATAAGACCTATGTGTGGCTCCTAATCTGCCCGGAAATGAATAAGACTTATGAAAGTCTTATGAAATGTGTGGCTCCCGATCGTGTTTTGAAGTCGATCGATGACGTTGAAACACCTAATCCTGCTTATCAATCTTGGATGCGTACTGATCGGTTGGTGACAGCTTGGATTACTGGCACTTTGTCTGATGCAGTTCTTGGAAGGGCTTACGATGTCTCTTCCTTTGCAAATATTTGGAAGACCTTGACATATGCGTTCTCTCAATCTTCTGAGGCTAGAGAGTTCGACCTTCTGTCTCGGTTGCAGTTTTTGCTCAAGAAAGAAACTTAGTCACTCAATGATTTCTTGATTCGTTTTAAAACAATATGTGATCAACTTGCCACGATTGGTAAACGGGTACCAGATCAACATAAAGTATTCATTCTTCTTACCAATTTGGGAGCTGCTTATGAGAATTTTGCAACTACAATGTTGAAACCCCCTATGCCCTTGTATGCCGAAATTATACCACTGTTGTAAAGCCATGACTTGCGGAGTCATGGTACTCTTCTTGACACTACTAATTCTAATCTTGCATTTTATGGGACTTGTATTGGTTCTTATGGTGGTTGCAAAGGCCGATTTGGTTAGAATGGTGGACAATTTAGTCGTGGTGGTGGACAGAGCTATTTTCCTTCGCAAAACAGAGGTTTTGTGCCTTAGACTATTGCTTTTGGTTCTATTTCGACTGGTTTGGCTTATCCTGGTTCTGGTACTCAGTTTGCATAGGAGAATCACCCTCCCTCAGGGTTCTGTTAGCGTTCTACTCTTTGATGCCAAATCTGTAAAAAGATTGTCAAGCTCATGATTCCATAACAGACATTTCTTCTTTTAGGAGCTATATTATTTCCAATTGTTATGTCGTGCGTGATAAGGATAGTTCTAATTATTCTAGAATTCAAAAGATCTAAATTTGAATTTCTTGTCAAAGTTGGAAGATGCTAAGGTGGTTCCAAAAGATAAGGAAAGTCCTATTTTGTCAAGCAAGAATTATGAGAAAAAAACTCAAAATTATCCTTATCAGAACAGAAGGTTCTAGGCTCTTGATGTACATGTCTCTTGTATCTATAAGTTGGGTACTTGTCTGTATATATATACTGCAGATGACATTCTTTAATGGTATTACTCATACTCTCTACATGTTAACCATTATGAACATTGCTGCTGTCATATTCTATCCTGAACTCTATCATGAATTTCTTTGATTTACTATGTGGACAAGAATTTTCTGCCCTGGTCTATCATTCTCTTTTGGGGTGGATACCATTCCGCATTAAGAAAACTTTGCATAGTCATTTCTGCAGGCATATCCCGACCAAGATATTGAACTGCAAGTTCTGGAAATAGAGGATCAATTAGAAAGGCCACTGAACCATCTTAAAAATGTCACTATAACAAGCTTCTATGGTTTACAAACTCAAACAGAATTCATAAGATTCCTTCTTGCTACTGCACCTACACTTGAGAAGATGACGGTTGGTGCCTTCAATGATTTAGAAGATGAGGAAGAAGGACACATTGATGTATCTGTTATAATGGAATTTCCCAAGATGTCTGCAAAAGCAGTGATTGAATACTATGAGATGTGAGTAGGGGGATTTTGGAAACTAAGAGCATGGATTTTGTTGGTTACTATTTCTAGACAAAAACTAGATTTCAATTGTATAATTTACTTGTAGTTGATCATTTTTCTTTAGTTTAAGTGATCTACAATTTTTTTGGGTACAAATGCGCTATTTATATATAGGGAAATGGGGATGGGGATATTACAAATGCTGCCGGCAAGGGTTGAACTACGACCACTCCACTGAGAAGTTAGGTTTTCAACCACTCCACTAATCCTCCATTGGCAGTGATCTACAATTTTAATAAATATTGAATTGAAACAGTGTTTGTATCTTATGGCAACACTAGTTACAAGGAAAGAAGAATAATAAATTGGGGTAGGTTTGGCTTGGACCATAGCAGGGACAAGATTAACGATGGGTTGCAGGTTTTGGCTTTTTAGTACAAATGGGTTGCAGTTGGGGCTAGGGGTGTGTATAGGGTGGGTTGGGTTGGGCTAGTCTAAACCCAACCCTACCCTAGGGAACTAAACCCTAAATCCAAACTCTATCCAACGTTAAAGGAAGGACTATCTCTTGATAACAAGGGAATACTAATGATAATTAACTATCAAATCAGAATCTAGGCTGCTTGCATCATTTCTCTTTGGGTGCGGCATTATTAGCATTCTCTGCTACCTGCCTACCATATTGTATTTGGAATTCGTCACCGACTTTGCCAATTAGTCTAGAATAGAATTTTCTATACAATAATAACATATAATTTTTCATTCAGTTCCATTTAAGTAATCCTATTTTCCATCTTTGAAGACCAAGCCATGGAATTCGTCAATGTTGGAATGACAGAACTTTGCAAAGTTTGAACAATCCCAAAGAAGCACTAAAAGGAGTCTGCCACTATTGAATTTTCATATTGGAAAACACCACTTGCCCCCCATGACTTAGGTCCTAAGCGGACACCCATTAAGATTGAACTTCCACCAACCCACCTCAGGAAAGTTTCACTAGACTTCCTTTGGATCCTGATATCTTCTTGGAATAAGCTTCAACCCTGTTCTTTTTGCCACAACCAAATCCTATTGAGAGGTCAATGTTGTCATTAGACACTTTTCTCCCTATAACTCAAGCTTTAATGAGTTCAAGAGTCTATCAATCAATTTCCTCACTCCTTCAAATCTTCTAGAATTCCTCTTTAGGAAAATCAGTTGCAGACAAATTAGAAAGGCCTTTTTCTAGGTCTGTTGGAAGTTGGTTCTCTTGCTCTTATCCCTATACCACCTTGACCACTCCACTAAATTAGAATCTTCATGATTCACATCAAACAACTATAACATCAACTTCCAATAGTGCTAAAAGAGGCTATTGGAGGGTGTCTGGATCACCTCCTCGTTGGAGGAGCATGCCACAAAAATTTGGGGGAGGGGCATGGGGACCCATAGTATGTCCCACTGGTAATTTTTTTGTTTTTATAATTATTCACATGTGGGTCTTACATCATTTTTATGGTTAAAAAGTGTTAGGGGAGCATTGGTGATCTCAACTCATTGGATGTGGGCCCCCTCATAAACATGTTATGGAGGAGTATGAAAAATGAGTAAAGTACCGGTTGATTTAGTGTGCAGAAGATGTAAAAATGAGGAAACTGTGAACCTTATTTTTCTTCCCTCTCCATTTGTCCGCATTTTCTAGTTTGCATCACCTCTATGTGGTGCCTCTAGGTGAGGAGGTGGAAATCCACAGATGGACCAGGATCTGGAAAGAGCTAACTAAGAAAGAGAAATAGGAAAAGAAGACAGTGGTGAGCATGGTGACTTTTATTGTGCGGCAAATCTGGATTGCTATAAATGAATTGATCTTTAGGGGGAAATAGTGGTTGCCTATTACAAAAAGCCATTTGTGAGTATGAACAATTCAATAAGTTGAGCTTGAAGCCATCAAGGATAAATAGTAGTCAAAATCTCGAGGATTCGAAATCTTGATGGTCTCCATCGGAGGCAGAATGGGGCAAGGTAAATTCTAACACCTTAATGAAGCAGATGAGTTCATGTAGCCTAGGCTTTATTATCTAAAATGCATACGGGAGTGTAAATTGACAGTCTCCAAACTAGCCTTGGCCCATTCCCTGATTGAGGATGAGGCATTAGTTCTGAGGTATGGAATGCTATGGACCCTTGGAGAGTGTTATAATAAGGTAGTCATTGAATCGGATTGCCAAGAGCTAGTTAATGCGATCTCATCAAGCCCTCAAGGCCCATTGGAGCTTCTTCCAGTTCTAGACAATATCCTACACCTTAGGCCCATGTTTTTGGATTGTAGGATTGAACATATTTGTTAAAGTAACCTAGAGGGGGGTGAATAGGTTGCAACTAGTGGATTTGCCTAATTTTTTGGTTTAATTGCAAATACAAGATAAATTGTAAATTTCATGAAATTAAGATAGTGCAATCAACCACAAGACAAGGATTTTATAGTGATTCGGCTTTGCAAGTCTACGTCCACTCCTCTCTTGACTTCAAGAGATAATCCACTAGCGTTTCTCTTTATTATGGTAAATAGAAACAAACCCTTATGATCTTTGTTCATAGGGCAAGTGTACCTTTACAATCTATATTACCAAAGCAAGTGCACCTTTACAATTCTAATTTAACCTAAAACTAGAATTACAACAAATGAAATATAAGATAGAGTTTACCCACTAAAGAGTGTGACACTTTACACCTTGAGTGAGTTGTGCTGCAAGATGAAATGAAGTGCACAATTAAAATTGCTTGCAACACTTTGGGATTGGATGATTCTCCAACTAGCCTTCTATATCACTACAGCCACTATCAAATTTGATGGGCTAAATCTCCTAGGAATGATTCCTCAAGAATGTACACACTAGGTGAGAGGCTTGAATGTATTTAATGTGAGAACTTCAGAGCTTCTTGTTCACTTGTAATGATGTACACTAAATGCCAAGACATAATGTCTTAACACTTGAAGTAGGGGACTATTTATAGGAGTAATGGCCAAGACATGCGTCCTAACAGATATATAACAATCATGTTTCTGTACAAACAATGTGCCGTTTTGGTAGGTGATAGCTAGGAACTAGCCATTTTGCCAAATACATCAAATAATACTTCATGCTTCTTAATCTAATAAAAAGGGAATGCAACAAAAGTATGAGAGTATATTGAATAGAGATAGAGAGGGGGGGGGGTGTTCAGCATTAAACTATATTAATTTTATGTTGTGAGAAATATAGTGGCATTTGCATATCTGTGCTTGATATATTTCATTAAAAGCAGTTACTAATTTGAACAAACAATTTCAGTGTTAAGATTACTCACATCAACCAGTAGTTCTTGCAAATTTGGGGCACTTCTAATCAACCAGAGTCCCATTGAGATCATATCCCAATCATTAAAGCAAACTTCCATCCTCAATTTCTTCAGACAATCAAAAGTAATTTGAAGCCTCCTCGGTAGAAGCCACAAAGAAGAACTACATAAAGAACATCCTAAAAATAGGTGTATGTCTAAGAATATATTCAATAAATAAAAAGCAACCCAAGAAATAATATTCATGAAATCATCACACTTACTTTCAAAAAATTCTCATACACAGAAGACTTCCAAAAACCTTCTGCAAATAAATATTTGCATCCCCCACTTCACGATTCATAAGTGCTCCTTCAAAATCAAAACATTCCAAATCAAAAGACAAAGATGTTAGAAGTGGGGAGTTCTGGATGCATATATTTTGTCTAATGCTGCAATAACCTGAAACAACTAACTCCTACAGCTTGGGAGCTTGGATTACTAGGTCAGTGTAATCTGTGAACCCATATTTCTTCTATTATAGACCTCTCAAGCACTGGGCACCAGGAGACTAGATCCCCATAAGTAAAGCCAACACAAATAACCCTATAAACCAAAATAATGCGAAGTGAGTTGAAGCAAGAAAACACTGTAGGTGGATTCTTGATTGCATAGGAAACTAGTTCCAGATGAGTCAAGTGCTCACAGGAGTATAGACTTGATGGTAACTCATAAGGCAAAGGCTGGGGGTACAAACGAAGGACTAATTTTTTTATATAATTTCTAGATAGACAAAGAATCCATCTTTCAATCGTTTCTGGGGTATTTGGGATCCACATGTGAGTGACCTGAAACTCGCAAATTGGGCCTTGATGAAGCGAGAGAATTCCATCAATGAATCTTACATGGGTCATCAAATCATGTCGGATGGAAGGATTGAACATACGTTGGGGAAATGTAAGGTTAGGATCTAGGGTTGTCAAATGAGGTCGGATGTAAGGATCAAATATAAGTTTGGGAAGTGTGACCCATTTGTATCTCCAGTTTTTTGATAAAATGCATGTCCTCACTGCTTCACCTAAACTCAGACCGGAGAGGATGTTTTCTATGATGTCCTGAGGCATATCACTGATTCTATCTGCAGGAAAACTTCAACCAGTTTCCATTTCCGAAAGGTACTTTGGCAAGAATGTGCTTTTATTTGCTGCTGACATCCAGGCAGATCAAACTGATCACATAAAATAAGAATGGAAAAATCAAGAAGAAAAAGAAGCAGCTAAAGCTTTTCATCTTGAAAACCAGATCTATTGATGAAGATCACATACCTATTATTGTTTCTGTTAGGGATAACGGATGCACAACCACGAATGGAGAAGAACCACAAGAAAAATACATAAGAGGGATTTAACGTGGTTCGACAAAACCTTGCCTACATCCACGAGAGAGAAAAGAAGTTTCACTATTTTTGAAAACCTCACACCACTCTCACACCCACAAAGTGTTACCCTTTGCTTTCTTTCTTTTTATAGGTTATCCCATAGAGACTATTTATAGAGAAACCTAAAACCCTAATCCCAATATAATTACAAATTTGACTCAGTACTAATAATTGACCCAAACCCTGTTTCAATTACAAATAAAACTAAAACTATAATTACATGGACCCACATAATATAAGATACCCAAACCCAACAATCTGCACATTGGCTTGAATTCTACAAACCACCTTGAAGAAAACTTGTTGATGATGTCTCTCTGCAATCATCCGTCTCTGTGCATCCACCACACCTTACCACATGGCCCACATCTAGGAGTTACACTTACTAGTCGTCACCTTACTCAGAAAGACAATGAGATGCGATTGGAAAAAGAACAAAGTCAGCGAAAAATTGAAGAGTTGGAGAATGAGATCAAAGACACCAGACATTAATTAGTGGAGGAGAAAAAATCTTATTGTGAACTTCGGCTTGAAATGACCCAATTAACTCAACTTGTAATGGATAGGCTTGGTTCACAAGGTTCAACTCACTTATGTAAGTGTGAAATGTCTTTATGAATTTCATTGGTTTCTTTATGTTATAAAATATCGACATTTTATTTGTACAGCTAATAATGGAAGTCGTTGAGGTCCTTGCTAGAATCGGACTGCGGAATCCACATAATTTGAAGGTTATTTGCATCTTCCTAAACTTCTTCTCCTCTTGTCTCTTCTCTGTACCTTAGTCTTTCAATTTCTTCCTCTTGTTTAAGTCAAGCTTGTATGTTGATGCCATCTTTGATAAAAGTTGTTGTTGAAGGCTTTGTTATTTCTGTCTTTCTAGTTTTATTTTGAAGTTAATTTCTTTAAGTGACAAGCTGGTTCCCAACATTAGATTCCAAGCTAGTGTGGTTTTAAATTTTTCTTGTTTAGAACTTGGGGTATTGCTCTATTTCACTTCATTCTTGTTAAAGTCGGAATGTTTTTTAGATTGCATTCCTGCAGCAGCTTATATAGGTACTTTTTTGTCAAAATAATCTTTTGACGCATATGGATTATTCTAAATCTTTTGTTTTCTTAGTTTTCCTTCTCTCTTTTTGTGCTGAAGATATAGGTATGTGGTGTTGACATAAATTAATGAAAGTTCTACAAGCGAATTTTGAAGTATGTCCCTCCTTGTTATATCAATTTTTTTGTTCCCAGGAAGTGCCAGAGAAAACCAAGGAGAGTCCAGGGAGCCCATGGCAGTTTCTTGGTTTGCTGGCTCTCTTTGATCCTCGCAGGCATGACAGTGCTGAACCTATCCGCAAGGCTCTTCACCTCGGTGTGAATGTTAAGATGATTACCGGTATGGTAGATTGATCTTCCTTAATTTTCCTGTAATTATCAGTTGATCCCTTTATCCAGTGTTGGTTATTATTGCATTTCTATTTCTTTCTTTAGGTGATCAACTTTCCATTGCAAAGGAGACTGGATGAAGGCTGGGAATGGGAAGTAACATGTACATTCCTCTTCATATCTTGGTGACAAGAAGGATGATCTCTCCACCATTCCCGTAGATGAGTTGATTGAGAAAGCTGATGGTTTTGCAGGAGTATTTCTAGGTTGGTCCTTCAATTAACACCTTTTATCTTGGACTATTTGTCTTTTCCTTCCCCTTCATGATCATAAGGATTGGCCGTAATGCCTTTTCAACCTTTTGTTGCAAAGCACAAGTATGAAATTGTGAAGAGGTTGCAGGAGATGAAGCATATCTGTGGTATGACTGGAGATGGTGTTAATGATGCCCCTGCTTTGAAGAAGGCTGATATTGGTATCGCTGTTGCTGATGCTACTGATGCTACTAGAAGTGCTTCTGATATTGTCCTAACTGAACCTGGATTGAGTGTTATTATCAGTGCTGTGCTGACCAGCAGAACAATTGTCCAAAGGATGAAGAACTATACAGTTAGTTTCTGTCATCTTCTTTACTTGTTAACATGCATCAATTTCTTTTACTTCATCAAATTTATTTATTTATTTATTTTTTACTTCATTTGTTTCCCATCTTGCCAATATAAAATTGGGTGATGCCTTAAATATATTTCAATAGTCCTAGATTCTTTAATGTACTAATTGCAATATTTGCTAGCTTCAGGAAGCATTGGATCCTGAGTACAGAAATGCAACCTTTGACACAAGTGAAAGGGAAGTGCTTTTGAATTAAATTCAACTTTTACGGAGCAAGTTGCAGTCACATATGGATGCAGCTGCTTCAAGTGAGTCCATCGACAAACAGTCCAGCTCTAATCCATTGTCAGGATCAGTCCAAATGAGAGAAAGTGGTAGATACTCATGATAAGATTGAGGAAGAAATTCAGAAGGCAAAGGTGGACAGAGAAGGAAAGTGAGTGGATTTCTTTTACCGATGAATTGAGAATCAACCTTGAATCAAACCGTCAACATGCAGAGAAGCTGGAGGCAGAATTGAGACTGGAGAAGAATTGCACAATGGAATTGGATGATGTAATAAACAGGGCCGTGCTTGGCCATGCTAAGATTATTGAACATTATGTAGAGCTGCAGGAGAAATATAATGACTTGTTTGATAAACACAAGAAAATCATGAAAGGGATTGCTGAGGTGAAAAATGCAGCTGCAAAAGCAGGACGCAAGTGTAAGGGGTCCCGTTTTATCAAATCACTTGCTGCAGAGCTCTCAATCTTGAGAGTAGAGAGAGAAAGAGAGAGGGAACACTTGAAGAAAGAGAACACAAGTCTTAGGATTCAACTTAAAGACTCTGCAGAAGCAGTTCATGCAGCTGGGGAACTCCTTGTAAGGTTGACAGAGGCAGAGAAAGCTGTGTCAGAAGCAGAAGAACTGCAGAATAGCTCAAATGAGGTTTTAAACTAATGAAAGTGACAACTTTTTCATGGGTGCAGGAGAACTACAGAATAGCTCAACAAGATATTGAGAAGTTGAAGAAGCAAATGGAGAAACTGAAAACAAAGCACAAGATAGAGATGGTGAGAATGAAACAATATCTTGCAGAGAGCCGTTTGCCAGAATCTGCATTACAGCCACTATATCCTCAGGATTCCGACATAACAGACAACACCTTCGGAGCCGCATCTCCAAATGATGATCAAGCATGGAAAGCTGAATTTGGATCAATATATCAAGACCACAGGGAACTAGACTAATGTTTGGTGGTGCGACTGAAGTGCAAGCATAACAAGCAGCACTGCAGGCAAGAAAAGGAGTGATGCATCATATGTCAGGGACCCTACTTGGGTCTCCATGCATATATGATTAGGTTGGTTTAGCCACCAATGTGGTGGTACTTGAAATTCTTAGCATTTGTTTCAGACTCTGAACAATGATTTTAGATGATGTATGCTACGTCCCTCTAAATGTATATCTTCAGTGATATGAAGTTCTAGATTTTATGACGATCAGGTGGATCAACTGAATTGTAGGATTCCACCAAAAAATACACTACTTGTTCTTCCAAATCATCGTTTGAGGAATCAGAATTGAAGGGTTGGATTGATTAGTTGGACCAGAATTCTGTTTTGGTTAGTTGGTAAAAGTACATAAATATCACCATAAAAATAATAATGTTGGTGATTTGGGATCAACCAGGTGTTTCTATGAGAGCCCGATAAATCTAAATGCATTTGAAGCACCCGGATGGAAGTCATCAGATGTGAGTTCCTCATTGTGAATTCTCTGTGGTGGATTCCATCAAGATGCTTCATGAGTCTAGATCTTGTAAAATTGAATTTGGATTGATGGAATTGGATCTTCATTTGTAAAATTGAATTTGGCTTTTTGGAATCATTTTTTTTTAATTAAAACAAACGTTGGCATAAGTAACATATGACGGAGTTTATTAAAAACACCAGTAATAAAGTTAAAAACCAACAACGTTTACAAAAAATGCCGGCAATAAACAAATTCTTATGTCTGCTACGACATTTCCAAAACGCCGCAAAAAAAAACACTAATAATGGCATTTATAAATATTGCTAGCAAAAAATGAATATTATAGTCTATGGAGGCGTTTCTTAAGTGCCGCAATAAATTCCTTTTACCGGCGTTTATTGGCAATATTATGGCACTTCCTTTTCACCCGCGGCGGTTAATAAATGCCACAAATAGAACCCTATAACAACACTTCTTAAACGCCGGTAAATGTGCCGCCGTAAGTTACCATCACCGGCATTTGCATTTAGTGCCGCTATAACAATACGACAGTGCTTTTGCTAGCGTTTTTGAAGCGCCGAGAAAGGTTTACAACGGCATTTTTAGACTTATGGCGGCGTTTTGGAAACGCCGCCGTAGGTCCGTTTTCTTGTAGTGTCCCCTCCAGGTATGGTTTTGTTACCGCCATCACTAAACCAACATGGCGCACCCCCCCCCCACCTGGGGTTTTAGTATAGCTCATCGCCGCTATACGATGTGACGTGGCTCCATCTCTCATTTTGTCACAGTCGGCTCCGAGAGATCATTGCCACTCACCAAATCCAAAGCGAAAGTCACCCGCTTCTTTCTAGATTTGCCCTTGTTTTGCGCTTGAACAACCTGCAAATTCTGCCTACCTGTACCCCTTGCCAAAGTGTCAACTGGAGCTCCACCTATTTCAACATTCCCTACAAGCCTGTACAACTTACTAATCATCTTTCCCCACATCACAACCATGGATCCCCTTGAAACCTTGAAAACTCCACCTTCAAATGACCATCTAAAACCTTTAGAATCTATAGTGCTCAATGAAATCAGATTCTTCCTTAGATTTGGCACATGTCTAACCCTAGTCAAAGTTCACACAATCCCATCAAACATGCAAATCTGTATAGTCCCAACTCTGACAACCCTGCTTTCCACATTATTTGCCATCTTAACTGTATCACTTTCACATGCATGATATGTAGCAAACTAATTCGTGATTGAACACATGTGAAAAGAACACCCAGAGTCTAAAATCCAATATGAAGTATCCAAACCTGATGATGAAGTCAGAAGGACATCATCTCCTCCATCATTGCTCAATAAGACAACAATAGATGATTCATCACTCTCCCCATTCTTCCTTTTCCTGTCCTCCTTATGCCTTGGACAATCTTTCTTTATATGACCTTCCTTCCTCTTTGCAATAATAACAAGCTACTTTGCGACGAGCAGACTTTGAGCAACCCCTTGACTTGCTAGACCCCTCCATTCTTCCATTTGATCTTCCTCTATTATGACCACCCCTTACAACCAAGGCACTACTTTCATTTGGCTCCCTATCACCACTATTTTTTTGCTATGTTTCATTGATTAGCAACGTAGTAATAACATCGTCAAGTTTGAAAGTGTCCTTACCAAAAAGTAATGTGGTCACAATATGATCAAATGACGGAGACAATGATACCAACAAGAGTAACGCTTGTCTTCCTCCTTGATCTCCTCATCAAGAGACAACAACTCCGTCAAAATCTTGTTGAACTCATCCAAGTGCTTGTCAAAATTTGCTCCCTCTAATAACCGAAGGCCATATAATTGTTTATTTTAAAAACAACCGATTTGTCAACGACTTGGACTTCTACCTACTCTCCAGTTTTGCCCAGACTTCCACTGGATTTGCCACCTCGATGACTTCATTAAGAACTTTATCCGCAAGATACAACTGGATCGTACTATTTGCTAGATCCCTCAACTCTTATCACTCTGTCTTCCTTCATTGCCTTTGGCTTTTCTGGATTTTTTTTTTTTTTCTGAGAGCCTTAACAGTCCCTTCCCGCGTGAGGATGTTCTTCACCTGTTGTTGTCACAAGGTGAAATCGTTATGACCATTTAAAAGTTCTATGGAGAAATTAGAACTCTTCACCGCCATATGATTTGTGCCCTTCATACCCGTCAACAATCCAAAACACCTGTTCGTTGATCTCCGTACGAACTCACAAAATCAATACCAATGGAGCAAAATCTCCTCGATCCATCACTTCCATTGAGTCCGGAACACCCAAAAACCTTGGGAACACTTAACTCCATACAAAAAACCTTCACACAAAATCCTATGTAAACAACCTCTAAATTACCAATCCGATAATTAAAATATATATATGTTTTCAGTCTTTTCCACTACCGTACCTAAAAGGATCAACTAGAAAGGCCACTAAACCATCTTAAAAATGTCACTATAACAAGCTTCTATGGTTTACAAACTCAAATATAATTCATAAGATTCCTTCTTGCTACTCCACCTGCACTTGAGAAGATGACGGTTGGTGGCTTCAACAATTTAGAAGATGAGGAAGGACACATTGATGAATCTATTATAATGGAGTTTCCCAAGGTGTCTGCAAAAGCAGTGATTGATTACTATGAGATGTGAGCAGGGGGATTTTGGAAACTAAGAGCATGGATTTTGGTGGTTACTATTTCTAGACAAAAACTAGATTTCAATTGTATAATTTACTTGTAGTTGATTGTTTTTCTTTAGTTTAAGTGATCTACAATTTTTTTTTGGGTACAAAGGCGGTATTTATATATAGGGAAATGGGGATGGGGATATTACAAATGCCGCCGGAAAGGGTTGAACTACGACCATTCCACTGAGAAGTTAGGTTTTCAACCATTCCACTAATCCTCCATTGGCAGTGATTTACAATTTCAATAAATATTGAACTGAAACAGTGTTGGTACCTTGTGCGCAACCCTAGTTACAAGGAAAGAAGAATAATAAACAGGGGTAGGTTTGGCTTGGACCATAGCAGGGACAAGATTGATGATGATGGATTGCAGGTTTTGGCTTTTTAGTACAAAATGGGTTGTAGTTGGGGCTAGGGTGTCTATAGGGTGGGTTGGGTCGGGCTAGTCTAAAACCAACCCTACCCTAGGGAACTAAACCCTAAATCCAAACTCTATCCAAACTTAAGGCTACGTTTGTTTGCTGGAATAAAGGTGGGGTGGGAAAATTGTTGAAAAAAATCAAACTTTTCCTACTTTTCCTTTAAATCCTACAAGTGTAGATTACACAGTTTGGTTGCTTGGGGTGAGAAAGTTAGAGATAAGTTTCCTTAAAGTTAGAGACAAGTTTTCTTAATTTAAGGAAACTTGTCTAGTGATGTGGCAACCCAACCTTCCCACCCCAAGTCTTTTGAAAACCCCACAAAATGTGTGGAATTTTGTGGAAAAAGTAAAATGTAGGATCCACAATCAACATTTTTCCACAAAATCCCTTCCTTTCCTTTCCTTCCTCCCTCACCCCACTACACATGGGGCCCACAGTTGTTTTCCCACCCCACCTTTGCAAACAAACGCAGCCTAAAGGAAGGACTATCTCTCGATAACTAGGGAATACTAATGAAAATTAACTATCAAATCTGAATCTAGGCTGCTTGCTTCATTTCTCTTTGGGTGGGGCATTATTAGCATTCTCGGCTATCTGCGTACCATATTGTATTAGGAATTTCATCACCGACTTTGCCAATTAGTCTAGACTAGGATTTTCTATAAAATAATAACATAAAATTTTTCAATCAATTCCATTTAAGTAATCCTATTTTCCATCTTTGAAGACCAAGCCATGGAATTCATCGATGTTGGAATGACAGAACTTTGCAAAGTTTGAACAATCCCAAAGAAGCACTAAAAGTAGTCTGCCACTATTGAATTGTCATATTTGTAAACACCACTTGCCCCCCATGACTTAGGTCCTGAGCGGACACCCATTCAAATTGAGCTTCCACCAACCCACCTCGGGAAGTTTCACTAGACTTCCTTTGGATCATGATATCTTCTTGGAATAAGCTTCAACCCTATTCTTTTTGCCACAACCAAATCCTATTGAGAGGTCAACGTTGTCATTAGACACTTTTCTCCCTATAGCCCAAGCTTTAACGAGTTCAAGAGTCTATCAATCAATTTCCTCACTCCTTTAAATCTTCTAGAATTCCTCTTTAGGAAAATCAGTTGCAGACAAATTAGAAAGGCCTTTTTCCAGGTCAGTTGGAAGTTGGTTCTCTTTCCCTTATCCCTATACCACCTTGACCACTCCACTAAATTAGAATTTTCACAATTCACATCAAACAACTGTAATATCAACTTCCAATAGTGCTACGAAGAGGCTATTGGAGGGAGTCTGGATCACCTCCTCGTCGGAGGAGCATGCCACAAAAAATTGGGGGAAGGGCATGGGGACCCACAATAGGTCCCATTGTTATTTTTTTGTATTTATAATTATTCACATGTGGGTCTTACATCATTTTTATGGTTAAAAAGCATTAGGGGAGCATTGGTGATCTCAACTCATTAGAGGTGGGCCCCCTCATAAACATGTTATGGAGGGGTATGGAAAATGAGTAAAGTACCGGTTGATTTAGTGTGTAGAAGATGTAAAAATGAGGAAAACTATGAACCATATTTTTCTTCCCTATCCATTTGTCCGCATTATCTAGTTTGCATCACCTCTACCCTATGTGGTTCCTTCAGGTGAGGAGATGGAAATCCACAGATGGATCGGGATCTAAAAAGAGCTAACTAAGAAAGAGAAAAAGGAAAAGAATACAATGGCAAGCATGGTGACTTTTATTACGTGGCAAATCTGGATTGCTTGAAATGAATTGATCTTTAGGGGGAAATATATAGTGGTTGCCTATTAAGGTGTTACAAAAAGCCATTTGTGAGTATGAACAATTCAATGAGCTAAGCTTGAAGCCATCAAGGATAAACAGTAGTCAAAATCTCAAGGATTCAAAATCTCAATGGTCTCCATCGGAGGCAGGATGGGGCAAGGTGAATTCTGACACCTCAATGAAGCAAATGAGTTCATGCAGATGAGTTCATGTAGTCCGGGCTTTATTATCTGAAATGCATAGGGGGAGTGTAAATTGGCAGTCTCCAAACTGACCTTGGCCCATTCAATGATTGAAGCTGAGGTTTTAGCTCTGAGGTATGGAATGCTAAGGACCCTTGGAGAGTGTTATGATAATGTAGTCTTTGAATCGGATTGCCAAGTGCTAGTTAATGCGATCTCATCAAGCCCTCAAGGCCCATTGGAGCTTCTTCCAGTTCTAGACAATATCCTGCACCTTAGGCCCATGTTTTCGGATTGTAGGATTGAACATATTTGTTAAAGCAACCTAGAGGGGGGGTAAATAGGTTGCAACTAGTGGATTTGCCTAATTTTTCGATTTAATTGCAAATACAAGATAAATTGTAAATTCCAATGAAATTAAGATAGTGCAATCAACCACAAGATAATGATTTTATAGTGGTTTGACTTTGCAAGTTTACATCCACTCCTCTCTTGGCCTCAAGAGAATGTTCCACTATTATTCCCTTTGAATACAGAGGATAGAAATCAAACCCTTACAATCTATGTTTAATAGGGCAAGAGCACCCTTTACAATCTTTGTTCTAAATAGAGTAAGAGCACCCTTTACAATTTTTGTTCTAAATGGGGCAGGAGCACCCTCTATCATTTCTAATCAACCTAGACTAGAATTTAGCAACAACACAATATAAGAGATGGATGATATTACCTAACAAGGGGTGTGACACTTTACCCCATGTGTGAGTGTGATGCAATGATAATGAATGCTCAAATGAGGAATGAATGCACCACTAATTAAGTACTTATGGCTTTTAATCACATCAAGCTTTACTCCAATGAGCTTGTTTGAAAACTTTGGAATGTTCTTCAAAGTTGAGTGAGGTTGGAAGGTAAATAATCAATGCTTCTTCATAAATTGAGAGCTTGAGAGTTGTAAGGTAGTAATGACTCAATAGGCAAGGTAGAAGCTCTCAAATGGGGGTTGTTGGGCAAATAAAGATGGTATTCAATTGCTTGGCCCAACCTCCCGACGGATATAATTTTTCTCCCAGTTTTCAGTCCAGATAGACGTTTGACTGATCAGACAGAGCTCCGTTGGGAAGTAGCCATTGAAAAGTAGCCGTTAAGACAAACTTTAAACCAGATGAAAATTCCATCTGGCACTCTATGACTAGAAGGACATCCGTCTGGCTCAGACAGATGTCCATCTGCAATACATAGTGCACAGTAATGTGCACTCAGGGACTTGATTGGGTTTTTAGGAATTTCTAGCCAACCCTAAGCCTCATACACTCTCCTAACATGTCATAGGCCAGTCTAATGACATGATATGTGTATAATTGAGCGTAATTACATATGAGTACATTTGGAGGTGTCCTAAGCCTAAATTTTTCTAAATCTTGAACTTGACTTGATTTTCTCATCTTCTTGTGCTTTGATATTGATGCTCATCTTGAGTTAGGTTACTTGTCCAAATTAACTTGACCTTGACTTGGGCTTGAGCATCTAGCAAGTTGGGTCCAATGAGTTGAATTTGGTCCACTTGCTTTCCTATTGAACTGAAAACACAACTTAATATGGACATTAGAATTCGTGTTTGTTATCATCAAAACTAATGGAGGCTAATGTGACAATGTTGACATGGCATTTCCCAACAATATTCTTAGGGAGGGTAATAGTTGTGCAAGCTCCCTAGTCCGAAGGGCTCTACCTTTAGAGAATATATGAGGTGGTCTAGCCCATATCCAACTCTTAAATTCCAAGCCTTCTGGTTGTGTATTCTTTGTGTAACTCTCTTTCTTCAATTAAATGAAGGATGTTTCAACAAAAAAAAGGTGGAGCATAGACCTCTACCTATTGGGATGGAGGATTTAGACTCAAATGGTAACATTTAAAAGTTAAGAAGTCTTATTCATAAATCTGTAAAGTACATAATGAGTTAAATTAGTAAGTTCAGTAAAAGTTGAAAGCATTAATTCGTTAAATGGTAATTCACATTAAGATCTCTAGAGAAATGCTAGAGGCAAACTACCTGTTGTTTACAATGAAGAAGGGTAGTGACTACCACCAGACTCTATATAACTTGAATTTCTTAGCCCCTTTTGCTATGTAATCTTCCTGAGCATTGTTTGATCTGGAAAAAATCGGACAACAACCGATTGAAACCTAGATGAGATCTTGTGGATCTTATTTAACAAGATGGAACTGGGCCAATCAAGAGAACCGTCTTGGCCATTAAGAGCTAACACAACTATTAAACATCAGAAAATAACACAATTTGTCTAATGCTATGTCATACACAAACAAAAGGGCTTCTCTAATACTCTCAAATTCTAAAGACAAAGCTGAAAACCCAAAAAAAGTTGTCGCCTTTGCTACATCAAACATACCACCAAGATCGCAAACTATGCTTCTTCTCCCTCCTTTCTTTGCTAGAAAGTCCCAAGAAACATCAAAGACGACTTTACACCAACTTCTAGCCTGCTCCGAAACTAATGAATAGTCAACATATGGCTCTTATGTGGCCCTAGTACCTTCTCTTGGTTTGACTGATTGGATTTCAATTGTTAATTTGAAGAACCAAGATAAAATATTAGGAAGAGACACATAGGAGCCTTTAATAAATATGCATTCTGAGCATGCCAAATAACCCAACAAATGATGCTTCACATAGTATACACTAGATCTAGTTGGTCCGAGTCCTTAAATATATTGTCCTCAAAATCGGTCCAACCATGTATGCTAAAGCCTCTAAACTCACCTGTCTCTATCATCAAAGGGGATGCTCTCCACACAAGCTTTGCGAATTCACAATGAAATAATGCATCTCATTTGTATCTATTCTCAAAGGAGATGCTCTCTACACAAGCTTTGCAAATTCACAATGAAATAATGCATGTATAGTATCTTCCATTTGGTACATAGACATAAAGGAAGATACAAGCTCTTTCAATCAAACAAGGCTTTATGAGTTGCTATGCCATCATTTACAGCTCTCCGGATAAAAGTTTTAATTTGAGGAAGAGTGTTAATGCCCCGAATCCTCTTCCAATTTGGATGTGAAGAAGAGCTGGCTAAAGAAGAGAAATAGTTCCCCTAAGATGAGAGAGTTAAGTAGTAGGTAGATTTAGTAATAAAATCACCATGCCTTGTTGCCTTCCCACATCCATGCATCTTCCACGTCTAGATCTAAAATGGGAAAGGATATGATTTCCCTTGCTTCAATCTGCATGAAAAGGGAGTTGATTGAAGGTTTATTCTACATGTGATTTCTCCAATCAATAAGTTCATGGACCCGCAGTGGCCCCAATTGGTTTTGATTCCTTATAGGGTATGGAGAAGGAGAGTTTGGGTTTTAGGGTTCCTCAAAACAAGAGTACCTAGACCATTCCCAATTCTTTTAAGCAATTCTTGCTTCTCTCCTTGCCAACAAACTCTTCCGTCCCTATGAAGCTCCTCTTGGGGTTTGTGATTGGAGAAATGGTTGATCCTTAAAATATTTTCATTCATTGTTATGACCCAAAGAGAGTTTGGATGGTTTAGAAGTCTCCACCTTTTTTTGGCTAATAAGGCTTTGTTGAAAGAATTGAGGTCTCTAAATCTTGAGCCAACTTGGTTCTTGGGGAGACACATATTCTTCCACTTACCCCATTTAATCCCTAAATTCTTGTTGTTATTTCTCCACCAAAACTCCCTAATCATTTGATCACATTATTACTTAACTCTTTTGGGAGTAAGAACGAGACATGGTATAAGTGGGCATAGTTGTTGCCACAACCTTAATTAGAATTTCTTTTCCCACATGAAAATCTAATTTTCCCTTCCATCCTACCAATTTGCTATGAAGCCTATCCTTTAAATAAGCAAAAATTTGGGATGTTGACTTAGTAATATTGGATGGCAACCCCAGATAAATACCGTGTGAAAAACCTCACTTATGTCTAAAGTAAGGAGAGATATACCATCTTGTTTGTCTAGTTACTCATTTTCTAATGAGAAGTAAAGATTTTGCATTGTTTATGTGTGACCTGAAGCTTGCTCATACTCTCTTAGGATGTTACCAACTAGGATTGCAGAGATGTAGGTGTGAAGAGCATGCAATTATCTGTACAAAAATTAATGATTAATATCATGAGTAGTTCTAGCTATATGAATACCAGGTGATCTTGAAATACCAATTGATGAACTAAATCTTCTTGAAACGACTTCAAGACACAAGATAAATATGTAGGGACTAAGAGGGCAACCTTGCCTCAACCCCCTAGATGGGATTAACTTGCCCGTCAGTTGTCAATTAATTTTTATATGATACCCAACAATTGTCAAACATTGCATTACCCATTGTATCCATTGGTTTGCAAAACCTAATAAGTGCAATGTGTCGCTGATGACACCCTATTCCATCTTGTCATATAGCTTACAAAAGTCTAATTTAAGTGCCATACACCTAGATTTTGATTTAGAGTGTTTCAAGAAGTGGAGACACTCATGTTCAAGGTAAATGTTGTTAAGGGACAGTTAAAACCTTATCTTCTTTTCCTTTTGGAGATTAAGGTAATGATTGTTTTATTAGGGCTTTTAAGAAGAAAACCCCCCATTGAAAAAGTGTTTGATCCTTGAGATCACATCATTTCCCAAAAGGTTTCAGTTTAATTTCTATGGTAGAACCTAGCAAGAAAACCATCTATTCTGGTTTTTTTTTTTTTTTCCCTTCAATAGAAAAAGTGCATCTTTTATTTCATCTTCTAAGAAACGTTTACACAAATGATCATTATCATATCTAGAAATACAAGGCTATACACAAGAAAGAAAATTATCTGGAGATTATGGATGTGATGTTGAGAACAAATTTAAAAAATGGGTTATTATCTCCCCCTGAATGTCATGCTTCTCAGTGAGCCACTGCCCTGCGTGGGATTTCAGTTTATGAATTGCATTTCTTTGTCTTCTTTGAGTTGTTATGATGTGTTTTTGTCTCTAGCTTGAAGCAAGGTAACTCTAGACCTTTGTTATGAGTATATCTCTTCCTCCCTCATAAGAAATACTAGCTTTTGAGTCAAATCAGCTTCAGTTAATTGGGGTTGTGTAGTTGAGGGGGTTAATTGTTCGACCTCTTCTAGTGCTTTTTAGGTTTATTAATTTATTTCTTTTGAAACAACCAAGACATTGGATTACTCTAGTATTTTAAAGAGGTTGTGCAGTGGTAAATTTTATGCTAGAGAATAAAAGAAGGAGATCCATGTCAATTTGTTGTCCAACATTTTTGGTTTTGGTCCCCAAAGTCATGATACTCTTCCCATTTTGTTTCATAAATGAACCTCATGGACTTTCTTTTGGTTTTCTGAATTGTGACTTCTAAAAATGTATGGTTTGAACCAGCCCTTGAAAGTTTGTGAGCATGGATGCCACTAACATTATAAGCATGACTAGGTTACAAAAGACTTATCAATATTCTCCTTTAATAATGCCCCCTCCTTCCTTTTATTTGACCATGAATACATGATCCTTTAAGTTCACAGAGCCCGCAGCTAGAGATAGATTGTCTAAAGCAATCCAATTGATTTTCGGGTCTCGGTAATCCCCCCCCTCCTCCTCCCCAATTTCTTATTGTTGTGCATTATTTTGTCAAAATCACCTAGGAAGAACCAGGGGTTGAAATAGTATTACCTAGTTGGTTGAGTTCCTTCCAGTTCTTTTTCCTTATTCCAACCTTAGGATCTCCATAGACAAAAGTGAGCCGAAAATATCAAAAGAACGCACATGAATTAGTAAATCCACAAAAATTTTGGAGGTTGAGAAAAGAATAGAGAAATATTATCATTCCACATAATAGCAGTACCTCCAGACCGACCTACTAGATCAATTATAAAGTTATCACAGAAACCAAGAGAAGATGTAAGTTTGTTTAGTCTCCAAAAGAAGAACTAAGCATGGTCTTGATGACTTGCACACCTTGTGCAAGTATTGTTGAATTAGGGGTTGACCACACCCCTGACTATTCCAGCATAGTAGCTCCATTTGTCACTTGGAGGCTGATTAAGGGCAACCTTCCTCACCTTGTTTGAAGCTTCTTTCAGTATTTGATTGTAATTCTCCTAATGTCTGAAGTATTGATGAGAACCACTTGGGAAATGGTTTGACCCCTTCTTGAGATGTTCTATGCTAAGATCATTAGCAAGTTGGTGTTTTCCTTAAGATAAGGGCCTCAGTTGAGAGCCCCTAGAACAGACTAGGAACACATCGGTTCTCTCCCTCTAAGAGATGAAACTGTTCTTTCTAATCCTTGCTCCATAATCTGGGCTTTTCCTTTATCCAACTGGGCTTGCTCAATCAGAAATGCAAACTTTCTTTACCCAGGTTATTGGGTTTTGAACTGCCCAAAGCCCACCTTATGTGGTTCGTCCATTAGGTCACAAGAGACATTTGAAATATTTTTCGTTCCTTTTTCAGCCCATCAAGATCATTTAAACTAGCATCTCCTATGTGTCTTTTCAGTGACTTTTCTATCCCAAAACGATTGGTCCTCACTGGTGCGCTTACCGAAGACCTTCGATGTCGTGACAAAAAATCCCAGAAAGCGATTCCTTCGAAGTACCAAACAAACTGCGAGTTTTTCTGTCTCAAGCGGAAGCCATTTGAAAGGTTTCCATGGAAACGAGGAAGATAGTGGTTGTGGTGGAAGATGTGGACACAGCTCGAACTGCTCTCCAATGGGCTCTTCACAACCTACTTCGCTATGGGGATTTGATCACTCTGCTTCATGTGTTCCCATCTACGAAATCAAAGAGCAGCAAGAAGAAGAAGCAGATATTCAGATTGAAAGGCTTTCAATTGGCTCTTTCCTTCAAAGATCTTTGCGATTCCGTTTTCGGTGTACGCTCAGTTTCTCACTCTTCGCTTCAATTTTCGAAGTCCTCCTTAGGTTTGGAAGCTTTCAATTTTTCATTTGTGTGTAAAAAATGTTTGCAGGCGAAGGTGGAGATTGTGGTGAGGGAAGGTGACCAAGAAGGCAGGACGATTGCTTCCGTGATCAGAGAGATTAGAGCTTCAGCTTTGGTTGTAGGTCTCCATGACAAAAGCTTCCTTTACAAGTAAGTCTCTTCGATTAACAACAGATCACAAGCTTGTTCTTCATCTTCTCCTCATCAATCGTAATCCTTCACTCATCTCTTGAGTTTGAAAACATTACAATCCCATCAAAACTCGATCAAAATTGCGAATTTTTTTTTCTAATTCTGTTAAAGAACATGGGCGTCTCGGATCATCGGAAGGGAAGGTCATGCCAAGCCGCGCCGCCACCTGGGATGGTCGGACATGCCGGAGGAAACAAAGGAACGGTGTGGTGGGGCCCACTGAGGACCAGCCACTTTTGAATGATGTGAATGCGATAGCTCATTGCTCCCGCCATGGGAAAGTACGATTTACTAACTTCTATAATTGGGTCCCATTCTCTCACCGTCCCACGTATAAGGCAGCTCTGTATTTATTTATTATTTATGTTTACTTTTGAAATATATATATATATATATATATATATATATATATATATATATATATATATATATATTTTTTCTTGAAAATTATTTTGCTAAAATATTTTTTAAATAGATCATTTATGAGAATTAAATTATGGATCATAAATAATAATGGTTTGATTACTACTTATAATACTATGGTTACCTAAAAAAAAAAAATTACTACTCATAATACTACATTATATATTTAGAATATCGAACGTGGGACATAATGGGATATTTCAATTCATATCATTCATTGATTTAAATTAAAAAGTACAGATTGAGCTCATCTACTTTTTATTCTCTATGTTGTTCAAAAACTTTATGGATGTGGATTTGCCAAATGTGTTAGACTGAGTGATTGGTTGTCTATTTCAAATTCAAAATTAATTATCCATGATTAGATTCATATATTTGTTTAGTCCACAATTATAGTATACATGAGGGGAGCACTAAATTAAGAAGTAGAGGATATAAAACGTGATATGTCTCTCAAATTAATTTATAATCTAAATTGAGAGATTTTCTTATTTATACAGATTGGCCAAAGCCCACGGCAATGTTACAAATTACCTGAATTGTAGAGTTCTTGCATTTAAGCAATCTTCACCAATGACATCTAACAACTATAGTGGCACCACAAGTTTGGACTTCACTCAGATTGAGATGGGCGAGTTATGGTAATTTCTCCTTTCGAGTGCATGTCTTAAGATAGCTTCTCAAATTATCACTTTTATTGGGTAAAGGAAAAACTTAAGCAAATATGCGGAAGTACTTGTGCCCAAACAATAGGCTTGTGCTTGAAATGATCAACACATTGATTGTCTTTGTTAATGTTTGCCTTTTCATGGTGGCGTGGTGATCATTTTGTACAGTATTATGTTTAAGGGCAATGAGAATACACTAAGAATTCAAGAAATTTTTTTTTCAAGCTAAACATTTTTTTCCCAATAGGGTGTGGGACCCATTCTGTAGGAAGTGGGCCCACCCTATATATATAGTGAGGATTTATCCTCCTCACTCCATGTGGAATAATAAAATTTGACTTCTAATGTGGTACTTTTCATGGGAAAAGAGCGATATTATATAGTTGACCATTGGGTAAGAGTGTCAATTCATATTGTATGGCATATGCTGAAAGTGTAACCTTGCAACTGTGGTAAATTGTTGGTATAACATAGTTATACCATACCATTTGATAAATGGCATGGACAATTTGGTATAAATAAACATTACTAAACTAATATGTTTCAAAGATTTGAATCGTTTTGTACCAAATAAATATGATACGATAATGGTATAACATACGTATATCGTTTGGTATTTGATAGAATAATGGTATTTGATAATATGCTGATATTGTACCAAATACCGTTGAGCATTCTTTTCCCTAATTAATAATTGTCTCACACTTGTTACGCTTGCAGGGTTCCTCCTCTACCACCACAAAAGATTCCATACAGAATACTTCCAAGTCCAAATGCCATAATTTGGAGAAAAAAGAGGAATAGGAGTAGTTGAATGGGGGGTTGGTTCCCTCTCAACCGTTTGATCTAATTCCAACGCCTTGGATGGAAGAAGTCATCTCTTAGTGTAGTTCCTTTGGGCTTTTGGGCGTTGGGCTTGGGGCCTTTTAACTTTATACACAAAGTTAGGAAAGGTAGTTATACTTGTGACCTAACAGAAATTGGGTGGATATTGACATCACGTAATTAGTATTTTGTGCTTGTCCAAAGTTCACATTTTTCTTTCTGTACATAAAATAAAGTATAAGGTGCCTTTTGAAACTAATAAGTGTCCGTTTGTGTTACTTTTCTTCTAATTTTTTCTTCTTTCTTTAGTGGATAAGATCAATTGTGAATCTTTTTGATGGTTTGAGATGGATTGGCACAAGGTGGTTGTACTGGGTGGTAGGGATAAGAAATTTCTTGGGTGCAAATTGTTTGGTAAGTTCAATTTATATTTTATGATTTTCAAATGGCCATATTTGGAAAAAGAATTTTGTTAATTGTTTTCATTATAATTTCTTTGTATTTCAGCCCATCAAAATAAAGATTAAATTTTGAGATATTGGAGTCAATTCAAATGTTGTTAACCTAAAACATGAAAAATACAGGTAAAGTTTTTTTAGAATTCAATTACATTATTTATTTTTCATGGGATGAATATTGTGATAATTTATCAAATGGATTGATTTTGAAAAAAGTTACCTAATAAGATTTTTTTTCAAATTTTTCTTATTCAAATGGATTTTTTATTATTTAAAATATTTAAAAAATAAAAAATTTTGCAATAAATTTTCCAACCCAACTAATAAATACTCTACAAATGGGGGTTGGTCTATGAATTATCTAAATGCAAAAATCCCGATTGGGAGACTCACCCACCCGGCCTGGTTTATAAAACTGGGTTAAAAAAAAAAAAACTAATAAATACTTTACTATACAACAACAACAATAAGCTTTGTCCCAACTAAATGGGGGCTCTGGATTCTTGCCCTCCAATCGCATTCGAGGCCATGCTGATCGGCCTGCATCTATCCTTTCTCACCACTTCCCTAGGTTATCTTGGGTCTACCCACTTCTAGTTCCTTCAATATGGATTATATCACTTCTCCGTGAGGAGCATTTATGGGTCTCCGTTGACGGGCCGTCCCCAACGCTTTCTCAAGCTTATCCTTTGGGAGCAACTCCCGCCCAACTCTAATATGATCATTTCTTATCTTATCCATCTTAGTTTTGCCACTCATCCATCTTAGCATCCTCATTTCTCGCTAACAGTTTATCTATATGATTCTTTTTATCAACACTAGTCATCATAGCTTTTAGTCGAATAACGGTCCTATAAAATTTTCCTTTAAGCTTTAATGGAATACGCCGATCACATAAGACCCCGGACCCTCTCCACTTCATCCACCCTATTTTAATTCTTTGGGAAACCTCATCTTCCAAATCACCTCTTTTACTTATGATTGAACCTAGGTACCTAAAACAATCACTCGAGAAATCTCTTTATCGTCAAGTATCACCACCTCATCATCGCCGATCATGACTAAAGTTACAAACTAAATATTCTGTTCGATCTACTAAGTTTAAAGCCTTTTGATTCCAAAGCTAATCTCCATGATTCTAATTTGGTATTAATCCCCACTTGGGTCTCATCAATCAACACAATATCATCCGCAAAAAACATACACCGTGGACCTCATCTTGAATGTCTTTGGTTAATTCATCCATTACCAGTGCAAATAGATATGGGCTTAAAGTTGACCCTTGATGTGCCCAACTCTATCGAGAATTCATTACTTTGTCCCCACACTGTTCTAACACTAGTCACCGAACCATCATACATATCCTTAACTATATCTATATATTTACTTGCACACTTCTTTTCTCTAGTACTTGCCAAATTAACGCTCTGGGGGCTCTATCATAGCTTTTTCTAGGTCGATAAATACCGTATGAAGATCTTTCTTACATTCTCTATACCTTTCCATAAGTCTCCTAATTAAGTAAATAGCCTCCGTTGTGATCTTCCGGCATAACCCAAATTGGTTCTCCGGTCGTGTTAAGTGTCTCAAGCGGGTTTCATTATTCTCTCCCATAATTTCATCGTATGGCTCATCAATTTAATGCCCCTATTAATAAATACTTTACTATGAATTATTTAAATTCATTAATAAAATTCCACCTGCAAAATGCACATGTGGTGAGTAGAAATAGATTTTGGATCCTCTACCATTTAGGTACAGGTCTATAAACCCATCATACCTCTTTAGCATATAATATGAGGGGGCCACACCTTTGGCTTTCTACAAAATAAATCAAAGGTTAGATTCTTACTGGGTCCTTGTAGACTTCTCTTCCAATGTTACTTGAAGAATGCAGAAGGAAAATGAACCGTTATTGAGTTTCTTCATAAAAATTTCAAAAACTACATAAGTGAACTTGTAGACGTATAAAGATTACATCTATGTTGTGATTGGTCCAAGGAAACAAGAGGTAGATCGTGTTATCTGTTCCCTCGATCAATGAACATCTCAAGTATTTAAAAAGAAAAAAATTACTTATATGTATTCTTTTAGAAATACAAATTGTTCATTTATTTGTCAAACTTAATATAATTAAAAATATTGTATAATATTAGGGTAAATGATTTGAAGGGTTATAAGAATAAGACTATAACTTAAAATTAAAACAGTTGTTTGATTGACGTGATACATGGCATCCTTGTAGCAATTGAAAAAAAGATCAGCATCACGATCATGCATTTTTATAGAAAAATTTCAGGGACATCCCAAAATAAATAGCGAAAATCATAAACATCAAAAAATATACAAAGTTGACAAAGACACCCCAAAATGTCTCTTAAAAGTGATACAATGGTACACTCCATTAGTAGATTTTGTTAGGTCAGAGTTAAATAATTCATAATTCCTAAATTGCCCCTGATGTCTTATGATTTTCCAGTACTTTCTTTTAAGATTTTGCAGTACTAACCTTTACCATGTTGACTCTTTAACATTTTATAATTTTATGATTTTACCTTTAGTGAAATGAAATCTATAAATCCCAATTAATAGATATGAATCATTTGTCTTAAAAAAAATATATATCTTCCATTATCCCTTCCAGTTCCTGCATTTCATCCTTCATTTTTTTTTAAATAATTTGAATGATTTTTTCACTCTTTAAACTGTAACAGATATTCAATTTTGATTTTTTTTCTGACGGTAAAGACCCAGACGATCACAGCAAGCTATTGTGTTCTGCAAACAAAAACATAGCCTCAAGCTTTCTCTTGATGCTCTCCATGGAAAAAAAATTCTTTGGCAAACTCATTACCAAAGTATAGACCATATCTTTGCATCATTCACCTCAAAAACTAGCATTGGGCGTATTCTTCACCTTCTTCCCATCAGAACTCAAGATAATCGATAATCTGCATTGATTCCTGGAAGGCATCCACTAGCAATGAATTATTTGGAACAAGAACGAAACCTTCTTTATCCTTTTTTTGATATGGTTTATCAGAAACTTATCTATTGAAAGATTATTGTCACTTGAATAGTACTCCAACTATTTTATGATCCTGTCTTTGAGATCATTTGATGAGAAATTATTATCACTTAAATAGTATTCCAACTATTTTATGATCTTGTCTTTGAGATCATTGGTGAGAATAACAGATTTGTTGGATGACGAATAACAGCTATCGAACCATTTTTTAGATTCTTGAAACTCAAAAATCATCGAAAGAGGTGACCAGCAGTCGGCTAAGGGCCATCCTTAAATACCCTCCATTTTCCTATTTATGATCTTTAATTTTTTTGATCCTTGGTGATATTAATTGCCTTATTTTTTGCCTCATCCAACATGTAAAATATCAAACTATTGTTTCCCCCCAAAACTCCAAGAATCACTCCAAAGAGGTGACCAATAATGAGTATACAATGGGCGGGGCCATTTCTGGAATTTTTTTTAATAATCTTTAATTTTTTATATTAATTGCCTTTTTCTCTTCCCACAGACCATGCCATTGCCCCCCCCCCAATATTGAACTTTTAAAAGGTAAAATAATGGATATAAATGTCATTCTTAATTCAAAACTAACTCTTCAATCATATTTATTCTCCTCTCTCTTCTCTCTTCTCTCTCATGTTTTCTTCCTATTTATTATCTTCTTTTTCTATAAACGTGGGTTAAAGAGATTTTTTGAAAAAGAAATCTAATTAGGTATTCAAAATATCATTCCTATTTAGAAACTAATTCCTCAATCCTTATTTATTCTCTCCTTTCTCCTCCCTGCTCTCTCTTTTCTCCTATTTTTTTCCTATTTATTCTCTTCCCTTTCTATAAGTGTAGGTTAAGGAAAAATTAGAAAAAAATATTCTCTACAATTAGGTACTCTTTCTCAAATTTTTTATTGTTTATCTTTTTCTCTTTTTTAATTATTCTTTTTATTTGATTTTATATTATCTATTTCTTTATTTCTTCTACAATTTTTGTTATTTGATTTTGTATTGTAAATAAAATGTCTAGTAAGGTAAAACTACCATTGATTTGCATTTCTTAATAAATAAAAAATAAATAAATAACTTAAAATTGGTTTGCATCTCTTTCCAAAGAAAATTTTGGTTTGCGTATAACTTTCTAGGGTTGAATTATGTGTATTCTTTTTTGTATTGTTACTTTTTATGTATACTTTGTGCAAAAAAAAAAAAATATATATATATTATCAATAATTTACCTATTTTTTTCAAATGTGTGGGCCCTAGAAAATATGTGGGCCTATTCTTTAATATAATAAAAAAAAATTCAAAGGTGGGACCCCCAATAGGTTTTATTAGGGCCCACATAATGTGTAGCGAAAAAACATTAGTGCTTCTCCGACGGAAAAGTTATTTGGACTTTCATTTTTCGGCCCCCCAATGTTGAATCATGGATCCGCCCCTGGAGGTGATGGACATCAGGACATATGTTCAGAATCAGGAGTGAGGGTTATAATGGATCCAACCTCTTTTTCTTCCCTTTCCATTTAGAACTTAAACTTAGAAGAGTAGAGGGAGATGGAAGGGGATTGTATTTAGTAGAGAGAGAGAAGAGAGATATTTGTTTAGAATAGGTTAAAATCGTAATTTTAATTTTTAGAACATAAATACTACTAAGGATATACTTTGTCTTTTCCTGTAATTCAATTTAGTGTTCTAACGCAAAAGGGGGTGACTGTCATTTTAAAAGACATTTTGGGTGTCTTGCCAATCTGATATATTTTTAGGGTGTCATATATTTTCAATATTTATTTTGGGGTGTCTCTTTTCTCTTTTTAATATAAGGGTGTACATGAGTTGAGTCATAGGAAAACTTACTCTCCCTAAGGTATTTGAACGCTCTTTTATTGTGTAGAACAGGTTGACCACGATGTCCTTGCCTCTAAGACAAAACAACTCTCTAGTCACAATGACATGCACTCAAACGGCAAATACTTGCAAAGAACATCCAAAGTAGTGCTCACAAATTAATCGACAAAACACACACACTCCAATAAAAAACCAAAAGACTAAGATTGATTTTAAAATTGCTGTTAGAGAAAAATTAGGGATCAACTCCTCTCTTTATATAGAAGAGGAAGAGACACCTACAAAGGGATATCTCCAAATCCAAAAAATACATCCCAAACCATATATTTTTTCTTAACTGGCAAGTCTTTCCATAGGCCACCTATTGGCTATTTAGGTATGTAATAGGGAATAACATCATCGTTATAAATCAAATAAAATATTTTGAATATCACATTTTAAAGTTAGTTTAAAATTCCCAATAAGGGTCTCTGATTAATATAATTTATGATTTAAAAATGAAAATAATCTAAAAGTTTTATGATGAACATATAACCCTTCTTTTTGGGCGTGCAAGTTTGGCTCTGAACTGCCTTAAGCCCGCCCTGACCACGAATAAAGCTTGGACTCAAGATTTTGGCCTTGAGGGCTGGTTAGTGCTAAAATATTCTAGCCTTAACTAAAGCCTGGGATTACTCTTTGGCCCGTTGGTCCCGTCCCTGATTTTTTGCCCTAACTTTGACCCTAATTTTTTGCCCTGATTTTGACCCAAGTTGCATCCTTTAGGCAAAAATTCGCTGAATTTAGACTGTTTCGTGGATGGTGAACCAAAATGGCCACCAAAAGGCAAAATAGCAAGATATTGCTGATATTCTCAAGAATTTCGGTGATAAATACCAAAATTCACCGAATTTCGATTGAATTATCCACATGATTTTTTGGAATTTTCTCTCTCCTCTCCAAACCTCCCCCAGAGCTTCTCTCTCCTACTTATTGGCATTTTTGCCATATTTACGTTCGATCTTTAACATAAAACCTTAGGTCTCATTTCATTATTGACGGATATGACATTGTTCGTGACTATCAAGTGGGATTTCACACAGATCTAGGTGTTTTGTGGAGTTTTTAATCTAAAAAGTAACTATTGTTGTCACATCCACCCAGCCGGTACCCTATCTGGCATACCCAAGTGTGTGATCCACAGTCCCGTAGATCAAGTATTGAGGAAATCATTCTCCCACATTAGCAATAACATAATAATGAACATAAATAATCAATGTGTAATAATATAAACAAGAAATTTAAATAAGGAAAGAGTAAGATTATATAATATCAAAGTGCAAATGATAATAGATAAGTATTTAATCAAAAGAAGTAGAGTGAGGCGGAATCTCACTCCACAAGTGTAGCGGAAAGTAGCTCAAAAGAAAGAAAGAAATTACAATTATTCTCAAAAAGGAAGCAACAAAACTAAATTAAAGAGTTTTCAACTTTATAAAGAATGTCTTTATAAGTGTAGACTTTTGAAATCAAGCATGGACGCTTCCACTCTACGGTCGGGCTAATCATAGTACGAAGCATGATCACATGAGAGATCTTCACCATAATCGTCATAACTGCTATCACCTTGCGTGAAGTATACCTCTTCATCTTGCGCTTCCTCATATGGACCATCATAGTATTCAGAACCTATAGAGAAGTCTAACAAAAGATATTGTACAAAAGGAGTGAGTTTAAAAGAAACTTAGTAAGGCAAGTTAAATCCACAATAACATAAATAACATGATTACAGTGCATAACATGATGCAATATGATATGAAACAGATGATGTATATATGATTCTAATTCTATGTATGTTGGTCTTTATTGGCAGACATGCTTTAAGTCATAGCACCATACTTCTTTAGGAAGATCTCATCACACAACGCCGTTTGGTAGTGGGTTCTTCATCCCTCAGGACAATCCATGGCTGGGGTATAGGTCACCACTCTCTCACATTACCATTGGTTTAAGTATTGGCGCATGTCAAGGTTAAGCCTAGCCAAATGCAAGTCTTCTACTTAGTTACATCAAGTCAGATCCAAATATGTCCATTCCTCGCCCCTGGCGATCCTTTCCAGTATCCTTCACACTAGAGTCCTCATAGTCCCTGACTATGGACTCACCAACCCTATTGGTCATCCACAAATAGTAAACGGGAAACTCTCACGTCCTCTCAAAGATTGGTTACCGATCTTGAGCGCCCGTGAGTCCAAGTCTATCCATTTGCAACCCTACCAATAAATGGCCTCTCACAAGTATCCACAATGTGATTCCTATCTTCTCATGGATTGGTTACCGGTCTTGAGCGTCTATGAATCCCCATTGCTACCACGGGTCGTTCGGTCTCAATACCCTTCCAATTTGGGTCTAATATAATGGGATATTCCTAACCAAACACTACTAGACCAGTCCTAAGTATGACAATCAATAATCCAAGAAAGTGTCAATGAGCACCCTCGGAAACATCCCATACTATTTCCGTTGATGGCCAAGGACAGAAGTGTCAAAAGAACATCTCCCAATCCCATACTATACCTAATCAGTCACATTCTCAAATCAGTCATATCATACACACTTCCAGTAACTCATCATATAGAGAATATACAATGACATGAACAATCTCATATACAACTGACAATAAAAGATATCCATAAACCAAAGAATACATATGTGTAATGCTACTATAGTTGAAGTATTTGCATTAGTAGTATAACATCCAAAAGAATACATTTATGGTAATGAACCCAAAAGAATCCAAATATAGAAACTAAGATTCACACAATCCATGTAAATATAGAAGTAACTGTCCTTACCTTATATAGCTTCAAAGAATATCCCAAGAATCAAGGAGAATGGTTTTAAATAATAAAATAAAATAAATAAATAAAAATAGTTATACCATTTGATAAATGGCATGGACAATTTGATATAAATGAACATTACTACACTAATATGTTTCAGAAATTTGAAACGTTTTGTACCAAATAAATATGATATTATAATTGGTATAACATATGTATATTGTTTGGTATTCGATAGAATAATGGTACGTATTTGATAGTATGATGATATTGTACCAAATACCGTTGAGCATTCTTTTCCCTAATTAATAATTGAAACACTTGTTCGCTTGCAGGGTTCCTCCTCTACCACCACAAAATATTCCATACAGAATACTTCCAAGTCCAAATGCCATAATTTGGAGAAAAAAGAGGAATAGGAGTAGTTGAATGGGGGGTTGGTTCCCTCTCAACCGTTTGATCTAATTCCAACGCCTTGGATGGAAGAAGTCATCTCTTAGACTCTTAGTGTAGTTCCCTTGGGCGTTGGGCTTGGGGCCTTTTAACTTTACAAACAAAGTTAGGAAACGTAGTTATACTTGTGACCTAACAGAATTGGGTGGATATTGACATCACGTAATTAGTATTTTGTGCTTGTCCAAAGTTCACATTTTTCTTTCTGTACATAAAATGAAGTATAAGGTGCCTTTTGAAACTAATAAGTGTCAGCTTGTGTTACTTTTCTTCTAATTTTTTCTTCTTTCTTTTTTTGGGTAAGATCAGTTGTGAATCTTTTTTGATGGTTTGAGATGGATTGGCACAAGGTGGTTGTACTGGGGGGTAGAAATAAGAAATTTCTTGGGTGCAAATTGTTTGGTAAGTTCAATTTATATTTTAAGATTTTCAAATGGCCATATTTAGAATAAGAATTTTGTTAATTGTTTTCAATAGAATTCTCTTTATATTTCAGCCCATCAAAATAAAGATTAAATTTGAGATATTGGAATCAATTGAAATGTTGTTAACCTATAACATAAAAAGTATAGGTAAAGTTTTTCTAGAACTCAGTTATATTATTTATTTTTCATGAGTTGAATATTGTGATAATTTTTCAAATGGACTGATTTTTCATCAGTCCATTTTGTCTCAGTTATATGGAATAAATTTTCAAATGGACTCAGTTATATGGTTGAATAATTTGATACTTTGACCGTGTGCATGTATAGGACTCTAAAGATTTTACCTCTGGTTTTGCACCGTTGGATTAAGCGAATTGTTGGTCGTCTGATCTTTGGGTTCACGCCAATCTAGGATGCAAAGATTTCATGAATCATACTTTCTCCAATTACTTCCTGAGTCCTTAGCGATTTGAGTTAATTCCTACTTAGTTTCCTTGCTGCGCATGTTAAATCCCGGGGGTGATATGTGTTGGTCAATGGCACCACTACTGGGCCAGGTTGGTCCATATGTCTGGCGGCTCATTTTACTTGGCTTGTTCAACATAACCGTCACTCATCATGACAATCTTATGAAAAAGTTGTTATTGCTGTGGTTATGTTTTCAATTTATTATTCGGTTGATGATTTTATGAAAAGAGTTCTTTTAACGAGATTTTGTCTCTTTCTCTTTCTTCCCCCTAATGTGCAACCGTGATATTTTTTTTGAATTCTAAGCATATAGCAGGAAGCTTCTTGTGTTCCATTGCATTGCTGTTGACAAACAGAAGGCATCATTATCTACTACCATTTGTAAATTTTAATGAATTTATAATTTCTTTTTATTCTAATCTAACAGTAATTTCTGTCCAGTTAGTTATGGGGTTTCTTATTTTAAGAGTGCCACATTCCCGTAATTGTAAGCCATCTTCATGCTGTTAAACCAGTGCCATAAGCATTGTAGAAGCACAAAGTTGGAGCAATAATGTATCCACTATGACAAAGTACTTAAGAATGAATTATGTAGTAAGACTGGATGCACCAAACAGTTTTCAGATTTATGAACGCTGTTACATACTTCTAATCAGATTACAACTCATTCTTACCAGGTCCAGGTGAGAGAGAGAGGGTGTGAAAATGAGAATGTTGTTTCAAATTTCACCTATATAATGATAATAAAATAAAAAATATTATTTGCGACGGTAGGAAATTTCCGTGGCGAAAAACAAAGTCCATGGGTCCCCCTACTAGCAAACTATTTGTTGCGGTAATTAGAAACAACAGCGGGTAGTGAAGTAGGTGCTACGGTTTACCATAGCATAGGGTAACCAATTACCGTGGCTAAAGAAAATAGAACCAACGCTCACCAATCTCTATTGCAAACCTTTATGAGGGCTTTCTAATCTACGGAAAGTTACCGTCAAGTCAAACTATTTGCTACGGTTTCTGGGATTTTGCTATGGTAATTTTCCCTAGCAAAAGCCCTTAATTGTTGTAGTGAAAGGACCAAATAAATCAAATTTATATAAAGAGAGTTTTATGTAGATCTACATTTGGGACTCGTACATTCTATGCTTTTTGGCCAATTGATTAACAATAGTAGTTCGAACTACACCTATTACATTGAAACAAGCTCTTTGACTCGTACTTCATTTCTTTTCTTGTGCTCTTGATGATCTGGATTTAGAACACCCAGAATTTCGTTGTCATCTTCTCATAGTGTAGCAAAGCTAATGGTATTAACTTGGAAAATGTGAACTCCAAACTTTGCAAATTTGTGGTTGCTTCTCTATGGTAATCTTTCTTTGGCTTATCAGAGACACTCTAGTGGTTCTTGATCAACAAAAATTTTATTGATTGATGTTAGATATGTTTTTTTTTCTTTCTTTCTTTCTAATTTCTTTCCAATAGAAGGATCAGACTAAAAGGATTACACACACTCAAGAGCCACACACTCAACTTTGCAACAACAGTTGCCCTAGGTACACCCAAACTCACTGACTCCTTTATCTGCGATAAAACATGAAAGAAAGACCAACATAACAATAATTAACTAAACCTACACCTTGGGAGTTGCATGGTGTTCCACTCCAACTCCCTCAGAATATGATTAGGCCACTCTCTTATCGGAGTAGAAGTCTGAACCTTTACTTCAAATTTTGCATATTGGAGATAACAAACTTCACCAGCTCTACGCTTGCTGCTTGTGAGGGTAAATGACCTTTCCACCCTTGAAGATGAACTTTGATGCCCTTCATCATAGGTAAGAATGTATCTCTTATCACCCTCCTTGTACAAAGCTCCACTTCCAATTATTTTTCGGCAAGAAAGCCTCTATTTGTGGCACCTTTTTAGACACCTTTTTTTACTTAAAGCAAGTTTCCTTAAGAGAACTTTGCTTTTCTCCAAATTGATAGATTAGAATGCAAAAAGTTGGTACTTCCCAAGGAAAGACTACAAGTTCTTAACATACTTGAGGGCTGTATTACAAAAAATAAAAATGTCATCAACAAATAATAAAAAGGAAGGGACAATCACCCCCCTAGGCCCTGGAAGAGCCTTCAAGAGTCCTCTCATCACCATGTCCTTCAGATTCCTGTAAAACACTTCCTCCACCAATATAAATAGCATAGGAGAGATGGGATCTTCCTGTCTCAATCCCCTTTCCACACCAAAGAAGCTCACCTTTTTATTGAGGGATTTATAATTAACAAAGCTTGACTTTCTCAAGATCAACCCAAACTTTACTTTTTCTGTAAAGATCATACTTGCTGCAAAAAAATGAAATCAAGTCAACCTAACAACTACTCAAACTTGAAGCGTCTTTTATATATATATATATTTTTTGGGTTAGGGAGATCTTACTTAAAGTATATGAAGCCACTTAAGATTCTCAGCATCTTCTTCATTCATTGGGTGTTTATTTGCTCTAAATTCTTTGTAAAGCTGCAAAAAGACATGTTGAAAATTTTGTTGCAATTTAATGGACCAATAGAAAACTTACTATGTCAATGTAATTGGATAATACAATTTAACCTAAAGCACATACGAGTTACGATAAAAGGAATGGTATTGAATGATGAGCAACACAACTGAAAGTAGAGTTGTCTTATTCCTTGGCTACCTATAGAGGGAATATTATTAGTTTTTACTATTGTCCACTTCATCAAAGTTATTAATGCCATACAAGATTTAGATCCAAACATACACCAAAATTTGGCAAACATTGTATGAGAAGTGGGCATGCTGCTTCTTAACTGCACAACCTTCAGTTGAACTCGATCTACAGGACCCAATGAGAAATAGTATCTTAGATTAAACCTAAAAAATAAATTAAGAATAAGAAGTTTGAAGCTGGCAAATGGTTAGTCTTCAAAAACCAATATTTAGCACAAAGGAGAACATGCTTGTTGGCATAGTTCATGGGTAAGGACAAGAACCAAGGCATAGGGTGCAGTTTTTGGTGAACCAACATCCACAAAGAGCTTATGGAGTAATGGTAAGAGGTAATCAAATGTCTCTCCAGAACCAGTTTTTGCCCGAGCAACAATATTCTTGCCTTCCTATACAATGTCATGCACTGGGAAATAACAAAATTAAATTACAAGAAGCAATAGAAAAGCATAAAAACCTAAATTTCAATCCAACCATCTAATATATGAAGTCAAGTTAGCAGTATAAAAATAGGGTAATGGGGCTGATCACATTTGGACATCATAGGTTTGATAAACAAAGAATAATTTAACAACTAAGCTACCACACCGGGGAAATAAAGGGAGGCAAAAAGCTTAGCAATGTTAATACAATGAAACAATGCGATCAATAAGATTGACCAAGAGAGAACCCATATTTTGAGTTTCAGAGAAAGGGAGAGAATGAAACAAGCCTAAAACTACAAAAACACAAACCTGAGAGACATCAGAGAGAAGCCCTATCAAGATGAAGTCCTAGAATACCAAGATTTCTCAAACCCTACCTACCTCTAGGGACACGATCATCCAGAGATGTTTGATTTAGGAATGAGAAGTTTGAGGAAGACAACATTCAATACTTCTAACTTCTTGATTCTTGAAGGCATCACCAACTAAAAGAGATAGAAATCCTACTACTCCCACAACTAGATACGATCATAAATGAAACCGCATCTGCAAAACACAATGATTCTTAGACTGATTAAAAGTGAAAAATAAATAATGTTCAATTCGAGAAGATGAAACATAAGAGTTATTGAAATACCTTTGTAGCAGATACGGGAGATCTCTTTAGGCTTTAATGTTAATGTGAAGAAAGATTCTAGTTTTGAAATATCGCGACCACTTTCTCCTTACTCTCTGTCTTCCTACAGAGCATGTCTAACATGTTCTTACAAAGGTTTTGACCACATTTGTTACCACTTCCTTCTTTTATTTGTTCTTAAAGAATAAAAAAATGATCTGTTTTACCAAATGCTCATCACATGTTCTTCCATTCTCAAATAATATAAAAATGCCAGAGAAGTTCTCTGAGAAGGTAAGAACATTATCAAAGGATGCACCTGCAACACCCTGGCTGCAGTGGCTTTTGCTTTTCTGTTGTCATTTTCCTACAAATGCACTAGCAAGTGTTTGCATGAAAGAGCATGAGATCATGTAGTTAAGTAAAGTACTGAACCAAAATGAATCCCCTCATCCATACCTTCTAAAGGGTAGTTGTCCTTGCTTTCCGCTACTGCTACACCCATACCTTTTCATTTGATGGCTAGCCCTCCCATATCATGTTAAAGAAAGCACTAAACTCCTCCATAACCCTTTTGCAAAGTCACACTCTACAAAAACATGATAGAAAGTTTCCTGCACTTTCTCACATAGATTACACTGCAATGCAACAATGATTCCTTGTCATTTCACTTCAGCGTTCACTAGCGATCTATATATAATTATTGTTGTCCCCTTGTACTATAGTTTTATTATTAATAGAGCCTTGCACTTTATTAAATTACTATTGCCTCCTCCCTTTCAATGATGTTAAGAGGCTGTTAAGGTCGAATGTGTTGTTGAGTGCTTTTGCCTTCTTTGGTGGTGAGTGATGTATGCCATTGGGTGGGGATCCTAATTAATGGGGGTTATCTTTGAAGTTGGCATGGGAATTAAGTAGATAAAAGGCTGTTAAGGTTAGTTGGAGTTCGACAATTTGGGATTTTTACTTGCTGCTCAGGCAATCTCTTTTTGGATGGAAGTTGATGCATGAAAGGGTAGCAGTTGATTCACTTGTGCAGTCCAAGGGACGATGGGCCCCCATTCTGACCTTGTTGCCAAGATTCTAAAGATCTAACACATTTGCTGCTTTAGTAAAAGGCAAAAGATCGAATAGTTCGCTCTGTGCTCACTGCGAGGCTGCGTAACACACATTTGCTGCTGAAATGTTCATTTTCACAGTGACATTGGACTCGTTTGGCTAACAACTTTGGCATTCGGTCAGAGGTAAGAAATTCTAAAAGAGAGGTGTTGAGATGGTGGTCGCAACGATCAAAGAGCTCTGACTCAGGCGCTGCTTGGCTGAATGGTTCTAGCTAATGCCATATTATGTTTGGATGGTTCGTTGTACAAAAAGACATGAGGGTATTGCTCCCTCGCTGGAGTGGGTAATGTTTTGGGAATTCAAGGACATGTGGCAGCATGTATATTCTCTTCATGGAAGGTGATGACCCAAGGAATGTCACTGCAATCACAGTTGATGGGGATGAAGTTGAAGGCCAGTAGTGTGGGGGATTCTCAAGAGGTGTTATGGAATGCTCCAAGACAAGAATGGGTGAAGTTAAATGTGGATGGGAGTTCATTAGGAAATCCTAGAAGAGCTAGCAGGGGCTGGTGGTTTGTTTTGAGATGATATGGAAAAGGTTCTTTGGTCCTTCAAAGTGTACTAAGGGGTGCAAACAAACTTAAAGTGGAGTTTGAAGCACTAATGCATGAGCTTGAATGGGCACAAAGGTTAAATATTCAAAGGCTCTGGGCTGAATGTGATTCGGCCACTATGGTTTCTCTTGTACAACAAAGGCATACCCACTAGTGCATACTATAGAGATGGAGAGGTATTGACACTTTCTTGAGGGACATTGAGTGGCCGATATTGCACTGTTATAGAGAGATAAATGTAGCAACGGATCTTTTGGCTAGATTAGTAGTAAGACCTGAAAGTTCAGACATTAATCCACCTTGCTCACCTATGATATTGAAAATGTTGAACTAGGATGCTTCTGGCTGTCCAAGGTTTTGATTCTAATTGAAATATGTGGAAGTTTTTTCTTTCCAAATTTTGTTCTGTGTGCTTGCATGAGTTCTACACCTAAAAGGAACCAATGACTTTGGGTGTATTTGGGACAACTAATGTTGTGGGGTTGAGTGGTATGGTTCCCTCGAACCGGTGCAATTATACTACTATTTTATCTCTTTTTTCACTCTTAATACAAATGACCTTTTAGTGAAACAAAAGAAAAGGTTGGAAGTGTATGTCCATTTTGCCCTTCATTATAATTAAGATGCCAAAAGACAAAATTACCCTCATTTAGAAAAGCCATATGGAATGCTGATTGTTGCCCTTGTATTCTTGTCAATTTGGATTTCAAAGAGTTGGGTCTTGATGAGACAAATAAATTGTAATAAACCTTTATTTGGGGGTTTTCAAAAAATCCAGAGATGCCACGTGATCAATTGAATAACAGAGGTTAATTGTACGGACATCAATAATTTTAGGCAAAGTCTAAGGTTAGATAAGTAATTTCAAAAACTGCAGTGGATAATCTAATAATTAAGCTATAGTTTTCTTTACCTTGGGGGTGGGGGGCATTAGTAATTATCCCTTGTAAAACCTTTACTATTTTTAGCGAGAATGCAGGAGTTGAATCATGTATGAAAGAAATTTAAGTGGAACATAATCCCTTTATGTTTCCAATGCGAGTTGCATTTTGATTTTGAAAATGGCAAAGCATGTCAAAGATGTTTTGCAAAAAAATTCTCAACCAAGAAAATTGGACCGGTTTGTTTTCTGAGAAAGATAGAACGATCTAATTTGCCAAATGCATTTTGGTCACTTTTCCATGCTTTGAGAACAATAGAATGCCAAAACTAGTTTTATGGCGTGTTACCAAATGCAGGCTTGGTGTTTGATAAACTAGTTTCGGAATGGAAAAAGAACAACCAAAGAACATTTCATTGTTTGATAAAGTTGTTATAGAAAATATGTTCCTATTATCAAAATCTATGGTTAACGCCAAAGTTATGGCATGCCCCCCCCCCCCCCCCCACATATAAGATGGATACAAAATCAAAATATCAAGAAAAAAATTTTAAAACTTGGATCAAGAAAAAATAATGAAACGACCACAATAAACAAATATATATAATATTATCCTTCAATAGAGAAGTCCATAAACTTAGGCTTTTTATTTATGATCTTTTAATAGAATACATAACAAAGAACCAAATAAGTCAAATTTATATAGAGAGACTTCTATATAGATCTACATTTATATCTCGTACATTCTATGCCTTCTGGCTAGTTGATTAGCAATACTAATCCTAACTATTCCTATTGCATTGAACTAGCTCTTTGACTCGTACTTTCATTTCCTTTAGTGTACTTTTAATGATCTTTTTTTTTTGTTTTCCTAGTAGAAATACTCTTGATAATCTGGATTTAGATCATCTAAAATTTCCTTATCATCGGCTTATACTATCTACTTGGAAAATCTGAACTCCAAAACTTTGCAAATTTTTAGTTGCTTCTCTATGGCAAGTTTCTTTGGTTTGTTAGATGCTCTAGTGGGTTATGTTCAACAAAACTTTTAATGGTGATCATTTAATAAGGATATTATTCTTTAATAAACCAATAACAGAACGAGGAGTTGGCTTTTCAACTTTTGAACGGATGCGGAGGAGAGAGAAGTTCTAGTGTTCTGATGTTCCCAAGGAGTCGGTTTTTCTAAGGTTGGAACCACCTAATGAGGTTCAAAGGGATGAGGAGGGGAGGACTGAAGAGGAATCTGGTGTTTTCAATGGAGTGATAGGGAAGAAATGTCATTCCCCACCCGCCGGTCTCGGTTATCCGCCCGACAACCCGTGGGAGTGAACCGTCACAGGATCCATGGCCTTACTCATCAATAATAATAAACACAAGTATAGACAATCAAGAGTAAGAATAAGTGCAATAATTAATAAAAAGGTTACAAGAGTCCAAATACTCCAATAAATATCCAAGAAAGAATCAAAGGAAAGAATCAAGAATCAAATGTAATATCGAGTTCAGCAGAAGGAAAATAAATAAAATAAATAATCATCTTTCCGGGTTTTTTTTCTAAATCTAAAAACTGGTTTTTCTAAATTAGCAAGTAAATGGGGTCCTCCAATCTTTCTCCATACAATCATCAAAATCCTGGCAATCTGCCTCAGTCGGCCATCAATGGGTGCTATAAGTGCACACCAAGCATCTTCAGGAGGCTTCGTGCTCTGCAAGTTCATGAACCACTGTTTGTGCCACATTAGCTTCATACGAGAAGGCTCTTTCATACGAATCATCTCCAACTTCTGATGTTGTACCACCATCTGTACACTCATATAATATATACAATGAAAGGAATGAGTTCTGACGAACTCGGTAAGGAACAGACAATTCTCATATATATGTCAATACAATCCATGAATGCATATATGAAATGATATGGATGGTACGTAAAAATATGAATGCTACTAAGATCCAAGTATCCAAGTCTCTAACAGTTGACATGCTTTAAGATATACACCAGCCCTCCTCTGGGTAGGTCTAGTCACTCTAATCCGGCAAGGACTGGTTACCTTTGTAGGGATCCTGGGCAAAGGGGTAAGCCCACACTTGGCTCTCAAACCATGGCTGGGGTTAAGTCAACACTCTCTCACCACAACCATTGACAATGAGTACTGGCACATGTCGGGGTTTCTAATCCAATGCAAGTCATAATGGTAACATACTATATGAAGTCCAGATACTTCCCTTATGGCACCAACCAACTCGGTTCAGTATCCTTCGCAACCTAGGAGTGAGAACCCTCATGGACTGGCTACCGCTGTTGGACTCCAGATACTTCCCTTGGGGCGGATGCTCTCATGACTCCTCACGACACCCGGTCCGCTCCTTGGACGTCCATGAGCCCAACCCTAACATATGCAACCCTAACATTGTATGACCAATAGTGGACCATTAAGTTTCCGCACGGGACTGGTTACCGCTGTAGGATGAAACAGACTCATGTCACCATTGTCACGGGTCACCCGGCTTCAATTCCCCTGCCAAAAGGGTAATAGCATGTGGGATACCTAGCCATGCAATTCTAGACTCTCCTAGGTATGTCATCCAGTAATCATGATAGTGCTAGAGGCAATCAGTGAGCATGTGTCCCATACCACAGCCCTCTGATATCTCTAGCCAAGATATCCCAATGGAATACCCCTTCCATCACAACTACACTACATCACTCTTTATCATACCATGAACTGTTGTGCAATATCATAAAAGATAAAGTACATAAAAGAACATTTCAAACTGCAAGTATACAATAAGATTCACATGCTTTATACAATTACAGCAAGATACATAATTAAAGAATAGTAAATAGAACAGTTGATTCATCATGTATATATAATTTCATATAAATAAGAATGCATGTTCTTACCTGTAATTTAGTAGAAGTCTTTTAAATTACAATCCAAACACAATTATAAAACTTTAAGTAGAAATAGAGGACACCTATATGCAGGGTTACAAGAATGTATAAGAGTCAAGAGTCAAAACAAATTCAAAATCAAACCTACACAGTCACTAGAAACCAGCCGGTTGCTTGTGCCGGTTGCTTAGGTTAAGCGACATCCACAAGCAACCGCCCTTATTTCAAATAGTTTCCAACTCCGAAAATTAGACTTTTGATCATCCGATTTCAATCCATTTTCGGATGATCTTAGTTCGAATTTCAAACTTAATAGGTCTATAAAAAGGGGTGAAACAAAACCCTAAAATTAACAAAGATCAACCACCAAAAATTCTCCCATTGATTAGATCCATCCATTAACAAATGCAGGGATTCGTTTCAGGACAAGATCTCATCAAGAACATTGGAAAGGGAGTTACAACTAATCAATTGGGTAACCACTAACAAAAATGGGGATAGGTTCATATCAATTAGAGGTTAAAAAGAAGAGAATAGAAGATAGAGATTCTTTGCCTTATCCAGATCACTAAGAATAAAAGGGAAAAGGTTCCAGATCACTAACAGTACTTCGCCCACCTTCCAACACGTTTTCACTGCCGCCTAATCGCCAAAAATAGCAATCCCGAACATAATAATGCGTTAATAGGGCGAGGGATGCTATTTATAACGAACAGGGGGCAAAATAGGGCATTTTCCCGCAAGCAGAAAGTGGCGGTCGCTTGGTTTAATCAACAGCCACTAGCAACCACCCCCAAGTATATTGCTATACAAGGGTGCTTTGCTCAGGGGGTTGAAACCCAAACACAACCTAACCCAAAACAACACATGGGGGAGGTCTTACCTTCATTCTAGACATCTCCAAACACCACTTGCTTTCTACCAGAGATCCAACTTCCCAGTAAGGCCAATTCTTCAACAAGAGAATCCAGATCCATGGGTTCTAGATATGGATCATGGACTTCTATCTGGACACTCCACAAAATTAATCTGACTAGACCTTCGGGTTCTCGGACCTGCAATACGGATTTCGGGTTAGAAATACTAGGGTTGTTACAAGAAATCTTACGTGAATGCAGTTGGTGATTCAAGAATGCCAGAGATCGACTCTCTTCCATCTACAGTACAAGTAGGGTCCTGTCGAATGATTGTGATTTCACAACAAGAATATGAGGTTCAATGTAACCAGTTTCATTTTGCTCAAACTAGCAGAGCAAACTTTCATCTCAATACCATGGAGGAGTTGCGAGAATTTGAGAGAAAATCCTAGAAGCTAAGTCATGAGGTAGTGATGCAATCTTTGGGCAAAGGTTTTGTTATCTTCCAGTTCAAGTGTGATGGTGATATGGTAGAGGTTTGGTGTCGAGGATGGTGGAAGGTCGGATCCAATTTATTTTTGTTTCCAACAATGGCATTAAGATTTTAACAGTCATGCTCCTCAATTAGCTGCCAGACTTGTGTGGGTATGATTTCCGGATCTACCACTCTAGTATTGGCATGAGAAGGCTCTTCTCTTAATTGCTAAAATGGTGGGTAGACCAGTTACTTTAGATCGGCGAACTTGGCATGGTTTGGTGAAGGTATTACGGTCGTGTTTTTCTAGAACTAGATGACAGTTATGAGCGAGTGGAGGAGGTGCATGTTGAACATCTAGAGCCTGACACTTCTCCTGTATTTAGTTTTTCACAAAAAAGTGGTATACGAAGATGGCATTGTCAAATGTTGAAGAAAATTGGAATGATATGGATGATCAAGCCCTCATCAACCCAACCGATGGGTCAACCCATTTATCTACTGTGTATGCCTATCATATAAATTTTTTTTTTTTTTTTTTTTTTTTTTTTTTTTTTTTTTTTACCAACCCCAAAAATAAAAAAATTGGTTTTTTTTTTTTAGGGTTTTCGGTAAGAATTCTTGTAACGTTGTTTTTGGTGATCGGTTGTGAGATCTTCTTTTGTTCTTCTTCTACATAGTGGAGAAACTCTTATTCTTCGCTCATGGACGTAGCATACCACATCATGTGTGAACCAATTTAAATCTATGTCTGTTTTCGTTTTCGTTTTTGTTTCTTTTTTTATTTTCTATTTTGTAGTGTTTGTTTTGAAAAACTGGTATTAGGCTCTTGATTGTTTTGATCTACGTTTGCATCAATGAAATCTAATATTGAAAAATCCGGAGAACATCACTTTTAGTTGACAAGTTAAGGTTTAAGAAGACAAAGAAACTTAAGGCTATGTTTGAAGAAAATTGGAATGATATGGATGATCAAGCCCTCACCAAAATTCAGTTATGCCTATCAAATGAAGTTCTGCAGGTTCTCTTAGAGAAGACAACGACAGAATTGTGGTCAGCGTTGGAAAGTTTGAATATCAGGAAATCCCTCACTAACAAGTCTCAGTATAATGGCCCTCCAAATCTCATATAACTAGTTTTAACTCCATTGTTATTGATCTGTAAAAGATATATGTTAAAATTGAGGACGAAGATTTTGCCCCATTTTTGTTATGTTCACTGCCTCTGTCATACAAGCACTTAAGAGACACCATGATCTATGGTAGAGAGACAATCCCGTTGCCAGATGTCAAAACGAATCTTCTAAGTAAACAAAAAATTGATGATGAATTGACATCAACAAAATCTAAGCGTGATGGTTTGACAATTAGGGGTAGAACTACCAAGAGGAATTCAGACAATTACAAGAAGAAGCCTGGGTCAAAATTAAAGAACAAAACTTGATCTGTAATTATTGCAAGAAAAAGGGGCATATCAAATCTAAATGCTACAAGCTGTAGAACAAACAAAAAGCATGTAGTGGTGCCAACCAACCAAAGAAAGAAACCTCTGTAGAGTCTGGTGTTGCTGAAGATGGGAGTGATTCTAAGATGCTACTGGTGTTTGACAATAGATTTAGATCATAACAAGGATGGATCCTAGATTCTAGGTGTTCCCACCAGATGTGCCTTTACTTAGAAATAATTTCGAAGTGGAGTTGTGTTGATGAGGAATAATTCTCATTATAATATAGTTGATAAGGGAAATATTAGAATTAGGATGCATGATGGTGCTATCAGAACTCTAACTGATGTTTGGCAAATTCCTGAGTTGAAGAAAAATCTTATCATTTTAGGCGCACCTTTGATACAAACGGGTGCAAATGCACAGCTGAAGGTGGAGTCATGAAGGTCAGTAAGGGTGCCCTCCTATTAATGAAAGGCAAGAAGGTTGGTAGTTTATATGTCTTGCATGGTACTACAATCATTGGATCCGTTGCAGTAGCTTCATTGGTTTTTGATTCAGATACTACAAAATTATGGCACATGTGGCTAGTCCATATGAGTGAAAGAGGGATGGTTGCATTGGGAAAAAAAGGGTCTACTGTGTAGTTAAAGTAAGATGGAGTTTTGTGAGCATTGTGTATTCGAGAAGCAGATGTTAGTTAGTTTCAATACTACTATTCATAGGACCAAAGGAACTCTGGACTACATTCATTCAGATTTGTGGGGGGCATCCAAGGTTCCTTCAAATGGAGCTTGTGTCAAGTGTTTACTTACCTTTATTGATGATTATTCTAGGAAGGTCCGGGTTTACTTCTTAAAGCAAAAAAAATCAAGTACTTGTCACTTTCAAGCAATGAAAGATTTTGATTAGGAAGCAAATTAAAAGATTGAAAATAGACAATGGCCTAGAATTCTGTGAAGGAGACTTCAATGAGTTCTACATGAATGAAGGAATTGCAAGACACCTCAGCGGAATGGAGTTGAAGAGCGTATGAATGGAACCTTGTTAGAAAAGGTAAAGTGCATCTTGTTAAATGGGCAAGGAATTTTGGGTGGAAGCAGTAAGCACAACAACATGGTTGGTGAAAAGGTCTCCCTACATAGATATTGAGTGCAAAACTCTAGAGGAGCTATGGTTAGGTAAACCTATTGATTACAATAATTTAAAAGTTTTTGGATGTCCTACTTATGCACATGTGAATAATGAGAAATTGGAAGTTAGGGCTAAAAAGTGTATTTTTATTGGATATGGATCTGGTGTTGAGGGATTCTGATTATGTTGTCTTGATCCACATAATCTTAATTTTATTATTAGCAGATATATAACTTTTGATGAGATTGCTATATTGAATCCTAGAAAAGAAACTCATATTCACAGTGATGAAAGTTAGAAATTTTTTGAGGAGAAAGTGGAGTTTGAAGTGGATGATCCATCTTTAAAGAAAGCAATCAACTTCAATTTATTCGCCCATTCTTACTGAAGAAGAAGGTGCTCCAGAGAATTAGGAAGAAGAGGAGTACAACATTGCCAAAAACAAGCCAAACAGAAATATTAGGTCACCACAAAAATATGGGCATGCTGAAATTGTTCCTTATGCATTGTCTATTGCATAAGTAATTGATGACAATGAACTTGCAACATATTCAAAATCTATTTCTTCAGTTGATTTTTCAAAGTGGTTGTTGGCCATGAATGAGGATGTTGAGTATCTCCATAAAAATCAAACATGGGTGCTTGTCAAGCCACCTAGAAGGAAGAAAATTGTTGGTTGCAAATGGGTCTACAAGAAGAAAGAATCGACCACAGGTTATGGAGACGCTAGATACAAGGCACGACTTGTTGCAAAAAGTTACAGTTAAGTATAAAGTGTTGACTTTAATGATGTGTTTTCACCTGCTTTTAAGCATAGTTTCATTCGTGTTTTGTTTGCTTTTGTTGCTATACATGATTTCGAGTTTGAGCAACTTGATGTGAAAATTGAGTTCTTGCATGGTGACCTAGAAGAACAGATTTATTTGCATTGGTCTAAGGGTTTTATTATAGAAGGAAAGAAGGACCCGGTTTGCTTGTTGAAAAAAATCCTTACATGGCTTGAAACAGTCTCCTAGACAGTGGTATAAGAGATTTAATTATGTCATGGCTATTTTGGGTTACAATAAGTGCAAGTATGACTATTGTGTATACTTTAGAAGACTTTTTGATGGTTCATTAATATATTTGCTATTATATATTGATGATATGTTGATTGTTGCTAAAGAATGGTTGAGATCATCAAGTTGAAGCAATAGTTAAGCACTAAATTGAAATGAAAGTGGGGGCAAAAAGAAAGATTCTTGGTACGGAAATCAAGAGGGATAGAAAGGTAGGGAAGCTATGGCTATCTCAACAAAAGTACATGGAGGAGGTGTTAGAGCGTTTTGGCATAAAAGATGCAAAATTTGTTAGTACTCCAATTGCATATCATTTTAGGCTTTTAGCTGCTCTATCACCTTAGACAAATGAAGAGGTGAGTTACATATCCCGTGTTCTATACTCTAGTTCAGTTGGTTCCATTATGTATGCTATGGTATGCACTCGACCTTACATTTCCTAGGCAATTATTGTGGTGAGTAAATACTTATCATGTCCAAGTAAAACTCATTGGGAAGTAGTGAAATGGATACTTAGGTATCTGAAGGGGACCTCTGGTGTGTGTTTGGAGTTTGGGAGGAATGGTGACAAGTTGACAGGTTATGTTGGCTCAGATTATGTATTTGATTTTGACAAAAGAAAGTCAGTCATAGGGTATGTGTTTACTTTGGGAGGTTGTGCGATCAATTGGAAGGCTATTTTATAGGCTACAGTTGCATTATCTACTACAAAAGCAAAGTATATGGCAATGACTGAAGTAGTTAAAGAAGCTATTTGGCGTAGAGGCTTGTTTGGAGAGCTCAACATGGTTTAGGAGGAGACTGTTATCCATTGTGAAAGCTAGAGTGTTGTTGTGAAAAATAACAACACAAGTGTACACTACCGTAACATCTAATATAATGATGAAAGAATTGTTCCCTTGAGGACTATAGAGTAAGTACCAAACTAATTATACCAATTATATCGAACAAATAATAAGAAAGAGAATTATCCTAGACTAAATTGCAAATTTAAATTTAAATTGAGATTTGTTAATAACTAAAAACCTAGGGGTCAGAATTCACCATAAATAATCCTTCCCACCCTTTGATCCATCTTTATAATATGAAATATATTTTTCTGATTGTAGTCGAGATTCCCTTCCTTATCTACTCTCTCTCTCTCTCTCTCTCTCTCTCTCTCTCTCTCTCTCTCTCTCTCTTACTAATAGAAATTCGCTCAATTGCTAACCCACTATATTTCTATGTGGATTAATACAACTAAGAGATCATTAAATTCTATGGATTCCCCTGGAAAAACTACACAAACCATGTATCTCTATCCTACATGTAATTCATGACATTTACTCCTATGCAAGGTACAAAATTTTGCGAAATTTTGGCGATATTATGGGGTGTTCGACCAGATTTTGACCCCCCATTTCGGGGAGTATTTTTGGTCACTTTGGGCCCAAATTTGGTGTCTACCCTAATTGATGCCAATACTTAGTAAATTTGAAATTTTCCTACAAATTCTACCATGTAAATTCTCATTCTTAGCCACATTTAACATGTTACATTCTGAGGCCTAAATCATTGGGACATAATTGGAAAGATCACCAGTTGACCTCGAAGATTCCATTATAGAATCCTTTCATAATTTAAATTGTTTCCATAAATTCTTTCATGTATATACTCTTCCCTAACCACATTTGGCATGTTGCCTTTTGTATCTTGAATCATTGGGACAGAATTGGTAACATTTTCCATGACCTTGAAGTTTCCACTATAGAATCGCGAGATAAATGGCTTAAAAATCGTGAGAAATATCCAAGATATTGCAAAAAATCGAGATTTTGACAATGTATCACGAAATTCGCCGATATATTGGTCGATTCAATGATATGGCATGAAATATGGCCGAATTTTCTGCGATTTTTGGAACATCTTGGTTTTGCCCCCAAAATCGGTTTGCTGACCGCCAAAATGCCCAAAATTCAGCAATTTTTGAAGAAATGTTGCACTATGCTCCAACAAACTAAACACATAAATCCCCTATCAGTTCATTATGATTAACAAATTAGTTGATTAGTGGCCAATTAATCAAAAGCATTAAGAATAGTAGTAAATACTCAATCAATAAAGAACAATATTCAAAATCATATTGATGAATTCAAGAGTGAAATTCAAAGTTAGGCTACATTTAATCCCTAGAAAAATTAAATTAGTTCATTCTAGAAATTGAAAACATCACAGAAGAATTCGAGAACATTGAAAGAAGATGAAGAAAAACTTATTCCCAAGCTCCAAGTCTTCTTCTCCGAGTCTCCAAAGCCAACCAACGTCTCCAAAATTTGTCCTCTCCCCTTCTCAAAACATCCTCCATAGAGACACTCAAAAACGGGATCCCCCCAATTGGAAATAAAATCCTAGAGTATGCAAAGAATCCTTCTCTCCATATTTTTGACTTGAGAAAACTTTTAGAGTCTATTCTTTTTTCTTTTTTTTTTTTTTGGTACAAAGGGGCTTTATTAAGCCGGGGGATGGGGATATTAATATGCCTTAGCAAGAGTCGAACCCACGACCTCTTCACTAAGAGGTGTTGGTTTCACCACTAGAATAGCCTTGCGTTGGCTTTAGAGTCTATTCTAACTTATGAAAAAGACTTTCTTTTTTTTATGGAATGGAATAAAAACCAGCTTGGTTCTTTAAGATAATTTTCGCAAAATTGCCCAATAATACCCCTGCCGATTTGGTTGATTTCTTGCAAGCACAATTAATAAATTTTAATTAGAATTTGCTAGGAAATATATAAAATCACCAAATTATAGAAAAACAATTAATTAGTATATATAAAATCTACTCATCCAGTACTATTCACTATGCATCATGAGAGGACGAAGCACATTGATGTTTGGTATCACTATATTATAAAAGTATTTGCAAGGCAATATCCATGTATTGAAGATTGGTATGAAGACAATCCAGTTGTTATGTTGACAAAACCATTATGTACTAGTAAGTCCAAGCATTGTTGTGACTTCATTGGAGTTGGTTGCATTAGAGCTTAGCCCATGAAGGGGCTTTTGGAGAAGATGAAGATTATTCAACTTTGTGGGAGAATTCAAGTCAAGGTGGAGATTTGTTATGTTTATTTATTTGAAATCTTGTACACAATTTGGAAGATAGACCCGCTCCAAAATATTTTGTTGGGCGAGTCGAATGATTTGTTTGAGGAGATCTGTGGATGGGGTGCGGGGGTTGCCCCTGCAATACGGTACGACCTGACTTGATGGGTTAACTCGTTTACTCGATTGGAGTCTATATATATGTATCTTATATTCGTCTACCATATTATTGAGATATTTTGGATTTTCGATTAGGGTTTTGGGTGAGTTTTTGTAATGCCATTTTTGGCAATTGGTTGTGAGATCTCATTCTATTCTTCTTCTACATAGTAGAAAACTCTTCTTCTTCACCCGTGGATATATCATATCATATCGGTGTGTGAACCACGTTAAATCTCTTTGTGTTTTTGTTTTTGTTTCTTTTTCAATTTTCTCTTTCGTGGTTTGTTTTAACAAAATGTTCATTGTGCAATGGTGAGGGATACATGAATAACCAATGCAAGGGAAGTCAAAGATCTCTGATCAAGCGGCCAAGGAATTGTTGGGAAATCTAAGTGAAACTAGGAGTTTAGGTGCATTGGATAAGGCTACTTCTTTGAGTAATTCAAATTCGGATGAGTTGGTGATTCGCAAGACTCTCAATTCAACTTCAAGTTGTGGATAATTCTCTACAAAGTAAAGAGGACCCCACTCAGTTTTATATGCATAACCAAATTGAAGAGTTGGACATTAATAGGAGGCTGAATTTGGAGGGCTCTACGATTCAAAATCAAAACATAGTGAAATCTAATAAGGACGACCTCTTATCCTCAAAACATGGTAGAATTTACCAAGGATTTTGTGGAGTCCACTGACTTGGTCTTTGCTGAGAATTTGAATGAATCTAAAGTGGGGCCAGTGTTTTCTCAACATGGCACGTCAAATCAATCAACACAAATCCAACTGTGGAATGTGTGTCCCATGAGGTTTCTCAGTCCTACTTGGAGGTGGTGTTGCCTCTTACCATCCGAAGAACCCAATGACAATCCTCTCCCAAGGCAGGTGGAAGGAGGAGGTTAAGGTTGATGGGAGATTGGTCGCCCAAGGAAGAATAAACACAAGCTAGATTTATTTATTGAATCTAAAAGGAATATTACGAGATCTTGGTTTTCACTGATTTGCAAGTAGCTGCTGTTTCTTTCTTTTGAGACCAAACTATGTGATTTCTTGAGTGATTTTCATTTGTGAGGAACTGGTTAGGATGGGTGTATTGGAGTCTATTGTTGCAGGGTTGAGTGACTTGGTTCCTGATAACTAATAAAGTTCTTTGGATGTTGTATTTCTTTTTGCTTTTAGTATAAATGACCTTTAGTGAAAGAAAAAAAAAAGTCCATATTCTCTGCCCCCAAGTTGACCAAGCCCTCATTCCCCCCCCCCCCCCCCCACTCTTGTGAGTTGGGGGCACGGGGGACATGGTCAGCTTGGCAATAGGAAATCTAAATTCAAAAAATAACCGATAACAGAAACATGTATACTTACAAAAAAAAAAATAATAATAATAAATAAATAAATAAATAAATAATAATATATATATATATATATATATATATATATATATATATATATATATATATATATATATATATATATATATATATATATATATATATATATATATATGATGATTAATTTACACTGAAACCATAGTGTGTTATTATTGCTCACAACTCAGCACACTAGAGATTAAACACATATTGAGACTCTATTAAAGGAAAGAAAAATAAATAAATAAATAAATAGTAGGTACATCCACAGCTCTGCATTGCAACCACTATCTACTTAATCATCTTTGCTCTGCATTCTAACTCTTATCTGCTGAATCAACTTTCCAAAGATGAACTATCAAAACTCATTATCTTAGCTTAGGGGGAAGTACTACAACCACATTCATGTAACTAAGAACAAGGAGGATGGTACAAATGGCTGAAAAAACCTATTCGAAACTAATAATTAGGTGAAGCTCTCCTTTTCAATGAGGGATTTGTGGTAAGCTTAACTAAAAAGAATTATAGCATCAAAATAATGACACTGGGTACAAGGAACCAAAAACACTCATCCCGCAACATCAGTTGCCCCCAATACACCCATCCTCACTAGTTCCTTTTCAGTTTTAAAACGAAAAGCACACAACCGTAAAATCTGAATTTTGGAAGGCCTGATGCATTCTAGTCTAGTTCTTTGACAATCATGTCCATGGTATATTTGTAGCAAAAGTTCCAAAGTTGCCACCATGCCTGCCAAGTAATTTACTGCCATATTCATCTCCCTGGGAAAATTTTCTATTCAATGCTCTCTAAAAAGGATAGTAGGCCTCTCCATGCCAAACGTCATATTTACTTGCAAAAATATGAAATCCAGTCAACCTAACAACCGCTCAAATTTGAAGGATCTTATGTTCATTTTATTTTTATATTCTTTTTTGTGTAGGGGAGATCTTACTTGAAGTATGTGAAGCCATTTCAGATTCTCAGCATCTTCTTCATTTCATCAGATTTATATGCTCTAGATTTATCGTAAAGCTGCAAAAAGACAGGTTAAAAATTCTTTTGCAATCTAATGGACCATTAGAAAACTTACTACATTTATATAGTTGAATAATATAGTTTAACATAAAGTACTTACAAAGTTCCTATCAGAAGAATGGTATCGAACGATGAGCAGAGCAGCTGAAGGTAGAGTTGTCTTATTCTCCTTGTCTACCTATAGAGGGAATAGAATTAGTTTTAACCTTTGTCCATTTCATCGAAGTTATTAATGCCATACAGTAGATTTAGATCCAAACATACACCAAACATTGGCTGACATTGTATGAGAAGGGGCATGCTACTTTTAAACTGCACAACCTTTAGTTGAACTTTATCTACAGGACCCAATGAGAAATAGTACCTCAATATAAACCAAAAAACAGAAATTAAGAATAAGAAGTTTGAAGCTGGCAAAGTGTTAGTCTTCAAAAACCAATATTTAGCATCAAGGATAACATGCCTCTTGTCATAGTTCATGGGTAGAGACAAGGCACAAGGTGCAATTCTTGGTGAACCATCCAAAAATAGCTTATGGAGTAATGGTAGGAGGTAAGCAATTGTCTCTCCAAAGCTAGTTTTTGCCCGAACAACAGTATCCTTGCCTTCCTATACAACGTCATGCAGTGGAAAATGAAAAAAATAAATTACAAGAAGCAATAGAGAAGCATAAAAACCCAAATTTCAACCCAACCATCTAATAGATGAAGTCAAGGTAGCATTGTAAAAATATGGTAATGGGGCTGATCAAATGTGAATATCATAGGCTATTTGAAGGTTTAAGAAACAAAGAACAATTTAACAACTAACCTACAACACTAGAGCAATAAACGAAAGCAACAAGCTTGGCAATGTTAATTCAATGAAACCATGTGATCAATAAGATTGACCCAGAGAGAACCTATATTTTGAGTTTCAAAATAAAGGGAGAGAATGAAACAAGCCTGAAACTACAAAAACACAAACCTAAGAGACGTCAGAGAGAAGCCCTATCAAGACAAAGTTCTAAATTACCAAAATTTCTAGAACCCTACCTACAGCAAGTGACACGATCATCCAGAGATATTTGAGGAAGACAACATTCAATACTTCTAACTTCTTGATTCTTGAAGGCATCACTAGCTAAAAGAAACCGCATCAACAAAGCAGAAAGATTCTTTGACTGCTTAAAAAGTGAAAAAGAAATAACATTCTGTTCGAGAAGATGAGATGCAAAGAGTTACTGAAATACATTTTCAGCAGGTATGGGAGACCTCTTTAGGATTCAATGTCAGCATGAAAAGACGTTCTAGTTCTCAAATATCGTGACCGCTTTCTCCTTACTCTTTGTTCTTCCTACAAAACATGTCTAACATCTTCTTACAAAGGCGTTGACAACACTTGTTACTAGCTCGTTGTTGAAGAATACATGAATGAAGTGTTTTACCAAATGCTCATCACATGTTCTTCCATTCTCAGAGAACATAAAAACGCCATAAAAGTTCTCCCAGAAGGCAAGAATGTTATCATACAATGCACCTCCAACCTTGTGGCACAGTGGCTTTTGAATTTCCATTATCATTTTCCTGCAAATGCACTTGTAAGTATTTACTTGAAAGACCTTGAGATCATTTAGTTAAGAATGGATATGAAACTAATGAAAAGAAAGACTACATAAATTGCTAATGATGAGTGATTGTTTTTGTTGGTGAGAAAGATTTCCAAGCAGAGGAACAAAAACACATTGAATGAAATTTGTGATTCAATATGCTATCTTAGTTTCAATTATCAAGTTTTATACTATGTCAAAGTAACGATCAATATAAACTTGGTGGATCCGATCCATCTCATAAATATTTTACTGTGGTGCTTTGTCTAATTAGAAACACCACGTACATTAAAAATTGAGTTCTTAGTACTTCTCACCAGCAAGAGTTGTGGGTTTCTTACCAGTCAAGCAATAACCAATCCACTTGCAAGAAGAGTGTTGTCAACTTGACCTACAAACAGATCTAAAGTGCAGCCATTGGAGTTGGACCCCCTACTTTTGAAGCCATTGATCAATGTAACACAGAATGTTACAACAATGATCATCATAGGGAGCAAGAAACCTGGTTGCAAGTACAAAAACAAAGTAAAACAAGGGTCCAATATTGAATGTATAGCACTAGAAAAAACTGAATTCATCACTTAGAAGTAGATTTAGTCATGGAATCACAAATAGAGCAAGGAAATAAGTCTCAGAATAGATTGCAGAAGTGAATTCGTCATCTAGAAGTAGTTTATGAAGTTTTTTCTTTTCTTTTCAACAGAAAAATAAGTCACATAATATACACAAGAACACCCAAAAAAAGAGGAATTATGAGAAAATAAGAACGAGAATTGCTACCAAAAAGGCCCTTAGAAGAGTTTAAACCATTCCAATTGATCGAACTGATAAATAAAGTATTAATTATTTTTGCTGAGAGGCTGTGTCGATGCTTTGAGCTCAAGCTATGACTATCAATTGCACCAAGGCCCATCCCTTTGGTCTTCCATTCGTCCTCTTAAATACACTTCTGCTGCTAGTACATTGGTATGAACAAATTTAATTATTTGAGGTAAAACATAACTAACTTAAACTTTATGGAAAGAAAGGAGAGCACTCAGATGTAATTTACCCAAAAGAAATAGAATTCCCAATAGAACTTTAAAAGTCTATGTTTTACTTCTTCTAGATGAAAATGTTCGGCAAGCACACACAAAATCATTGACACTACTGAATAGTTGGAAAATGTTTTAGTTGATCAGCGAAAAACAAGTGTGATAAATACATCTTGCAAAGTAGATGATCACCTACCCCAATTGCAAAGCTCAAGATTCCCAATGGGGGGAGGAACTAGCTTGGCTTCACATGTCTCAACCAGCACGGATTACCCACAAAAAAGAAACGTTAATTGGGAAGCCGTAATAGGCCTAGAAAACAAAAGGAATTATTCTGGTTAGAGAAGTACATTGTAAATAAACTACACTAATGAATGATAGTGTAACAAGATCCATATAGACAAAACTCATGTTCACAACTACCCACAAGTATTCACATAGACAATCAGGTTTCCTTGGGATTAGGTTGAATTGTTGATGATACTATAGCAAACTCAAGTAAAAGGAAGCTTTTGAGAGAGATGTGACCTTGCAAATTTTGCAAAGTTCTTAGCTTTGAAGAGTTTCCTCACTAAAAAAGTATAGACAATTTTTTAGATGGGGACAAACAAATTTGTAGTTCCTATAAAATGTCACATTTTGAAAATAGAGTCTTCAATTTATCTCTAGCCAACCAAACACAGATAATTTGAAGATATGAGCAAATAACACAAAATCTACACTCTTTTCTCTTCTTTTTTAGTAATTTCTAGACAACCAAGCACAACCTTTTAAGGAAGTAGTTTGAATGGAAATAAAGATCCAATTGCAGTAACTTAAAGAAAGTACTATGACAGCTATGAGTCATCTTGTAGGGTTTAAGATCCTTCTACGAAGTCTCCTAGGTCTAAAATATGGCTAGACGAACTGCTTTGTTGACAAAAGGGAGACGGGATCAAATCACATCTGCTTGCCGTTTAAGGAGGAGGGGGGGGGGGGGGAGAGGGGGGGAAGAGGGGAAAAGAAAAAAAAAAAAAAAAAGAGAACCCCCTTGGTTTTTTATGTTGTGTTTATAAAATAGATTAAAATTTGGGGTTTCTTTTTTTAGGTCCCCCATTCCCCCCCCCCCCCCACCCCCCAATATGGGTTAGGAAAGCCCGACCCGCCCTTTTTTTTTTTTTTTTTTTTTTTTGTTTTTGTTTTTATTTTTGTGTTTTGTGTTTGTTCTTTTTTTTTTTTCCCCCCCCCCTGCTATATAAAGGGTCGCCTTTTTTTTTTACAAAAGGGGGGGGGTCAATCTTACTTGGATTTGACTACTTATAAATTCAAAAGAATAATAATTGGCAACTCAAAAATATTAGCTGTCAACGGCCAAAGGTTTGATGATGTTGGCCTCTAGGATAGACCAAAAATAGGTAATTTCGGCCTTATGGGTTATGTCCAATTTTAGGTCTAACCCTTTAATTAAACAAGATTAATCTAGGTTTGACCCATAGAAAACAATTTATTTTATTTGAACAATAATTTCATCATGTTTTCTTTGTAAATCACATAACCCTAACAAACTATAAAACTAATGCAACAGAAAATAAAAAGTCTAATTTTAATCTATAACAAACCATATTTTATAAAAATCTTATAAAATAAATGTTTGAGTCTCTATATGGCTATGAAACAGAAGTGATTAAATGTTACTTTGTAATTTTGTATACAAGTGTAAAGATAACCCCTCTGAGTTAATTAAGCCTACAACATAATCTTTACGAGCGGTTAAAAGCCCATCTTCCCACGGGGAGGTCCTGGGTTCACATCCACCCGGCGGCACCTATATTAGTAATATTCTCCCTACCCTATATATAAACTCTTCGGATTCAAAAAAAAAAAAAAACTATGTTTTTTAAATTCCAAATTAAGAAAGGGAGGATTATTCAAATTGATATCTAAAAAAGCTCATTTAATAAGATTAAAACCAAATAACTATTAAAGCTTAGCATACTATTTAAAGCAAGAAAAGTTATAGATAATTCCTTTTATAGAATAATTAATTTTTTTTTTCAATAAAATAATTACCTTCAATGAAAGAAAACGACTTTGTTGTTTACAATGAGATCTTCAATAGTTCAACATCTATGAATGCCAGAAAAAAATGATTAGTTTTGAGACTAGATTGAAATCAAATAATGTAAAGTAAAAGGTTGATCACAAGTGCTTTTACCTAATTTAAGGAGTAGTCTCAAATGAATTACTTTAATCCCCATTAGTCAAATGATTTATCAATCAAAACTAATGGAGTTTACCATCATGCAAGTCACCTAGAGTAGTCTTTTGAAAATGCTCCACAGATATTGGTCGAGAAACAAGTAGCTCTTTTGATACTTGATGCATTGTTGGACGAGATCGTGGATTACTGCATAAACATGCAAATGCTACTCTCACAATAGAAATTAGATCATTCGCAATATTCTGATTTGATGGAAAGGTGAGGCGTGGGTCTAATATGTCCCCCAATAATATCTTTTGACCAAATGGCAGTGTTAGAGATGAAATGAGCTCTGCTGGATGACTTCCCATAATTATTTCCAGTGGAACTACTCCAAAACTATATACATCACATTTATTAGTTAAAGCCATGGTGTAGGCAAGCTCTGCAAGAGGGGAACAAAATACTGTGGTAAAAATGTTCAAAAACAAATTTAGAAACTACTTATTCAAGAAGAATTTAAAAACTTATTATTTAACATAAATATGAAAACGTACAATAGAACATGACAATTCTTAGGATACATATGAGATATATAAAATTTATCTTTTCCATTTTCAACATTAAATATAAAAATATTTTAATAGCCTAATTCAATAGGTTTTCAATATTAAAATATAAATAAAGAAACCTTAAAAAATGACAATAAGAATATAGTATAAAACAAAGGCAAATGTAAATACCTGGAGCAATATATCCATGAGTTCCCTTAAGTGACGTCCAATTGGATGAGTCTGGATTTAAGAGTTTGGCAATACCAAAATCAGATACCTTAGCCTCAAGTTCGAAGTCTAACAATATGTTTTTGCTTGAAATATCCCTATGAATTATTGGGGGAGTACAATCATGATGCAAATAAGACAAAGCATTTATGATACTTTTGACGACGTTTACTCTTTTGAGCCAATCCAACTCTTTTGCCTCTGCTTCAGTGCTCAAGATACGAGCCAAGCTTCCTTTTTCCATATACTCATAAACAAGAAATGTGCATCGTGGATGTGAACAAAAGCCATAAAGTTTGATAATCTCTCGATGCCTAATATTTGTCAAGACACGCATTTCATTTTCAAAGCTTTCATCAATTTTCATCTCACCCTCTAGTGAATGGAACTTCTTCAAGGCTACTACATGACCTGAAGGTAGGACTGCTCTGTAAACGCTCCCATAAGTTCCAGCTCCAATACAATATTTGATGTCAAAATCTTCTGTTGCTTGGATTATGTCCTCATAAGCAATGTTGCCATCAAAGTTCCATATTGACAATATATTACCATGACTTCTCCTTGTTGCTTCTACATGTCTTTGTTGATCTTTTTTTCTCAAGAAGAAACCAACAAGAATAATTGCAAATGCAAGGAATATAAATCCTATCAAAGAAGCGGTAATGGATATGAGGACTTTGTGTCCTTTGTTGCTATATCCCTCATTTGTATGAGATCGATTGCATGATAGAAGACCTTGAAATTCACCACATAATCCTTTGTTATAGATAAATGCTTGTGGTGAAGCAGCACGTTGAAAAACTTTACTGTTAGGAACTACACCAGTCAACTGATTATAGGACAAATCAAGGGATACCAAGCTAACCATCTCTTCAAGAGAATGGGGTATAGAGCCCACGATCATATTGTGGGATAAATTCAAAACTTCCAACGACTTCAAGTTTGCAAGTTGTGTTGGTATCGTTCCACTTAATGAGTTATGGCTAAGATCCAATTGTATTTGTAAGGATACTAGATCACCAATTTGAGATGGAATGCCTCCATTAAATGAATTACAACTCAAATTTAATAATAACAATTTAGAACATTGACCAAGTTTTGCTGGAATTGATCCGATTAGTCTATTTGATGATAGGTCTAGATGATCCAAATTGATTAACTTGCCAATTTCAATTGGTACATTCCCTGAGATCTGGTTTCCATTTAAATATAGCTTGAGCAAAGCGTGTAGGCTACCAATTTCTTTTGGTATTTCACCAACAATTTTGTTGTAAGAAAAGTCAAGTACTCCTATTTGAGTTAATTGACCAATCTCAATTGGTATGCTCCCACTAATATTGTTTCCAGAAATCTTTAGCGCAGACAAATTCTTGCATCCTCCCCAATTTGCTGATAGCTCGCCATACAATTTGTTGTGACTTAAATCAATATAGTTAAGATGTGGGTGGACACCAAAACTATTGCTTATATTTCCTAGAAACTGGTTGTCATCAAGTCGGACTCTCCTTAAACTTGTGCAATTTCTCAAGTCTGGAATAGGACCCGTGAGACTACTATTAAGAGCCTCTAATATTTGAAGTGCTTGTCCTTGGCATATTCGCTGTGGTAAGCCTCCAGATAAGAAGTTGCCATATGTTACAAATTCTATAATGGAGGCTCTACTACCCAAATCATCAGGTATGGGACCAGATAATTGATTCCTATCCAAATAGAATGACTCTAGTCTACTTAAATTAGCTAGAGAATGAGGGATTGGACCATTGAGTTTGTTTTGAGACAAACCCAAACTAATCAGATTTTCCATCTCTCCAATCTCTGAAGGAATTGAACCAGATAATTGATTCTCAAACAAGTAGAGTGTCTCTAGTCTGCTTAATTTAGCTAGAGAATGAGGGATGGAGCCAATGAGTTTGTTGGTGTTTAGTACCAACTCAACAAGATTTTTCATTTTTCCAATATCTGATGGTATGGGACCACTGAGTTCATTATGATGCAGGTATAGAATGCGAAGGTTGCTCAAATTAGCCAAAACAGGAGGCACCATACCAGTCAGTTTATTCCATCCTACTGAGAAATCAATAAGATTTTCCATATCTCCAATCTCTGAAGGAATTGGACCGGATAATTGATTTTTAGACAAATGGAGTTCCTTTAGTCTACATAAATTAGCTAGAGAATGAGGGATTGGACCACTGAGTTTGTTTTCAGAAAAATCCAAATCAATCAAATTTTTCATATCTCCAATCTCTGAAGGAATTGGATTGGATAATTGATTCTCAAACAAGTAGAGTGTCTCTAGTCTACTTAATTTAGCTAGAGAATGAGGGATGGAACCAATGAGTTTGTTGGTGTTTAGTTCCAAGTCAACAAGATTTTTCATTTTTCCAATATCCGATGGTATGGGACCACTGAGTTCATTATGATACAGGTATAGATACTGAAGGTTGCTCAAATTAGTCAGAGAATGAGGTATTGGACCAGTGAGTTTGTTTTCAGACAATTCCAAATCAATCAAATTTTCCATATCTCCAATCTTTGAAGGAATTGGACCAGATAATTGATTCTTGGACGAATGGAGCATCTCTAATCTACTTAAAGTAGTCAGAGAATGAGGTATTGGACCGCTAAGTTTGTTTTCAGACAAATCCAAATCAATCAAATTTTTCATATCTCCAATCTCTGAAGGAATTGGATTGGATAATTGATTCTGAAACAAGTAGAGTGTCTCTAGTCTGCTTAATTTAGCTAGAGAATGAGGGATGGAGCCAATGAGTTTGTTGGTGTTTAGTTCCAAGTCAACAAGATTTTTCATTTTTCCAATATCCGATGGTATGGGACCACTGAGTTCATTATGATGCAGGTATAGATATTGAAGGTTGCTCAAATTAGCCAGAATAGGGGGGACCGTACCAGTCAATTTATTCCATCCTATTGAGAATATAACCAGATTTTTCATACTTCCTATCTCAAACGGTATTGTCCCACTGAATTCATTGGTATAAAGATATAAGAATTGCAATTTGCTCAAACTAGACAATGTGGGGGGCAGAACACCTGAGAGACTGTTGTTGCCAAGAGCTAGGTGGGTGAGTTTGGTGAGATTACCAACATTCAAGGGTAAGGGTCCAGTGAGTAGATTTTCGCTGAGATTGAGACGAAGGAGATTAGGAAAGGAAGAGAAGGTGAAGTTGTGAAGCGTACCTTGCAGCTGTGCTTGGAAAAGGTTAATCTCAACCACGCTTCCACCTTTGTTGCAACTTATGCCAAACCAGTTGCATGGCGACGCTGATGATGATGATGATGAGGAATTGAGGTTCCAAGAACCAAGAGCAGCAAGAGAGTAGTTCTGAAGGGTGGCTTTCCATTTGAGGAGAGCCTCAGCCTCAACTTGGGTTGACGAGTGAACAGATGAAGATCTGCTGCTTCCGGCAGCTAAAGCAGATGAAGAGAAGAGGAGGAGAAGGCAAAGAAACACTAGGACAGTTGGAAAGAAGAACAAAGAGGATGATGGAGTAGTAGTAGTGGAGTAATGAGCCATTTGTAAGTTGGTTTGTTGGTTGGTTATTGGTTTGCAGGTTGGTGGTGTGGTGTTACGCAGCTTCAGTGTGTAATTTATAGAGTTAGCAGCAGGCTATGGATGACCACCGAATTAGTGGAGGTCATTGGATTGGATGGACTTGGATTGGATGGATCATTCAGTGGAGGTCATTAGTGGAGGTCTCCTACATCCTACACAAGCGACTTTAATAAGTCTTCCACCACCACTCATCAAATGGGGGGGGCACTTTGGTTTGTTTTCTCCAAACGCAATTTCCTCACATTTCAATTAAAACTTCACTGCTGGAACCATTGGATAACTGGGAACGAAAATAAAGCATTAAGATTACTTGACTACTCTACTCTGTTGTTGATTTTAGTACTTCAGCAGGAACTTCAGGGGTGAAATATCGGTGTTCGTATCGTACTATTTTGGCCAGATGCGTATTCGTCTTGCAAGCCTGCAGCCAATGATACCATACAAGTCAACACATGCATTTGTAAATTTCGTTTTCTCCGTCTTAAGAAAAAATTAACTTAATTTTTAAGTTTAATTAAAAGGTTATGCAGCTTCCACTATGGATGTCTTGGATTGGATTGGATTGGTTTTCAGTGGTCATGTTTTCTGCCCCCATCATCTCCTACGCTCTCTTTATTTATTCCCAAGAACTAGTTACAACCTTTAAGAGAAATGAGGAAAATTCAAAAGTTCTCAAATTTGAATTTTAAATTCAAACTTTTAGTTGTTGAACTTTAGTTGAATTCAACCCTATTGAATGATTTTAAATATGAATCTAAACATTGGTTTAATAACACACCCTTGTGCGTGTGGCGATGGAGAATATATATGGATCTTGAAAATTAACCGCACTAGGCGCAAACGCTAGTTAGCATTTTTTTCTTTTTCTTTTTCTCCTCTAGTATATTATTCATTTAGGATTTATTAACAAGTTTCTCATATGATTTTTTGGTTTTAGTTTTACAATCTGTGACTTTCGTGGTCATGGAGTACGGGAGACTAATCGATATACTAATTACTTGGCGAGCTTGTCTACTATTGACCAGGTCATTTTTTATGATTTTGTAAGAGTATCTGAATACCTCGTTCTTTTCGTTCAACAAAAGACAAGGCTGACAATTTTTCTAGCTATAACTTTACCCTTATTTAATATAAGTCTCCCTTCTCCGTTTGTGTTTATGTTCATGTCTTTGTGTTAATTTGCCATATGTTCTAATGCATCTCGTGTTTCCATCAATTATTTATTCTCTCTACCAATGCAGAGCTGCTCTAATGGTGAAAACAACACCTCTTAGTGAAGAGGTCGTGGGTTTGCCTTTTGTCAAGGCATATTAATATCCTATCCCCAATATTAATAAAAACAAAAATGAAAGTGCCTTTATATCATATATATATATATATATATATATATATATATATATATATATATATATATATATATATATATATATATATATGATATTCTCTCCCTAAGAATTTGTACTCTCTGCCTCTATTCCTTATTCACTAACCAAAAAAAAAGGTATTAGTGGCGATTTTATCATCCACTAATCATTCCTAAAACTGCCACTATTTAAATGGTGACGTAGCCCTATTTAGTGGCGGATTTTAAAAACCTGCCACCAATTAGGTTGATTTTTTTTTTTTAAACATACCCTATATTTGCTTTTATTGTAATTAGTGGCAGATTTTAAAGAAATCGCCACCAATTAGGTTGACTTTTTTTTTTTTTTAAATTCCATATATTTGCTTTTATTACATTTATTCCTGGAAGACATACAAATACATGAATATGAAAAAAAATCTAAGAGAGCTAAAAGTATTCAAAGAAGGAAGTTAAGAAAAATAAATACAAAATGTATATTAATCAAGTCAACTTGGGTAAAGAACATACGAAGGTTTTTTTTTTTTTTTTTGGTAAGAAGAATATACAAAAGCTACATGTATAAATACATGTATAATCAAGTCTTGTAGTCTTAAGCTTCATCTTTTTTCCCTTCCCCTTTTCTCTCTCTTTTTTTTTTTTTTTTTTTTCTCTTCTTTCTTCGGTGCTTTCTCGCTAGAGTATATATATATATGTAGGATTGGGGGAGGTGAACGTGGAATCACATAGCAAAGTGAAACCCCGTTCACATGGCTAGTTGTTTGCGCTACTGGTGGCGTGCATGAAATTTTTACAAATGCTAATCTATATGCATGTCATGCAAAAAGGTATATAAGGGCCTAAGAGATGGTAGATGCATGACTGTAAGCATGCCATCTCAAATCCTTCCTCTATGAAATTAAGATAAGAAAGAGAAAAACAGGCCATTTCATCTTACATCCTTACCTTGCTTGAGTTCCCTTTTGGGTTCCTGAAAATATTAAAAGAACTTAAGAAGAAATAAATAAGACACTTACCATTAAGAAAGCTTGCTTTATTAATTCAAATGGAAGTTACAAAGAGAGCACTTAGTATAAAAGGAGAGCACCATCACTTGAAGGGATGTTCTTCACAAAAGCAAAATTGGGAGAGGAGTTCACACAAGGTGCCTCCCTTACACTAGTCCTACCTATTTATAGGCAAGTGGATAACACTATGCCTTACTACACTTGGCATTTACAATGAAAGTAAAGACAAAGGACTAAATGACATATTTTAGGGGACTATAATACCCTTAACCTTTAATAATATTTACATCTTTGTCCTCTGAGGTGTCACCTAAATTATTTAAGGAGATGATTCCACGCAACACCCTCTATGCATGTAGCTGTGAGGTCTGTTGAGGACCGTAGATTTGGTATTTCTTCAAAAACCGCCTCGTGACATTCCACGTTGTATGAAACGACTGTTTTCCACATTAGTTTGGTTCAGGAGATTAACTAATGTTTTACAAGTAAGGTTTTTGTCTGGCATACTTTTATCCTTAGCATGTTCAAGTGTAATAAACACTATGTTTTATAACCCAAGAAGAATAAAGACAGGGGCACAATTGACAAAAGAGGAGAATGATAGAGTGTGTGTTGTAATATTAGTCCCACATCGACTGATGTGGGAATGTGGAGAGAGAGCTATAAGAATGCCTTCCTTCTTCTTTAATCATCCCAAATATCTTCTCTCTTAGATATTTCTTTATTTATAGTGGAGTTTTCTCTCTTGCCCATATATTATTGTGTCTTTCTTTCTCTTAGTTGTTATTATTGTGTTCTTCTTTTCTCTTATTGCTGATTGTTCTATTCGGTGGGTTCTTCATCCCGCGTGGTATCGGCGGGTTTTCAGTATGCCGTGGTTGCGGTGTCCGAGCTTCCCTCGGGAATTCCTTGGGGGGTTTGTTTGTTTGGTTTGGGGTGAGTATCTACTTTGTTGCTCGTGATTGCCCTTGGTGGATCCTTCCTCGGTGTAGATATTGTTTTCTCCTGGGCTTTCCGTGGTTTCTTTTCGGGTATCCTGGGTGTTTGGGTGTTAGTGCATGTCTGGTTTTGTCTGGGTTGGCGGCCGCTTGTGTCCCTCCGCCTTTCCGATTTTCCGTGCATTTTGGTTCAACCATTGCGTTGGAGATCTCGGGCGTTTCCGTGATGTGGGGTTATTTGCGTGATGAAGCAATGGCAGAAATTGCATCGGCGTTTGACGGCACTTCTCATTATGGAATGAGATGAGGCATTATTGATAAAGATAACCGCTGAAGCCATCGGTTCGGGAGTTCACGACACGAGTGGACGGTGATGCGTCGCTCTTTCGTTTGCATTTAGCTTATCGATGATTTTTGCGGGCATGGGGCTGCTGGAGGTTTGGGATCACCTCATCTTGTATGGCCAATCACTTCACCTCATCTTGTAGTGGTGCATCTCGGGTGCGTTGTGGAGAGTTCTTTCGATCGCTGGCCCGGATGTTGGAACATAGTGATGCTTGGATCTTGGATTCGGGAGCACATGGCACATGACCTCTCGCAGAGTTGGTTTCACTTTGACCTATCTCTGCGGTTCGTGTCTGGGATGATCATGCCTTGGAGTTGTTGGAGTTGGCACCATCGTTGAGTGTACGATGGTTGGTCGTACTATTCAATGTGCGGCATGTGGGGCTTAAGAGAATCTATTGTCTTTGGGACATTAGATGAATTGGGTGCAAGACACGCATCCAAATGGATGATGAGGATCGTCAAGGAGCGCTAGTTGTGATGGCTGAGGGGCGCCGCATTTGTACGAGTATGGGAGAACTGTCGGGGCGGCTCGCATCCTGCGTCGCTGAGAGATGACAAAGTGTGGCATCGAATTTGCCCACTGTCGGCGGGTTGGGTTCTCGCGTGTTTACTCCGGTCTCACAGGTTTCATTACCCTTTTGTGAGCACTGTTACGCAGCGGGATGTTGAGTTCATGCATCCGATTCCCGGAATGTATTCGATTAGTTCACTCGATGTATGGCAGCACCGGTTACATCTCGGGAGGAGCGGTCTATGTTCTTTCATTGATGATTATTCCGAAGATGTTGGGTGTTTCCTATCAAGAAGAGTCGATGTGTTTTCGCTTTCAAAACATTCAGCGCAGTTGAGCGGGAACTTTAACCCTCCACCTACACAATATTTCGAATATGGAACCCAACATCCCCAACTATGTGAAACTAAAATTTATGTTATGAAGAACCCACCGAATAGACAATCAGCAAATAAGAGAAGAGACACAATAATACACTAAGAGAAAGAAGACACAATAATATATGGGCGAGAGAACTCCACTATAATAAAGAAATATCTAGAGAGAGATATTTGGGATGTTAGAGAAGGAAGAGCATTCTTTTATGCCTCTTCCTCTCCACATATTCCCTCGTCGTGTGGGACTATATTCCGGGGGTTGTTCAAACACAAATGCTCTAGATGCTAAAGAACGCTCGTTGAAGTGGATGTTGAACTTGCAATTTAAACTCAATTCCGACATTCTTTCTGTAATCCATGCCTTCAAATAAATTAATTTCATAACCAAATAATGTATTAGAAGAATCTCATAATTAATTAAAGATTAATTCATACTAATATTGCTCCTTCAGAGAAACAATCGAAATGGCCACAATGATTCTGGAAATGATGAGATGGGTATGAGAAAACAAAATAAACATAATTTATAGAGACTGGTCTCATATCAAGAACAATGTCCGAGGATACATATCCCAACAGTTTACTTCAAATGTTTTCACCCAACATCAGAACAATTGGACTTCAAGAGCAAAGTTAAGATCGAGACTTGTTGCTGTAGATTCACAAAAAATTACCTGACCGTTCAATATCTAGCATTTTGTAGCAACTGTAATTCAAAAAATCTAGTCTCACACACAATCGTCTAGAATCTTTAGACGAACTGGTACTTCTACACTTGCTCATGAAGGAATCTAATCTGTTCTATTTGATCAGCCCCACTCACCCTCACCCTAAACTAAATCACAAGGAGAGTATGATTTTCATTGTAAATTTGTCAAGTTGCAGGGATCTGAGAAGGCAAAATGAAATGGGAATTTGGGAGTTGGATAAATGTGGGGTTTGATTTGGTAATTTAGTAACTTTAAACTTTAAAGTGTAAAAACAAAAATAGTATTTACAAGTAAACCCTGGCGTTTGATTTTCAACTGTTCAATCTTATTTTGATTATGTGATCCGATCATTACCATTGGCAACAGGTAGCAATTGCTGCAAATAAAATCCCAAACCAACAACCTAGCTATAAAGAGTTTCATCATCAACAAGAGTCCCCATAGCAAGAGGTGTACAAATGGGCAGTCACTACAACTTGAGTTAGAAAATTCAAAATGTATTTGTGCTGGACCACAGAAAGCCCATTAGCTGTATGAGAGATTTCACTGCCAAAAAATAAGATAAATGGGCCTAAGTCCTTAACAAGAAATGCTCCAGAAAGACCTTTAATAGAAGAAGAGATAGCATCTAAGTCAATATATATATATATATATACAACCTCAATAGATAAAAGGAGACGAATTAAACAGACCGAGAGGACACAAATAGAAAATCCACTTAACAGGACTTCCTATAAATTGCAAACATAAAGAGGACGAAATGAACCCCCAAATCCAAATCTGGGTGGTTGAACCATTAACACGGGTTCAACAAGATCGCCATGCCAAGCTAAGGGGATGATGATCAGTAACCATATATGTTGAGGTTCACTAGGAGCAATGGGAATTCCAGAACCAGATACAACATTAGGGGTTAAATGAGGCCCAAAACAGTTGTTACTATTTAACTCCATGCATGGGCTGAGGATGCAGCTCAGGCCCAAATTTCAACCCAACCATCTAAATAGATGAAGTCAAGTCAAGATATAAAAATATGGTAATGGGCTGATCACATTTGGACATCATAGGCTATTTGAAGGTTTAAGAAACAAGGAACAACTTAACAACTTACCTACAACATGAGGACAATAAAGGGAAGCAAAAAGCTTGGTAATGTTAGTACAATGAAACAATGTGATCAATAAGACTGACCAAGAGGGAACCCATATTTCGAGTTTCAAAGAAAGGGAGAGAATGAAACAATCTAAAGCTACACAAAGACAAACCTGAGAGACGTTATAAAGAAGCACTATCAAAATGAAGTCCTAGATACCAAGATTTCTCGAACCCTACCTACCTCTGTGACATGACCATCCAAAAATGTTTGATTCAAGAATTAGAAGTTTGAGGAAGACAACATTCAATACTTCTAACTTCTTGATTCTTGAAGGCATCACTAACTAAAAGAGATAGAAATCTTACTACTCCCACCACTAGATGCAATCATAAGTTGATCTGCATCTGCACAATAGAATGATTCTTAGGTTGGTTAAAAGAGTGAAAAAAGAAATATCATTCAGTTCAAAACGATGAAACACAGGAGGTACGAAAATACCTTAGCAGCAGGTTCAGGAGACCTCTTGAGGCTATGATGTCACCGTGAAGAGAGGTATTGGTTGTGAAATATTGTAAGCACTTTTTCCTTTACTATCTATGTTCTTCTTACAGAACATGCCTAACATGTTCTTAGAAGGCATTCTTATGCCAACATTTAATTGATATTATTTCATTTTTACAAAATAAAAGAAAAGCTATTTCACCAACAGCTCATCACCTATTCTGTTATCGAAGAACAGAAAAATGCCAAAATAGTTCTCCAAGAAGGTGAGAATGTAATCAAACAATGCAGACCTGCAACACCTTGGCTGCAGTGGTTTTGCTCTTTTCATAATCCTTTTCCTACAAATGCACTTGCATGGGATCATTCAGTTAAAGAATGGATATGAAACTAAGGAAAAGAAAGAGTACATAAATTGCCAATGATGAGTGATTGTCTTTGTTGATGAGATATATTTCCCAACATTGGAAGATAGCATATTGAACAAAAATGTGTGATTCAAAATAGATGTGCTCTTAGTTTCAATTATCACCTTTTATACTATATCAAAGAATTGATCAATGTAAAGTTGTTGGATCCATCTCATAAATGTTTAATTGTGGTGCTTTCTTCTAACTAGAAACACCAATTACATTAAAGATTGAGTTCTCAGCACTTCCCACCAAGGAGAGTTTTGTGTTTCTTACTTGTCAAGCAAGGAATAAATATTCCATACCATCACAGCCAACAAATGTGTCATCTCCTGGTTTGTTGATATTTTCTTCAATGATATGTTTGAAGGATCTCCTCCGCTATTAACTTCATCAACAACCTCAATGTTGTTATTCTTGTCTTTGTTGAAGCTTTTATCTCCAAAATTTGCCATTGGATCTTTCAGAAAACAATTACCTTAAACTTGTTGGGTAATTGTATTACAAATTCAAAAAAAAAAAAATACAATAATGGAATTGCAAACAATTGAAAATTGAAGATCTTTAGCTAATCCGGAGAACATGATGTTGCAATCGAATGAACAACCAACAAACGAGATTGAGTCTCACCTTAAGTGATGCCTTTAAGGTAATTTATGCACTTTCTTCACACCACTGCCTCGAAGATAAATCAACTTCCAACTAGAAGATGAGATAATTCTTCTATTCCCTTCAAGGAGCCAAAATCTACAACACAACACTAAGACAAACTCAAAGAAAGAAATAAATTTTGTAAAATAATGATCAACAAATAATGCAAGTATGAGGAATGTATCTATTGTACACAATATGCAAGGAAGGGTTTGGGTTTATATAGGCCCAAATCACAATTTACACCCCTTGAGGTTCTTAAGGTAATGAATTGACATTAAATCATAATAACTCACCTCCGTCACAAAGAGGAGAATCAATCCCATATTAATGGAGAGTCAATGGACTTGTTTGTCCCTTCTCCACTAATGGGAATAAATCATCTTGGCCTAACCTCCCAACTAAATGGATAATTAATCCTCATATTCATATCTTTTGCATAAACTAGATTTAATCCATTCGATAGAGCCTTAACCCCATTCATGGTAATGGCCATGAATGGTCATGAAGGTGCAATAAGAATTTAAAGTCAATGGCTTGAAATTAAGTAAATTCCACCTTATAACTATGCACACCTTATCACCATGATCAGAGCCTTTAAGATTCTCATATTAATTGCAATTGATATTTATAATCACCTCACACCCCATGATCGATGTCATGAAAAGCCTCATATTCAAGGTTATGAAGGGCCTCCTTTACTCATGGGTGCCTCATTACCACCCTTAATTCATGGGTCCCACACACTAACAAAACTATTAAAATAATAGAAATGCAAAAACTAATTTTGAAACTTTATATAAAATAGATTTTAACAAAAATCTAATAATCTCTCACAAGTTTCAAAATTTCAAAAGGACACGTGTTGTGACTGTATTAGACACTAAAGGACACATCATGTGAGCAATTGTACGTATATGTTGTAATGTGAGGAATTGCTCCTCTAAAAGTATATTATTCACAAGACCCCAATAGGGTATTTATAGTTACAACCTAGTTAAGTCCTATACTAAGTAGGAAAAGGAAATATAGAAATAGAACTTAGACTTATGAGGAAACATAATCCTATTCTAATTAGGAAACCTCAGTCCATGTTTTCAACACTCCCCCTCAAGTTTGAGCATAAATATTTATCATGCCTAACTTGTTCATAATGTAATTAAATATCTTCGTGCTCAAGCTCTTTGTGAGCACATCAGCCTGTTGATCGTTTGAAGTAACAAAGGTGATATAGATCAGCCCAGCCTCAAGCTTCTCTTTGATGAAATGTCTATCAATCTCCACATGTTTAGTCCTATCATGTTGTACTGGGTTACAAGCTATGTTGATTGCTGACTTACTATCTAAGTATAACTATATAGGAACTTCCAAATTTGTCCCAACCTCTTGAAACAGCCCTTTAAGCCATAGTACCTCACAAATGCCTTGAGCAATCGCCCTAAACTCGGCCTCGGCACTGGACCGCTCAACTACAGCCTGTTTCTTGCTTCTCCAAGTCACAAGGTTACCTCCCACATTTACATAATACCTAGAGGTAAACCTCCTATCATCTAGACATCCTACCAAATCTGCATCTGTATATGCCTCAATCTTCAAATTTCCATGAGCTGAAATTAAAATTCCTTTTCCTGGAGTAGTATTCAAGTATCTCAAGATTCGATATACTGCATCCAAATGTGAGGAATAGGGATCATGCATATACTGGCTAACAAGACTAACTGCAAATGTGATGTTAGGTCTAGTGTGAGATAGATAGATCAACTTTCCCACTAATTTTTGATACCTTATATTGTCAACTGGTTCTCCTTCCTTTGCCTTCAAGTGTAGGTTAGGCTCAATAGGAGTCTCAGCAGGCTTACATCCTAGCATTCCAATTTCCTCAAGAAGATCTAATGTATACTTCCTCTGGGATAGAGATACACCACTAGTAGAATATGCCAACTCTAAACCTAAGAAATATCTTAGTTTTCCCATATCTTTGATCTCAAATTCAATTCCCAAAAAAGTCTTTAATGCTGAAATCTCATCCTCACTACTGCCTGTGATCACAATATCATCCACATATACTAAAAGTATAGTAGTGTGGCAACCATCTCTTTTAATAAACAAAGTGTGGTCTGCATTGCTCTGCTTATAGCCATTAGATATCATTGCCTTATGGAACCTTCCAAACCACACTCTTGAAGATTGCTTTAGCCCATATAAAGCCCTCTTTAACTTGCACACTTTCCTATAAGCCTCTGTAGTAGAATACCCGGGTGGTATATCCATATATACCTCTTCTTGGAGTTCTCCATGCAAAATGCATTCTTCACATCTAATTGTTGTAAACTCCACCCTTTATTAATTGCACATGAAATAATAGTACGAACTGTGTTCATCTTGGCAACAGGGGGTAGTCAACGCCATAAGTCTGAGTGAAACCTTTGGCCACCAATCTTGCCTTGTACCTTTCAATAGTCCCATTTACCTTGTACTTGATCACAAACACCCATTTGCACCCAACAGCCTGCTTTCCTATGGGCAAAGTCACCAAGTCCCACGTTTTGTTTTTTTCCAGAGCTTGCACTTCCTCATCCATAGCTTCTTTCCAGTTTGAGTGAGATAATGCCTCCTGCCAAGTGTTAGGAATAGAAGTAGAGGACAAAGAGGAAATAAAACTTTGAAATTCTGGAGATAGAGACTGATATGAAACATAATTGGAAATAGGATGTTTGGTGCAAGTTCAAGGGTGCTTTCTTAATGCAATTGGTAAATCTAAAGTAGGATTAGAAGAAGGGTCAAAGACAGACTCACCTGGAGGAACGGATTGTTCAGGGCCAAGAACCAAAGCTTTTGACTGGCTTGGTTCAAACGGGGTCACTTGTTGCTTTTTTTTATAGGGCTTCAGAGGTCTAGTCTCCCCCTGTATATCATCCACCAGCTGATCCTATCTAGTCATTCCATCTTCCAAAGGAGGATCATCTGTAGGAATTTCAGGAGAAATATCGAAAGGAGGAATCAACATTGGAACCTCTTCACTAAAACTCTCCCCCTAAAGAGGTGTAGGGGAAAAAAAGGGAATTTGTTCCTGGAACACAACATCCATAGAGACGAAAAAACGACGAGAACTAGGATGATAACACTTATACTCCTTCTGTGTATGAGGATAACCCAAGAAAATGCACTTTAACCCACAAGGATCTAACTTTCCATGAACATGGTGGTTCCGGACAAAGGCAACACATCCAAAAACCTTAGGTGAGACTGTAAAGACTGTTGTACCTAAAAGAACATCAAGGAGACAACGTTGGTCTAAGACTCGAGAAGGCATTCGGTTAATTAGATATGCCGCAATAAGAACGGCTTCACCCCAAAACCGAAGAGGCACATGCATAGAAAACATGAGGGAACGTTACCTCAAGTAGATGTCTATTCTTACGTTCAGCAACCCCATTTTGAGGTGGAGTGTCGACGCAACTAGTGTGGTGTATGATGCCATGGTTTGCTAAGTAGGAAGGGAATGCACCACCCAAGTACTCAGTTCAGTTATCCGTGCGAAGGATTTTGACTGTCGCCCCAAACTGAGTCCTAATCATATTATGAAAATTTTGAAAGCACGAGAAAACATCATTTTTTTGGTGAAGTAAGTAAACCAATGTGGTCCTAGTACAACAATCGATAAAGGTAACAAACCATCTATGACCAGATACAGACATGGTTCAAGAAGGACCCCACACATCAAAGTGAATGACTGAAAAAGGAATTTTACTACGATTATCTGAAATAGGGTAAACATGCCTGGTCTATTTGGCCAAAATACATGCCTCACAATAAAAATCATTTAATCTTTTAATCAAATCAAGAAATAATTTGGACAAAATAGGTAAAGAAACGTGGCCAAGACGACTATGCCACTGTAATAAGGTAAAAAGTGCAGGGGAGGTGGAACTAGAGATCGTAGAAAGAGTTGATGGGGACCCATCCGTTAAGTAGAGCCCCCCTTTCTGTCTACCACTGCCAATTCTAAGCCCTATTTCCAGGTCCTGAAACACATAATGAGAAGGAAAGAAAGTTATTTTGCAGTTCATATCACGAGTAAGGCTATTAATAGATAAAAGATTAGCCGAAAACTTAGGAACATGCATGACATTAGATAAGGTAAGAGAAGGCGAACAAATAATAGATCCTTTCCCAGAGATAGGGGAGAGAGACCCATCAATCGTTCGAACATCCTGAGCAATAGGGACAGATGAATAAGTATGAAACAAAATAGATGAGCCTGTCATATGGTCGGTTGCCCCAGAGTCGATTACCCAGGAGGGATAAGTTAAATTAACATTGTGACAACCAAAAATACCTGTGGGGATTTGTGGATCAACAAAGGAATCAATGACAGAGACTATACTCATACTGGAGGTCTATACTGGGGAAGATGAATCAAGTCTAGACATCAATTGGCGAAGGTGTAAGAGCTCATCTGAGGAAAGAGGTGCTGGAGTACTTAAGGTGTCAGAACTGGCTTGATTTGCAGATGTTTGATTGTTGCCCTTGATTCCATTTCTACCTCCTCCATGGGAATTTGTTGGACGTCCATGCAACTTCCAACACTTGTCCTTTGTATGACCCACTTTTCCACAATACTCGCACTTTACTGGAGGGCGAAAATTACCAAAACTAGATTTCTTATTGCCATAACCAACCACCAATGCAGATCTATCAGATGTTTGAATGTGTACCATAGCTGTCCTTCGACTGTCCTCGGTATCTACCATGGTATAGGCTTGACCCAGAGAAGGGAAAGTCTCTCTCGAAAGGATCTGTGCACGAATTTGATCAAATTCTATATTCAATCCTGCCAAAAAATCATAAACTCTCTGTTTATCTTCCCATTGTTGATAGGCCATAGCATCTTTAGCATTTTTCAGTGTAAACTTCCCATAGAAATCTAAAGTCTGATAATATCCCCGAAGAGTGTTATAGTACTGAGAAAGAGGAAGGTCCTTCTGCTGTAATTGATTGATTTTCAGTCTAATTTCAAAGCACTGTGCATCATTGCCAACTCTGGAGTATGTATCTTTAGTAACTTTCCAAATAGTTGCCGCATCAGGAAGGAGGAGATAACTCTCTGCTATGCTAGATTCAATGGAGTTGATGAGAAAACCCATGACCAAGCATTCATCTGTATACCACTTGGAGAGTTGCAGACCAGGTGTGGAAGGTTTTGTAGAAGTCCCATCAAGATAGCCAGTAAGACCACGAGCACCAACAGCTAGGGAAACTAAACAAGACCATCTAAGATAATTTGTCCCATTAAGTTTCACAGTGGTTATCTGAAGCGGAGAAAACTCACAATCCTTATGAATGGAAGACGTGGGAGACTCTTAGATGTACCAGATAAAGGAGATATCGGATCAGCCATAATTGCAAGGAGAAATTAAAAAAGTCCTTGAACTTTTTCAAAATTTACGAAAAAGTCCCCTAAAATTGTTGCAAATTGAAAAAAAATCCCTGAACTTTTTCAAAATTATGAAAAAGTCCCTTAAATATTTTCAAAATCACTCCCACTAATTCACGTGAAAAGTATTTCCTCAGGTTACCTCCAATTGGTATATTGTTGAATCAAAGTACACTAGGAAATTTCTAGGAAAGACTGGAGGGACACAACCGGTCCGCTTAAATACCAGACTCCTTAGACAAAATTTTCCTAGACATGCACTTAATCACCCAATATACAGTTCTAGGATACCCGAAAAGAAAACAAACACGTGAATAGCGACTTCAAAAAAAAATTCTACAGCACCTCTATAGGATGAAAACAAAACCTTGCCCTAATACCATGTTGTAATGTGAGGAATTGCTCCTCTAAAAGTATATTATTCACAAGATCCCAATAGGGTATTTATAGTTACAACCTAGTTAAGTCATATACTAAGTAGGAAAAGGAAATATATAAATAAAACTCTAGACTTATAAGGAAACATAATCCTATTCTAATTAGGAAACCTCATTCCATGTTTTCAACAGTATATTAATTTATTTTCTCGCTATCGATCGTCAAGTACACTTGTTTCTTGTTGCTATACTTTGATATTCACTTAAAATGATTGCAGTCATAGATTTCTGGTAATTCTTCCATTTCCTTTAGTTTGATGTTTGCTGCTCTATTGGCTTGCTTTTGAGGTGTTTCTTTTTAAGTTGATGGATACGAAGAAGAAAGAAATTGACAATGCTAGTGAATCCAAGTTTCCTAGATCGAGGACTGACCTTATTGCACTGGCTGAGAATCGGTCTCCATGGAAGGCCTGTGGGTTTCCTTTGTTTCTTTTATCATTCGTGGTTCTTTAGTTGTAACCCTCTATCACTTTTGATGATTTATTTTTGCGGTGAACTCTGCATCATATCTGAGGAACAGGTAAATGCACCAGTTTATCATTTTAAGTTCTGCTTGGAAGTTCCACTGTATGGTTTTCTTTTCTCCATTTCCTCTGGTAGTTTGAATTTCTGTCAATTGTCACTCTATTCACTCAGAGTTGGGTTTAGCTTTGTCAGCAATAACTGAAAGAATTTTCTCAGTCGGAGAACCTCAGGTATGTTTTCATAACTTAATTTTGGAACAGCACAAGAAATCACAATGACCACCCCCACCCCACCCAAAAAAAAAAACCCTTCTTTTTCTTGTTTTCTCTCTTTCTGAGATTTTAAGTAAAATTCTATTTGTAATTAAACATTTCAATTTTTGCTAATCACGCAACAACTAATGTTCGAATCCCACGAGGGACCAAGCTCAACAGTTAAGTTTGTTGGAGTTCGGATATAGTAATGAAGCCAATGTAGAATGTATCTTTTACTACATATTGTTAGTTATATTCTAAGTCCTTGTGCTGAAAATAGCATGGTCAGAGAAAAAGGAACAGGATTTGCTATGACCCAAATCTTCTGCTTGGATGATAACAAGAACAATTGCCTTTTTGGGGAAGATAATTCTGCAGAGATTTTCCTTTTTTTTTCCCCATAAGGTGTGGATAAGTTACCCAAAAGCATCAAATAGAATAGAGTAGCCATTGTCAATGTATATCATCTTAGCTTTAGTTCTAGGGCACTAGGTTCTAATGGCCTAAGAGTAGTATGTCCAAAGAAAGGGGTGTAAGATTATTGTAAGATCATAGGAGTGAAACACGATCCAAGTATCCTAGCATGAAAATGAGATCCACAGTTGCTTTTTTTAGGAAAAAAAGATCTACATAATTTTGCCATAATTTCATTGCTATGGAGCTGCCTTAAAAGATCATTTTCATTTGCATTCATTAGTGAATTGATATTTCTTCTTCTGAATCATTGTGCAGGATAATGTATCTATCAATGTTGTTTCATCCAGATGAAGTAACCACCATAAGTCAATGTTGTATTCTAATGGTGAGTTTGATTTTTTTGTTTTGAAGTTACATATAAAGCTTATTACCCTAACTTAAATAATAACACAATTAAAATCATGGAAGCTGAAGTTGTTCCTCTGTGATCCCCAAGCTATGTCTGCCTATGGCTTTGAGATTGTTCAGACTCTAATTGTTGATATAGAGCCTGATGAGCATGTGAACCGAGCAATGAATGATATCAATGCTGCTAAGTACCTTATTCATAGATAATTTGATCAGCTATAAAATCTTACTCCTATCTTATCTATGTTGGAAGACATGCGTTCTAGCCTATTCTAGTATTCATTAGTCCCTGGTGAACTTGTTAGGCAGTTGTTATTTATTATATGGAGTATCTGCTAGTAGCTAGCTAAATCTGGCTTGGTTTGGTGGTGGGGTGTAGAAGAAACACAGAGGAGAGCCTCTATAGAGTGGAAATATATTTACAAAGATGGGTAGTGCACTGAATTTGGTATAACAAGTTAAGTTGCCTCTTTTCTGGCCATTAAAGTGAGATCAATAGAATTGTGCACTACTAAAGCTGCTGGCTATGATTGGGTTGAGGGGAGTGAATTTGTGGGCTAGAGGCCAGTGAGGCGTTTCCTGTGGGTTACTTGAAGAAGCTGAGATGGTTGTGGGTGAGGGAGCTGAAGTAATTCAGCATGGGAAGATGATATTGGTTGGTAAACTATGGAATGGGTATATGATACTGCTCCTGTGGATTCTCAGGTGTTGCTGAAGTAGGAGGAGAAGGCATCACTCACTAAAGCCCTTCCAGAAGTTGGCCTAAAACAGCATTTGTTATATTTTTATTTCTTACAATTTTGTATCTTTTAAATGCCACGTCCACCTCATCATTTTAAGACAAAACCTCACATTTTATTTCCATATCTGCCCCTGTTATACCTGGTAAACATTGACTTAACCCTTTGCCAAGTTCTAGATATAATTGGCCCCTATCAATTTATGGGTTACAGTCTTATTGATTTCTTGAAGAACTCTGATTCTATCAGCTCAAGCACTTCCAGTTCTCAGATTCTTTTGTTCCCTTGACAACCTTGTAATTCTGTTGATATTTACTTTTGGGTTTCCATTGCCTAGTACCCTTAAATCACATAAACTCTCACTGTCGGTGGAGAAAAGAACTAGCAGTCGAAGGACAAAAAGGAATGTCAGATTTTCTAATGGTGTCTAACTGTCTAATAAACATGTCAATCTCTTGCTTTCAGTTTGTAATACTGGCATATTCACTTGAAATTATGGATTTATGAAATTCTGGAGGCTATCTTTTTCATATATTAGCACATTTTCTTGTAATTAAGTAGGATAATAATGATGGACTTCCTTCTTACTGTCTTACTGCTTCTGGTTCTTAAAACAGAAAATGACACTACTCAGAGCTCATGCAGCGGTATTTTTTCTTTTCAAACTATGTTACCTTTAAGGGATTTGCTCATACTTTAGAAAGCTATTCAGAAGTTGTGCTTTTGAAAGCTAAACATATGGTGGTGTGATCCTTAAAAAATAGTTTTAAGAGCACTACAAAACTTACACTTTCAGTTTCTGTTTCTTAGTATTAGGTATAAGACTGTGGCCACCATTGCACAACTCACCATTAACTTGTGCTGGATGGACAGATGACCTCTAGCTGCTCATCTAAAATGACAATTTTGTCTACTGCTCAATTACTGATGTGATTTTCTTTTTCATAGTTATGTATCATGTACTCATGTTTAGATGAATCAGTTTTAAAGTTTTGGCTACGTAAATAGGGATGCAAATTATTTGGCAGATTTATAAATTGGATTTAGATGTAGAATATTTCTTCTTATTCTCAAGAGAATCATTTCTCATCTTTTGTGTAGACAAATGTTAATGGAGCCTGGCCTGCTAACTTGCATCAGTCCCATTTGGGTGGTTGACTTAAATAATGGTTTTCATCTTTTAAATAAATATTTCTGTACGAAAGTAAGAAAGTCATAGCAAAACACTTAATACGACTAATGCTATGAAAGTGGATGGCCATGGCATATTGAGTATTTGCCACGGTAATTAAGAAACCGTGGCGTCTAGTTGAAGCATTTGTCTAGTTAAGCATTTTCCATAGTATCCCATTACCATAGTGAAAGAACATAGAACCCACGGTCACCCATTTCCGTAGCAAAACTTTACGACAACTCTCTAACAGACGGATAGCAGATGGAAGGTTACTATCAATAGAAAACTATTTACCACGGTTTGGGGAATTTTCATAGCAAAAACCCTTAATTGTTGAGTACAATGGAATATGAAAGTGGTATTACCACTATTCGATCGAAATTTGATCAATTTACATCCCTAGTTGATCATGGTGGTTGTGTTGCCCATAGTCAATAGGCCCCTTCTCTCTTCTATACTTCTTCCGTCATTAGTTTTCTTCTTCCAATTAAACCCTCCCTATTAAGGAAACTTCCTAATGTAAGCCATGTGGCACTTATATTTGTAATCTCTAATACTATAAATAAGACGATTGAATCTTAAGATAATATACTCTGAAGATTACTTTAACATGGTATCATTGAGTCGGTTTGGTCCATTTGGGGCATTATAGTCTTTTGGTATTATTTTACCTGATTTTTCTCATTCTTGTTTTCTTCTTGCTCGTGTTCTCATCTGAAACGAGGGTTTTGTACTTTCTTGCTTCCGCTTCGCTTTTCATGGCGTCTGATTCGCCTCCTCCCTCTGATGCTTCTGTTTCTCAGCTTTGTTCTTCGGTTTCTTTGCCGAATATTCATCACTTCTTATCGATCAAGCTTTCACCTTCCAACTATATTGTTTGGCGCTCTCAATTTCTTCCTCTCTTGCGTAGTTCTCGATTGATTCGCCTGATTGATGGTTCTTTTCCACAACCGACGGAATTTTTGGCAAATTCCTCTGAAAATCCTGATTATCTCATCTGGTATCATCAAGATCAAACGTTATTAAGCTGGATTTTGTCTTCTCTGACTGAAGATGTGCACTCACAGGTTGTTGGCTTACCTTCTGCTGCTACGGTATGGGATTTTCTTGCAACTACGTATGTTTCTCACTCGCAAGCTCGAGTTATGCAATTACGTTTGTCTTTACATAATGTCAAGAAAGGATCTGATTCGATGGAAACCTATCTGCTTCGTCTCAAGAAAATTTCAGATCAGTTGTCTCTTATTGGTAAGCCTGTCTCTGATGATGAGATGGTTCTTTTTACTCTCGGTGGTCTTGGTTCAGAATTTTCATCGTTTGTCACTTCTATCACAACTCGTGAAACCCCCCTGTTTGCATGAGAGATCTTCATGGTTTATTACTCAATGAAGAAATTCGTTCTTCTTCTGCTATTCAAGACCTTACAACTGTGATGGCAAATGTTGGAATTCAAGATTCTCAGACTTCTGTGCCTCAGGGAAATTTATTGTTGGGTTTGGGTGTCTTGTATTCTGTGGGTCCATGTAATTATTGTTTTGGTTGTATTTGTAATTGAAACAGGGTTTGGGTCAATTACTAGTACTGGGGTAAACTTGTAATTACATTGGGATTAGGGTTTTAGGTTTTCCTATAAATAGTCTCTGTGGGATAACCTAGTAGACACGGAAGCAAAGGCTAATACTTTGTGGGTGTGAGAGTGGTGTGAGGTTTCTTGGAACTAGTAAAACTCTTTTTCTCTCTAGTGGACGTAGGCAGGGTTTTGCCGAACCACGTTAAATCCCTTGTGTGCTTTGCTTGTGTTCTTCTCCGTTTGTGGTTGTGCATCCATTATCCCTAAAAAGTGGCATCAGAGCAAGGTTTGGTGGATCGTCGCCGGAGGTGTGCGAAAATCCAGAAAGGAGAGGATAGGTGCCAGGAGAACGGAGAAGGCTTCGACGGATTGATCAAATGTACAATTCTGGATCTAGAATCGTGAAGTTTTTTTTTATTTTATTTTTTCTTGTAGTTTAATCGGATTAGATCGCTTAAAAAAAAAAAAAGATTTGTGATCCGATTTTGGATTTTTAGGAACATAAAATATTGTTCGGTGAAGTTGTTTTTTGAGTTTTTTTTTGCTTTGATTTTAATGTAATCATTACATTAGTTGAAAAAGAAATTGAAGTTGGAACGTGGAACGGTGGAAGGACCGTGAGACCGTGAGGAAGAGAAAAAAGGGTTCGGTTGGTTGGGAAAAAAAAAAAGACGAAAAAAAGGGGTTTTTTTTTGTTTTTTTTTTTTTTTATTATCGGATTGTATCATACAGATTGTTTCCACAGGATTTTGTGTGAAGATTTTTTGTACGGAGTTAAGTGTTCCTAAGGTTTTTGGGCGTTCCGGACTCGGTGGAAGTGACGGATTGAGGAGATTTTGCTCCATTGGTATTGATTTTGTGAGTTCGTACGGAGGTCAACGAACAGGATTTTTTGGGTTGTTGACGGGTATGAAGGGCACAAATCAGATGGCAATAAAGAGTTCTAATTTCTCTATAGAACTTTTTAATGGTCATAACGATTTCACCTTGTGGCAACAACGGGTGAAGAACATCCTTACGTGGGAAGGGACTGTTAAGGCTCTCAAGAAAAAAAATCAGAAAAGTCAGAGGCGATGATGGAAGATGATTGGCAAGAGTTTAGGGATCTAGCAAATAGTACAATCCAATTGTATCTTGCGGATAATGTTCTTCGTGAAGTCATCAGGGTGGTGGATCCAAAGGAAGTCTAGGAAAAGCTGGAGAGCAGATACAAGTCCAAATCGTTGACAAATCGGTTGTTTTTAAAGAAACAAATTATATGGCATTCAGTTGTTAGAGGGAGAAAATTTTGACAAGCACCTGGATGAGTTCAATAGGATTTTGACGGAATTGTCGGCTCTTGATGAGAAGATCAAGGAGGAAGACAAGGCATTACTTTTTTTGGCATCATTGCCTCAGTCATTTGATCACATTGTGACCACATTACTTTTTGGTAAGGATACTTTGAAACTTGACGATGTTATTACTGCATTGCTGATGAATGAAACATGGCGGAAAAAATAGCAGTAATAAGGAGTCAGATGAAAGTAGTGCCTTGGTTGTAAGGGGTGGTCATAGTAGAGGAAGATCAAATGGGAGAATGGAGGAGGTCTAGTAAGTCAAGGGGTCGCTCAAAGTCTGCTGGTCGCAAAGTAACTTGTTACTATTGCAAAGAGGAAGGTCATATAAGGAAAGATTGTCTAAGGCGTAAGGAGGATAGGAAAAGGAAGGACGGGGAGAGTGATGAATCATCTATTGCTGTCTTATTGAGCGATGATGGAGGAGATGATGTCCTTCTGACTTCATCATCAGGTTTGAATACTTCAGATTGGATTTTAGATTCTGGGTGTTCTTTTCACATGTGTTCAGTCATGAATCAATTTGCTACATATTATGCATGTAAAGGTGATACAGTCAAGATGGCAAACAATGCGGAAAGCAGGGTTGTCGGAGTTGGGACTATACGGATTCACATGTTTGATGGGATTGTGCAAACTTTGACTGGGGTTAAACATGTCTCAGATCTAAGGAAGAATCTGATTTCATTGAGTACTCTACATTCTAAAGGTTTCAGATGGTCATATGAAAGTGGAGTTCTCAAGGTTTGAAGGGGATCAATGGTTGTGATGCGAGGAAAGATGATTAGTAAATTGTACAGGCTTGCAATGGAGTGTTGAAACAGGTGGAGCTCCAATTGACACTTTGGCAAGGGGTACAGGTAGACAGAATTTGCAGGTTGTTCAGGCGCAAAACAAGGGCAAATTTGAAAAGAAGCGAGTGACTTTCGCTTTGGATTTGGTGAGTGGCAGTGATCTCTTGGAGCCGGCTGTGACAAGAGAGATGGTGCCACGTCACGTTGTGTAGCGGTGATGAGCTATACGAGACACCCCAGGTGGAGGGTGTGCGCTATACTGGTTTAGTGATGGCGGTAACGAAAGCATCCCTGGAGGGGATGTGGGCCATGCGGTAAGGTGTGGTGGATACACAGAGACGGGTGATTGCAGAGAGACATCATCAACATTTTTTCTTCAGGGTGGTTTGTAGAATTCAAGCCAAGGTGGAGATTGTTGGGTTTGGGTGTCTTGTATTCTGTGGGTCCATGTAATTATGGTTTTGGTTGTATTTGTAATTGAAACAGGGTTTGGGTCAATTACTAGTACTGGGGTAAACTTGTAATTACATTGGGATTAGGGTTTTAGGTTTTCCTATAAATAGTCTCTGTGGGATAACCTAGTAGACACGGAAGCAAAGGCTAATACTTTGTGGGTGTGAGAGTGGTGTGAGGTTTCCTGGAACTAGTAAAACTCTTTTTCTCTCTGGTGGACGTAGGCAGGGTTTTGCCGAACCACGTTAAATCCCTTGTGTGCTTTGCTTGTGTTCTTCTCCGTTCGTGGTTGTGCATCCATTATCCCTAACAGCATTTAGCTGCTCATCCGCGATCTACTATTTCCACTTTCAGAGGTTCTCGCGGTACTGCTTCTCGTTTCTTTAAAGGTTCTCGTGGTTTTTCACAAGGATTCCGGCCACATCGGGTGGTTATGACAGATCTTTTGGTATTGTCTGTCAACTTTGTGGTCGTGGAGGTCACTCTGCTCGAACTTGTTATCAGCAATTTCCTCCAATGGTTCCTCAGGCACATCTTGCTCAGGCTTCTGTTTCTCGTCCAGTTACATCTTGGTTTCCTGATATTGGTGCCACACATCATATGACTCCTAATCTTGAACTCCTTCAAGGCTCCACACCTTATGACGGTTCTTCTTTTGTTCGTGTTGGTAATGGCACAGGTTTGCAAATTGCCCATTCTGGCCACTCCGTTTTACCTACTTCTAGTCATTCATTTTCTCTTGATAACTTGTTTCATGTTCCTTCTTTGCATTATAATCTTTTGTCAGTTAGACAATTTGCTGAAGATAATCTTGTTTTCTTTGAATTCCATTATGATCGATTTTATATTAAGGATCAATTCTCGGGGAGTATCCTTCACACCGGTCCAGTTGATGGTGGTCTTTACAAGCTAGAAATTCTTCCAGAGCCTGCTACTCCTGCTGCCTCTTATTCGGCCTTTTTTGCTATTCGAGTTCCCTCTTCTATTTGGCATGCTAGTTTTGGTCATGCCTCAGACACCGTGGTTGCTACTATTCTTCATCAAGCTCAATTACCAGTACTACGTTCTCAACATTTTACTTCTCGTCTATGTCATTCTTGTCAATTAGGTAAAGTTCATCAATTCCCTTTTTGTTCTTCTACTTCTTCTACTTCTGCTCCCTTGGAACTCATTCATTCAGATTTATGGGGCCCTCCTCCAGTGTTATCTGTCACTGGTCATCGGTATTATGTACTGTTCATAGACGATTTTACAAAATATACTTGGGTATATTGCTTAGCTAAAAAATCTAATGTACTACCTGCTTTTCATTTGTTTAAATCTTTAGTTGAAAATCAGTTTACTTCAACTATTAAAAATTTTCAATCTGACTGGGGTGGTGAGTATCGTAGTCTTTCCTCTTTTCTTAGTTCTTGTGGTATTCATCATCATCTCTCTTGCCCTCATTCTTCTACTTAGAATGGGGTGGCAGAGCGCAAACATAGGCATATCACTGATATGGGACTTAGCTTGTTGGCTCATAGCAACCTACCTTTTGAATTCTGGGCTGATGCTTTTATGACTGTTGTTCATCTTATTAATCGTTTGCCTACTCTTGTTTTGCATAATCGATCTCCTTTTGAGTGTGTTTATGGTACCCTACCAAATTAATCACAGTTAAGGGTTTTTGGCTGTGTTTGTTATCCTCTGTTGCGAACTTTTCATTCTCAGAAATTCAATTTTCGTTCTACAAAGTGTATTTTTCTTGGCTATAGTCCTAATCATAAAGGATATCGTTGTTATAATCATGATACTCAAAAAATTGTCATTTCTAGACATGTTACTTTTGATGAATCTCAATTTTCTGGTCTATCTTCTTCTATTTCATCTTCTGCTTCTATTCATCCCTCTAATTTCTGGCCAGCTTTTCCTCCTGTTATTCCATCTTTTTCTTCTTCTTCTGCTTCTTTGTCTCAACCTCAACCTGGCTCTATTTTGTCTAGTAAGCATGCTTCTATTCCTTCATTACCAAGTTCTTCTTCTTTTTCTCCTGCCCATTCCAATATTCCTTTATCTACTATTGTGCATTCTAGGTTCAATCCTTCTTCTGCAGCTGTGTGTTTACCTATTACTAATATTGTTGATATAAATGGGCCTGCTGCATCTCATATGCCTATTGACAATAATGGGTCAACTAATACTAATGGGCCTACTAATAATAATGGGCTTGATGTTTTTCATGGATCTATTATACCTGGACTTGATTCTAATAATGGTTTTGATGCAACCAATGGGTCTGTTGCTATTAATACATCTGCTGATCTTCATGGGCTTGCTGATTTTAATGGGTCTTGTACTATGGATCCTCCTACTGTTCCACCGTCTTCTTCTATTGATATGCATCCACCTTATGTCATGGATCATGCTTTTGGTATGGATAATAATGGGTCTTCTTTACCTGTTACGGGCTCTCATGACTCTCCTTTAGTTGGGCCCCCGCTAATTCGTAAGCATCATATGATAACACATAATATGGATGGTACTCATGTTACTCGTATGCCTCTTAGCTTGTCTTCTACCAAGCATCCCATATCTATGGCATTGCTGTCTTCTGTTGACAATGTACCTAGTTCTTATTCTCAAGCTGTTAAAAATGCTGAATGGAGATGTGCGATGGACTTAGAATTTAATGTTCTTCTTGCAAATGATGCATGGGTTCTAACCCCACTCCCACATGATCGTCATCCCATAGGATGTAAATGGGTATACCGAATTAAACGTCACTCGAATGGTAGTATTGAGCGTTATAAAGCACGTTTGGTTGCCAAAGGTTTTTCTCAAGAATATGGGATAGATTACTTCGAAACTTTTAGTCCTGTTGTTAAGACTACAACCATTCGTTTGCTATTATCCTTGGCTGTCACCCATCAATGGCATATTCATCAATTAGATGTCACCAACGCCTTTTTGCATGGGACCATTAGTGGGGACATTTGTATGACTCAACCATTGGGATATGTTAATTCTCAATTTCCGGATTATGTATTCAAACTTCACAAATCTTTATACGGTCTCAAATAGACACCACGGGCTTGGTTCACTCGGCTTAGCAAGTTTCTTGCGTCTTTGGGATTTTGTGGTTCCAACACAGATTCTTCATTATTTTATCGCATAGATTCTATGGGACCCATCTACATTTTAATCTATGTTGATGACATTTTAGTGCTTGGACCTGCTGCAACTACTATTCACACATTATTGGGTTCTCTTGCCAAAGAATTTGCCATTAAGGATTTGGGCCCAATCCGTTATTTTTTGGGTATTGATCTAACTCCTAATAGTAGTGGGCTATTACTTACCCAAAAGAAGTATTTGTTGAGTTTACTTCAACGCACTAATATGGTGGACTGTAAGCCCATTGGGTCTCCTATGCTTTCGTCCTCTGCTCTTTCTCGTTGTGATGGGCATCCTCTTGCTGACCCAACCGAATATTGTAGTATTGTTGGTGCTTTACAATATGCAACTCTTACACGCCCCGATATTGCTTTCTCTGTTAACAATCTTTGTCAATTTATAGCTTGTCCTACCGATGTCCATTGGTCAGCAGTTAAGCGTATTTTACGTTATCTCAAAGGGACTATAGGTCATGGGCTTCAACTTCATCGGGCTTCTTCTATGGAGCTTAATGACATATTTTGATGCGAACTGGGCTGGATGTCTCGATAATCGCAAATCTACTGGTGGCTATCTAATTTACTTGGGTACTAATCTTGTTTCTTGGCAATCTCGCAAGCAATCTGTTGTTGCCCGTTCTACCACCAAAAGCGAATTTCGTGCTCTCGCTTTGCCCACTGTTGAAGTTACTTGGATCCAATCCTTATTACAAGAATTACATCTTACCTTATCTTCACCTCCTTTATTATGGTGTGATAACATAGGTGAGGCTTACTTGTCATCTAATCCCGTGTTTCATGCTCGCACTAAACACGTTGAGATTGATTTCCATTTTGTTCGGGATAAAGTTGCTCAAGGAGATCTTCTTGTTCGGTTCATTTCTACGTACATCTGATCAATTGGTTGACATCCTTACAAAGGCCTTATCTACTCCTCGTTTTAAATTCTTATGTTCCAAACTCAATCTTGTTGATAGTGACTTGAGTTTGCAGGGGGTGTTAAGGAAACTTCCTAATGTAAGGCATGTGGCACTTATATTTGTAATCTCTAATACTATAAATAAGACAATTGAATCTTCTGATAATATACTCTGAAGATTACTTTAACACTCCCAAAGTTGAGCAAGGTAAGTCTTTTATCACATTTACTTAATTTGTCTCCTCACTTATTCACCAGTGAGTAAACAGAGGGATGGAGAATAATAGAAGCTGTCCACTTAGGAAATTATTTTGCTGGTCTTCAAATTCAGCCATATATTGAGAGGCTACTATGGTTGCATGTTGATGCATTGGCCAAGCAGGCAGCAAAACATTCGAGCTATTTTCCCTCAACCCCTTCCACCTTTTATTAGTTTTTGTTATTAGATAAGTCATGTTAACTTGTAAATTACATAGAGATTTTAAGCTCAATGAATAAACTCCTTTTATACAAAAAGGGAGGGGGAAATGAGGGATGGAGAGTAGATGTCAAAGATGAAGACACAACAAAGTCAGAAGGGAGGTTAAGACCCCCTTCACAGCAAGCGGCATCACATCATGCAGCCCATTTAGATAAAGGACACATGACTGATTATCAAACTGTATGTTTTTTTTTTTTTTTGGGTCAAAAATCAAAGTGTATGTTGAGCTGCCTATAACCACTTTGCAGCCCTACCAGAATAGCATCACGTAAACATAGAGCTTCTCCTTGCATTGTTGTATCAAAATAGGTTGGCTCTGAAACGGCATAAAGAATATCACCAGGAAGCTAACAATTGGATTCGGAAATCGGTAATCAGTAATCGGAAATTGGAAATCGAAAAAAAAAAAAAAAAAAAAAATGACAACCACCAATCAATAATCGGATAATTTATCGGATCGGATTATTATTGGATATCAGATAAAGTTCCGGATTCGAATTAGAATACCTTCTCTAAATGTTTGCCGGATTTGAATAGCAGTTTTACTATTCGGATTCGGATGATGTATTCGAGCCGAATCCGATCCATTTATAGGTCTATCGCCAAGTACTAGTAAGACATAATCAAGAACACCTCTATTAAAGAACAAAAAACAATACTGCTTTCCTTGTTTATAGAGACTCTAGTGATAAAGCTAAGTGAACGAGGGATAACTCAACAAAATTTATGTGAATCTAAAGAAAAAAATTGAATCACCTCTAACTTAATTAAACTCAGATTGAGTTCAGTCATTTTTTATACCGAAGAAGTCTTCATGACTCTTGACCAAGATTCACCATAAGTTTACATAAGTTGACAAAACTTGGCAAAGTTAAAACCTAATTAAATTTTTTTACTATTAAGTGTACTATTGTAATGGAATTTCTTTAGTATAATTATTAATGCCTCATTGCTTACTACCTTATCTCTTGTATTTTTTAAAATTACTAATCCAACTTTAGATTTGTTTGAAAGTACTAATGCCTTGCCATTAAGTTCCTTTAGTTAATTGAGAACATTATATCTTTATTTTTATATTTTTCCAAAATTCAAAATAATTGTGAGGTTTGTTATTATTTATTAATATCATCAAGATATAACTCTTTAAAATTCAAATGACAAGAATATAAGGTCAAAAATGATACTATATGATTTTTGTAAATGAGGGAAATATTGTCTTTGGCTTCTTAATTTTAATCAAAGGCTCAATGGACATATCACATCCAAACTGACAACCTCTTAACACCATTAGAAGTCAGAGGGGCAGCAGCAATTTTATTTTTAAAAAAAATTCAATTAATAATTAAACTATAATACTGAGGGACATTGGTAGTTATCTTAATTTCTTTTAACCATAAGAAAAAGAGTAAATATTAGGGGTGTAAATGAATAACCGAAATTTGCTTCTAAATTCGCATTCATATCCGTTTAAGGTATCTGAATCCGACTAACTATTAGTAAGATTTGAATATGGTACACATTTTTCCAATCAATTATTATCCATTCGATAAAATTATCCATCAAATTACCTTGTGGATATGGTATACATTTTTCCAACTGATTATTATCCGTCCGGTAAAATTATCCATCAACTACCCTTTTGGATTTTTTTTCTTGTTTTTATAAATTTTTAACTTGAGATATTAAATACTTTTCTAAATTTTCCACTAAGAAAAACACAAAGGAAAATCTATGGTGAAGAAATTTACAAAAACCAAAGACTAAAATCAGTACAAACAATGAAAGTTGCTAAATTCAATTTCAAACTAATTCTCCCAAATAAAAAATGACACCACATATTCGAAAGCTTGTAATTAATTTTAAACATACCCATTTAGAATAATCTATTTAAAAAAATAACTATTCAAATATCATTCAAATCTAACTGAATCCATCCGAAAATCGATAAAATATTATCCGAATCTGTCCGAGTATAATAGTATACATATATAGTATTACCACTATCCAATTCGTTTATGCCATAGTAAATATCATTTACTTCTTCCTTTAGTTGATTAAATAGCACTTGGATCTCTTTTTAGTTGATAATATCACTTGTCTTCCCTCTTTCATCATCTCCTTTCTGCTAACTCTTTCAGTTTGATTCTTCTTTTATCGTTTAACTATGTTTCTAAGATCCCAACCTACCTTAATTAAAATTACCTTCAATTAATATTATTATTAAACCCCTAAAATATCCTCGATTACTTTGGTACTTAAAACTCAAGATTTCTCTCAATTAATTTTATATTCTTAAACTCCCAAAACACCCTATGTTCTTTAATCTAGGCATCCTCTTTTATTAGAAAAAAAATTAATCAAAAAAAATCAAGACATATCTTTCTTAGGTTTCTTTTTCTTTTTCTAATGATAGAAAGACATATAATGTAAACCAAAATACAAATTTTGGTTGGTTGGTGGATCAAAATACAAGTAATAGTGATGGTTTGTTCTTATGATTGGCGCAGGGTCCACGCGATCAGGCAAAAATGGTAAACGACACTCTCATGCAAAATCGATCGGCTTGTGCAGCCGTGTTACTTTAGCGTTGTGGGTTGGGCTTGTAGATTAGGAGAAAAACAAAGCCCATTTGATAGCCAAACGGCTCACAAGATCTATCAGCCGAGCCACCACTCACTACCTTCGATCACTCTCTTTCTCATCTCTAAATCTCTAAATCTCTAATTATTAAAATATAAAACTGAAAATCAAGTAAAGAAAACTAAGAAAAGACCAAATGGCGTCGTCTAGCCGTAGACAAAGGCGTCAACTACTTGAAGGAAGCGCTGCGGCTCTGCTAAAAACTTGAAAGCTTCGACTCTTTCTTTCTCTGGTCAACTGATCTTACCCTTCATCACTGAGTCTGTCTCGCTCGGCTCCGATCCGGCTCAGATCAGCTCCGATCCGGCTTCATCTTCCCAAGCTCTCCTCTCTGCAACTCTTCGTTCTGCCTCTGCAACTTTTGCTCTGTCACCTCCCCGATCTCTCCATTTTTCTCTCCCTCTCTTCTTTGTTATCTCTGTCTTCTTCTCCGGTGTCGGAATCCTCCTTTTTTTCCGATCATACAGATTTATTATCCGACTCCCTCCCACAAGTTCTCTTCCCTTTGTTGGGGGTTTTGTTCGCTTCATTTGTGGCGTCAATTTGTGAATGCTTTTGCAGTGCTTCTATTAAATTTTGTCAATGAGATCCTCGCCGGCTAGATAGTGAATCTCTCACCAGCATTTCGTTGTGAGTAAACCTCTATTTCAATTTAGGAACCCTAAGTATCCTGTTTTGACAGAAGAAAGAAAATGGGGGTTTTTGTTCTTTTTGGTTCACTTTGATTTCTATCTTCTAATTAAGTTTTTGATATTCAAATTGTGGTTCCAAGGACTGGACTTTAAGGTGGAAGTACTGTGCTGGCTGTTTCTGCAAGTGCTGCTGGCTAAAATGAACTTTGAGGTAAAAATTCCTCATTGTTTTATTGCTTGAATCTCGTTAGCACTTGGTATGCTGTAGTTAAAATGCTCTTGAACAAATCAAAGATATATCAACTTGATCTCACTCAACTGGAAGCTTGAGCAGACTTGATTGTACATTTGTTCAAGGTACAACAACAACAATTCAGCCTTATACCAACTAAATGGGTCGTCTATAAGATATTATACTACTCTATTGTGAGTTCAAAATTCTTATCTTCTAACATGAATGTATGAGTTGATTACCTTGTATGGGTATGTTTTGTGTACAATAGGGCATTTAGCCTTTTACTTTATCATAGAGGTTGAGTGGTTGACAACTTATGGCATGAAATGGAACTCTAGGACTTGTTTTCCCATTAATATGAGGGCAACACTGTGTTCTAAAAGCCTAAAATAGGTTAGACAATGTTTCAGCCGCAGAAGCCATCATATACCCCTTGAGATGGACATCTGAGTCAAAAAATGAAAATGCAATAACTCACCGAGATTTTGAGCTGACTTGCTTTTTAGGGATCAAGTTGGCCCTCAAGTTCAAGTTCTTGATCTATATTTTCAGTGCATGTGCTAAGTATATCGAGAATCTCTTTATCGACTGCAGCCCTGATGGACATAATCTTATCTTTGAATCTTTTAACTTCCACCACACCATTCTTTGAATCTTTAAACCTCTTTTAGTTTCTTTGTATGCATGTAATTCATTTAATTAGTCATTGCATTATTCTTATGAAGCTTTGCTTGTTTGACCTTACATAGTATTGTCTTTACAGTATGAAACATGCTTTACATGTGTATTTGTGTGTCTTGAAGAACTTTGCACATTGAAGATAGTTCCATTGTAGCTTTAGATTTTGTTAAAGATGGAGTTAGAATAATTTTATACTGTTGCTAGGTCAACAAGATATTGCAAGATATTCATGGATCTTATATTGGTCAACAGTCTTGTGGTTATTTTAGGAAAGATATGTGACATAGATTTGATTTTATTTGTTTCTAGATTGCTAGGAAGAAGATCTAAGGCTGCGTTTGTTTGCTGGAATAAAGGTAGGGTGGGAAAATTCTTGAAAAAAACAAATTTTTCCTAATTTTCCTTTAAATCCTAAAAGTGTAGTTTGTTTGGTTGCTTAGGGTGGAAAAGTTAGAGACAAGTTTCCTTAATTTAAGTTAAGGAAACTTGTCTGGTGAGGTGGCAAGCCAACTTTCCCACCCCAAGCCTTTTCAAGACCGCACAAAATGTGTGGGACTTTGTGGAAAAGTGTGGAAAAGTAAAAAGTGGGATCCACAATTAACACTTTTCCACAAAATCCCTTCATTTCCTTTCCTTCTCCCTCACCCCACTACACATGGGGCCCACATTTTTTTCCCACCCCACTTTTGCAAACAAATGCAGCCTAAAGTGATTGTAACCTGTTCTAGATTGCTAGGAAGAAGATCTAAATTGATTGTAACCTGTTTAGGAAACTTTTCCTATCGTTTGGTTTCAGATTGTGTAGATATTCTGAAAATATATCAGAATATAACTTTCCTTATTTTGTAATATTCTAGGAGAGCATCCCAGATCTATAAATAAGTAACTTAGGGAGAGCTGGAACATCTTGCGCAACTCTCCCTCTTAACTAATTTTCTTCACTTCTTCTTTCTCTTCTCTCTTGCTTTCTTTTCTTTGATCTTCTTACGGTTGGCTGGTTATAGAATTCAGGTTTCTAACATGGCATCAGAGCAGGTGTATAAGCACTTGTTTCTCTTTGTGATTGCCGGTTTGAGAGTCATTTGGGGCTTCTAGTTTGAACTGGAAGAACAAATAATTCATGTTTTAAATTGTATGGATTAATACAAGAAGATGATGACCAGGATTGCTCAATGGTTACAGACTCTGTTTCTCTAATAATGTGTCATTCTAGGATCTTAATTGTTAGTTCTATCCATGTCTATCCAAAAAGTGAGGTTTTGTCGAATCTGATCAAGGAGTTGAAGGTATTGTTTTTGTTCCATTTCTGCCCTCTACTTTTCAATCTGCCAGAGTGCTATTGTTGCCATTCGGTGGTGTAATTCCTAAGCTCTTTTGGGTCTGAAAATCTGAATCGGCCTACAATTCCCGATTCCTTTGGTTCTTTTGGTTCTATCAATTGAACACATTATACGGTTTTGGTTGGCATACTCTGTTCTGGATCAGATCCTTGAGCCATAGCTTGACTTGGTACTGGTTTTTGTTGGTGAGATATCTGCATTGGTAGAGGATCACACAGTTGAAGAATCTGATGGTGATACTTTCAGAATCAACCTGCTGATCCTTTCAGGGGGGGAGGGGGAGAAAAAAACCCTGCAATCCTTGCTCTTTGCAGCCTGATTCCCTCTTTTTCATGGGATCTCTTTATTCTGGAAAAAGAAAAATAAATAAAGAACCTGTGATGCTGATTCTTGGGTTTCCTTTCTCTCTTGCTTTGTCTTCTTCGCAGGTTCTGCTTCACCTCGGTTCACACTATAGATGGACCTCTTCCTCTATTTTTTTTTATTCCTTGAATTCTGTATTAGGTTACTGTTTTTATCTTCTATTTTATTATTTTCCCTCGCGGTAAACTTCTTTCTATGCCTTAATTTATTTTATGTTACCAAACTGTCCCTTCCACTCATACATTACCATCTCTTTATTTATTTTGGTATTCATGCTTTCTGAAAATTACAAATTTGCCATCTCTATTTAACTTTATATATATGATTTGCAATTATTTTCCTATATCTACCAATAACTCCTTGAAAATTCTGGTTTATTACAGTAGAGCCATTATTTCCTTAACTTGCGCTAATTTGCTCTGATTTTGTGAGCCCTTGAGTTAGCAAAATGGGTTTGGAACCGAGGATTGACTGTTATTTGGTATGATTGCTTGACTCAACCAAGGATTGAGTTGGGATCGATGGATTTATTACTAAATTTCCATTATCTTATTTTGGTGGACCATGACGGCCTCAATTTAGGATTTTATTTGTCAATGAGAGGTTGATTGAAGATATATGGTGCTTTTCTTTTGAAATTTTGGTTAGACCACGTGTAATGCTACATGTTAGGGGGAGACTGAAGACTTATCTATGTAAGATTTTTTGAAGAGTATTATTTGAGAAGAGTTTTGTCCTAAATGGTATTCTACAGCAACACCTACCTACTTGCTGAGGGAAAGAACTCAAGAATTCTCTTTTTTTTTTCTTTTTAGATTCAATATTTTGAATAGATATGTTAAATGTTAAATACAGATGGATCATATCTTGTAAATTATCTCTCTTTTGTCAATCGATCTTTCTTTTTATCCCCCCTTTTCCTTTTTGCTTTGCTCCTTCGAGTGATGACCAAATGATTGGATCTCTTATAACTATATGCATCCAATTTCTTTCTTGCTTTCCCTTGCCACCTATGTGTGATTTCATCACCACATTCCTATTTTTCATAAATTCCCCCACCTATTCTTGTGCTATGGGTAGCCGGTGAAACTTTTCGAAATATTTGATTTAAGATTTAAGGGGAGGTTTTTCGCCTCAAAATATAAATCTAAATAATATTAATTACTCTTTTGGGCATTTCTCGAAAGGATACAATTGCTTGGAATTTGACCAATTGAGATGTCCGGAAACAATATTTTATTATTTCTTCATTCGAGAAAGAGATCTTTATTCTATTTCTATATTATTTCCTTGGACCAAGTAAATGGATTATTATGAAGAAATAATAAAATATTGCCTACTTATTTACTTGGTCCACAATAATACGTACTGCCTTTTATTTACCTACTTGGTCTGTAGTAACTCATACTACCTTTTAACTACCTCTTTGTCTGCAATAACCCATACTATCTTTTACCTATTTGGTCCGCAGTAACTCATGTTGTCTTTTACCTACCTACTTGGTCCGCAGCAGCCCATACTGCTTTTATCTACTTACTTGGTCCGCAATAACCTATACCTTTTACCTACCTATTCGGTCCGCGATAACCCATAATGCCTTTTACTTACCAATATTTTTACCTGCTACATGTCTTCTTGTGATGACCTTATATGGACATTGGAGCTGCACTTTACGTAGTTGTTCGGGCATTGGAGCTGCACTTGTTAGCTCCTTATGCGGATGCTAGAGCTGCATTGCTACTGCTGTTCAAGATAAATGAAGTTTTTTTATATATTCTTGTTATTCCAAGCTACAGCCCTTGTCTTGTATGGCTCCGGCTTGAGAGGTGGGGGTGTAAAAGATGGAGTTAGAATAATATTATATTGTTGCTTGGTCAACAAGATATTCATGGATCTTATGTTGGTCAACAGTCTTGTGGTTATTTTTGTAAAGATATGTGGGAAATATTTGATTTTATTTGTTTCTAGATTGCTAGGAAGATCTAAAGTGGTTGTAACTTGTTCTAGATTGCTAGGAAGAATATCTAAATTGATTGTAACATGTTTAGGAAACTTTTCCTATTATTTGGCTTCAGAATATGTAGGTATTCAAAGAATGTATCAGAATATAACTTTCCTTATTTTGTAATATTCTGGGAGTGCATCCCCAGATCTGTAAATAAGGCTGCGTTTGTTTGCTGGAATAAATGTGGGGTGGGAAAAAAGGGTGGGAAAATTCTTGAAAAAAATGTAGATTTCTTACTTTTCCCTTAAATTCCAAAATGGTAGATTGTTTGGTTGCTTGGGGTGGGAAAGTGAGAGACAAGTTTCCTTGAATCAAGGAAACTTGTCTGGTGATGTGGCAACCCAACTTTCCTTTTAAGCCATTTTAAAACCCCACATATTTGGTGGGACTTTGTGGGAAAGTTGAGAAAAGTAAAAAGTGGGACCCATCACTATCACCTTTCCACAAAACCCTTTCCTTTCCTTTCCTTCTCCCTCACCCCACTACACATGGGACCCACATGTTTTTTTCCCACCCCACCTTTGCAAACAAATACAGCCTAAAGTAACTTAGGGAGAGCTGGAGCATCTTGTGCAACTCTTCCTCTAACCAATTTTCTTCACTTCTTTCTCTTCTCCCTTGCTTTCTTTTCTTTGGTCTTCCTACAGTTGGCTGGTTATTGAATTCAGATTGCTAACAGATTTTTCTTGCATATCCATATTCCTGGCAAGTCAATCAAATTCAACCCTATACTATTCTTGATCCTCTGACCTCTACCTTTTGGTCATTTTTTCTGTTATATCATTTTTTGTTGTACTCATTCGCCACCACGAGTATTTTTTCAATAAGAGGTAGAGTCATCAACATTTACCCTCTCACTTTTCAATTCTTCTGCCAGTTTTCATTTTTTGTTATCTTTTATCAAAGAGACAACCTCAAGCTGGGGAAACCAACCAGAGAGATTGATTGCAGCCAGGATCAACACAATAATGAAGACCAGATTAAATAATTGGAACTTTTTTTAAGACTCCCCCCCCCCCCCCCCAAAAAAAAAAAAAAAAAACCCCAACCAATTTACATATGAAAGAACATGGAAGGATAAGCAGATTAAATAGAAGGGGTACGAAGATGGACTACCTAAGCCCTGGGTCCCTGGCTGAAGCTATCTTACCTGTTGACTATGGATAAGCAATAGCAGCATGGCCTTTAAATTTGATTTCTCTGAAATTTAATCTTCTATTGCCATGGAAGGGCCTACTTATAGCTTTGCCAAACCTTTCGAGAAATAGAATCTAATGACCTAGCAATTAGTGACAATTGAATTTTAAAAAATTAGAAACTAAATAGAAATAAACAGTTCTAGGCTTTACAATTCAGCCACATGCATGAATAATTAAAATAGAAACTTACTACTAAATTCGGAACTAGACTAAGCTTCTAAATCTCTGAAGAATGATCTCCTAGGAATCTGATCTTGGGCTTCTACAATCTTCTCACATTAACAGTGTTTTGGCTTCTTTTTGACCCTTTGAGAAGACCTGTTGGACTTGCTTGATCTGGTCCAGTTCTGGTCCATCTGGAACTGGCTTAGTGGACCTAGGTCTTCTTCTTCTGTCCAGGATCTTATCAATTCTTTCCATGGATGCAGGCCTGAAGACCTTACATTGGCAATAAAAAGCCCAAATAGGGCCCTTGATGTTGCCACCCAGCAGTAGTGGTTTAGATGATTTTATACTTGGTTATTTTTAGGCAATTCTTTTTTTCTGTTGAACCACTATTTCAAATAGGATTTGCTGGTTCAGTTCTTGATTCATTTAATATAATTCTGTTCCAATTTATGTTAAATAGTACAGAAAGGTCTTTTTGGTGTATTTAATCAGTTTAGGTTTTTCAAGATGTCCATGGTTAGCCTTATTGCCTAGGCACCTTTGCAGCTTGCAGAGTGTAGGAATGATAATTTTTTTATGTTTCTTATGTTTATGTGCAACATACAAGCCATACCAAGCATATCTGTCACGGCATCTAGGTGATCGAAGACACTGGAGGTGCCTAGACTTGGGCAATGGGGCACCCAGGTGCCCAAAGCACTTGGGTGCTAAACAACTATGATATTGTTGCAATATGATGTAATTATGCTGGTTGACCTAAGATGAGAAAACTACTATATTATATTTTAAGCATAGGATATTAGATAAGTGTAATCATAAGGGGGGGGGGGGGGAATCATAAATTATTGTAACTCATAAGTGTCAAAAACTTATTGAATATGATCCATGTTGTCACAAGGCCACAATCTGCCATCAAGGAATCCAAGACTGTCACCTAGGCATCCAAGGCAGACTGACCCCTTTCTTATATCAAAGTGACTATCACATTGAACCCGATAAGGTACCTAGATGCCTTGATCACGCATTTTCTATTCATCTTACCTTAACTGAACAGGCTCAAGCAAAGCTTAGTTCAATTTGACAAAGGAAAGCTACACAGCGTACACTTACACCCCCTGGACTTGGGCTAAATTAATAATGAGGGACAAGTTTTGGAGAACCCACTTTGTACACTCCCCCCCCCCCCAAAAAAAAAAAAAAAAAAAAAAAAAAAAAAACAAAAAAACAAAAAAGATCTACTAATGTCAAAAGTAATGATCCATTAAGAAGCAGGTGATGTCATGGAATGTAACTTTGACTTGAAGTGATTGTCATACCCTTATCTTCCCGAAAACCTCTACAGCTTAATTCGCAGTAGGAAGAGGTGTCCAAGATGGTTGCCACCACAGATTCGGTGGTTTCAGGTATTTTTTTGATAAAGAAATCTAGATTGAGCGCTTTTCTATCGCCTACCGGTAATCATAGCATCTTCTTCCCTACTGCCTGATTAATTTGTTTGTTTTCTTTTTCTTTTATTTTGTTCTCTATTATCTCTATAGAATTTCATATCTTCTTCCTCTGTTCATTTTTGGTTTTTTTGTTACTTCATACTTTCACTTTGATGAGGGCTCTTCCCCCCCCCCCAACCCCGTCCTTTTTTTTCCTGTTTTTTGGGCGGGGGGGGGGTTATTGATCTTGTTGGGGATTGTGATTGTGACTTTCTTTGGGTTAGTCTTGAGAGGAATGGCTAAGCAGCAGCAGATTATAGTAGAGAGGACAGAAGGATAATAAGTATAAGAAGTTGTTAGGTACCTGAATGAGGCTACTTAACAAGGTGGAATAACTCAAGAAGAAAAAAATGGACTTTGAATAAAAGTTGAATAAGAAACAATACATTCTACCAGCAGTAGGTGATTCCTACGGCTACCCAAGAGCAATGGCTCTCACATAAACTTCTCTATATCTCAAAAACATGTCTCTTCTACTCTTCCTTCCCCCTATTTATAGCAATTACGTTCCTACAGTATTAATTAACAGAATCATCCCAATTCGAATAGGACTCTTCAAAAGTAACCTGAATTCGAATAGGACTCTTCAAAAGTAACCTGAATTCGAATAGGACTCTAACCTGAATGTAATATGACTCTTCAATCTAATCCTAAAAAGTAACCTGAATACAATAGGACTCTTCAAATCTGCCAATCTTTTCCTTCCCTAGAATTTAGGGATTTACTTTCCCTGTCGAGTGTAGACTTGTGTTACTAGGGACCTATCAATACTCCCCTCCAACAGTTTTACCTTGTCCTCAAGGTGAAAATCTGAAAATCTATTCTGCTGGGGTTTAATGGAGTGGGCTTGACCCAAGGGGGTTTCTTTGGGGGTCTAGCGGCCCAGTCTTTGTGTTGGGTTTGTTTGGGCCTTAAGTTTGAGACGAAACATAACTGATTGAGGCCCAAATAACACAATCTTTGGCTCATATGGATTGGACCAAACCCATGAACCGGTTTGAGGTGAACCGAACCAACCCCAAAAACCCTAATACTCCATCATCTTCTTCTTCCTTTCCTGCGACGATTTGCTGCAACCCTAGATGCCGCCTGAGGTTTTCTGCCAGGAAGGACTGAGCTCTTCTTCTTCGATTCAGTGGCAAGAGTCCTCGCAGCCCCGACATTAATCCGGTAGGCATCGACACCCGAAACTCTCATTCGAATCGACTTGGATTTTTCAACGTGTACTTTCAAATCGACTTCGGCTACGTTTGTCTCAACCACCATACTGTGGTTGTCCAAAGCTGAGATGGATTTCTTATCGCTCTCATCTCTGAACTCCATTCTTAAGGCCTCCGTGAAGTTTGCCCAATCCAGTTTCGGCCAGCGTCTCCGGTAGACCCAATCTAACGCATCATCTTCCAGATGTTCGAGTGCTACTCCAAGCCAGTGTTCTTGCTGAATCTGATGTTGCCAGCAGAAGAGCTTGACTTCAATCAACCATTCCTCCGCTTGTTCTTCGCCTGGAAAGATCGACAATGTCATCTCACTTCCCTGGGATCGTGAATGCTCTGATGTCAATTGTTAGGTACCTGAATGAGGCTACTTAACAAGGTGGAATAACTCAAGAAGAAAAAATGGACTTTGAATAAAAGTTGAATAAGAAACAATACATTCTATCAGCAGTAGGTGATTCCTATGGCTACCCAAGAGCAATGGCTCTCACATAAACTTCTCTATATCTCAAAAACATGTCTCTTCTACTCTTCCTTCCCCCTATTTATAGCAATTACGTTCCTACATTATTAATTAACAGAATCATCCCAATTCGAATAGGACTCTTCAAAAGTAACCTGAATTCGAATAGGACTCTTCAAAAGTAAGTACCCAAATGAAGCTACTTAACAAGGTGGAATAACTCAAGAAGAAAAAAGGGACTTTGAATAAAAGTTGAATAAGAAACAATACATTTACCAGCAGTAGGTGATTCCTACGGCTACCCAAGAGCAATAGCTCTCACATAAACTTTTCTCTATATCTCAAAACATGTCTCCTCTACTCTTCCTTCCCCCTATTTATAGCAATTATGTTCCTACAATATTAATTAACAGAATCATCCCAATTCGAATATGACTCTTCAAAAGTAAGTACCCGAATGTAATATGACTCTAACCTGAATGTAATATGACTCTTCAATCTAATCCTAAAAAGTAACCTGAATACAATAGGACTCTTCAAATCTGCCAATCGTTTCCTTCCCTAGAATTTAGGGATTTACTTTCCCTGTCGAGTGTAGACTTGTGTTACTAGGGACCTATCAGAAGTACCATTGATCCAACCAGAATCAGCAGTTTCAGGTACAATTGGTAATTGATATATATTTCTTAGGGAGGGTTTTTGTCTGAATTGAATGTGGTAGCAGGAAATGGTTTACTGAATGTAGGAGCAGTTTCTTCCTCCCATGGGTTCGTTCATGCTATTGTTTTTCAAATCCAACTAGGAGAAGACTTTGTATTACTAATTATTAGAGTGATAATATTGTGTGGTGCATATGTTGTTTGGCTCATTTGTTACTGCCTGGTAATCAGGTCAGCATTCATATTTATAAAGGAAAATGTGTTTAATCCTTCTGTGAATTGAGTGTGATTGCTAGAGGAAATATGATCAGAGTACAGTGTAAGGTTTCGCTAAGACAAGGGTATAGGTGTCATGTCAACTGTAAGTTACAAACCGGCTCCTAATGGTCCATTACTTTACACATTTAACAGATATATACAAGTGTACAGGAGGCTTTCTCCAAACCTTGTCCTCGTTAATTTAGCCTAAGTCCAGTGGGTGTACATGTAATTTTCCCATTTGACAAAGACGAATCCCAATTAAGAGCCCATTTTTTTCTTTCAACCCCATTTTGCCATTCAACTCTAATGTTATATTAGTGTCTGATCAACAAATGGAGCTCCATGTAATACTGGTAATTCATATTGTTTAAGAGGGCAATTTATGCATGGAAAGGTTCTCAGCAATTTCTTGGTGTCTCTAAATTACCTCAGATGTTTGTGTTTTGCCTTGCTTCTTGAATAACTTGTTTATTTATCTTGGTGTTTCTCACAAAAAATCAGTTGATTATCAGACAGGTACCGTAAGCGGAAAAACTGGGAACCTAATTGATTGGAATGTCAATAATACCTTTAAAACCTTGAAAGGTACTTGCAATCATTCTCGAAGATATCTTATCTAGTTGATCTTATTTTTCCAATGGGTCATACTTGTTGAATCACCTCAATTAACCCCCCCCCTCCCCAACCCCAAAAAAAAAATTGTTTATCCCAGTGTTTGATCTTATTTTCTTTTAGTATCCTAAGTCCACTTACACTCATCTCAAAGCTCTTTAGAGGGTACCAATATAATGTAAAGCATGTGAGCCTGGCTTCACCAAGTCAGTACCACATCTGATCCTCAAGAACTAAAGGGCAAATCCAGGATTGTAGGCAAAGGTGGTTACTTGTATTCTCCTCTCTACCAAAGTACCAAGGATGGAGATTTGGTGCCAACCAAGGTTTCAACCAGCCAGAAACCAAAATTTACTCCTCAACCCCAAATTAAGAAATGAGGAGAGGCTAGTTTTATGTTCTTTGCCTCTGGTTGGTAAAATTTTAGTTGTTTACACTCCCTTGTTATTCGAAGGGATTTTTACGCCATTGCACCATTTGATAGGATTAAATCTTATATTTTCCTGAAACTACTGTAAAATGAAAAATGTTTTCATGGATGCAGATAGAATTATGATTTTCTTAAATGAGGTATTGATTGGCCTTATTTGCATTAGAAACTTGAAAACAGTGTTCATTATAATTCTATTATTTTGCTTTAAACAGATATGGAACCCAAAAGCATGATGGATGTAGCACTTATACCTGGCATCGATCCAGTAGATATTGGACTGGGTTCATCAGAGAAGGCAAATGCAGCTCCTCAAGTAAAGCCGAGAAAGAAATCAATGACATCAGTTTATCTCAAGTTTTTTGAAACAGCTCCTGATGGGAAGAGTCGAAGATGCAAGTTTTGTAAGCAGAGTTACTCTATCGCGACTGCCACAGGTAAGTGCTGTGTCTTTACAATTAGTTTTCTTCTCTTCTGCGCCATTTTCTATTCCTGAAATTTTATAGGTTTCATTCTGCTTGTCAGCGCCTGGTGTCATGATTGATGGGATTGGTTTTTATTTGTGCCTGGTACTATTGAGATAATCATTAACCATTACCATGCTCCAATTAACTATGGCCTTTTTCCTTTTGAAGGTAATCTGGGAAGGCACCTAAGTCATCGACATCCTGGATATGATAAGTTGGGGGACACTGTTAACACTCAGCCGCCACAATCACAGTCAAGCCCTGTAACAAAGAAGCCACAATCTCAACCTCATCCTCAAGCAAAATCCCCCTCAGTGGATTTTGATCACTTGAACTGGTTGCTACTCAAGTGGTTGATAGTAGGTCCTCATCCTTCCTCCATTTTGGAAGAAGATTGGTTGGTGAACTCCTTCAAGTTTCTTAATCCATCAGTGAGATTCTGGCCAACTGAGAATTTCCATGCAGTCATCCTAGAGGTGTTCAGGAGCATGCGGGAAGATGTAAGGGCTTCATTGGAGAATGTGAATTCTAAGGTCTCAATTGCACTTGATTTTTGGAATTCATATGAGGAAGTTTCCTATATGAGTGTCATGGGCTATTGGATTGATGATAATTGGTCTTTGCACAAGGTTCTTCTTGACATCTCTCGCATTCCTTATCCCTGTGGAGGCACTGAAATCTATCACTTATTGGTGAATATCCTTAAAAAGTACAATATTGACAACAAGATCCTCTGTTGTACTCATGATAATAGCCAGAATGCGGTTCATGGCTGTTGTACATTGAAAGAAGATTTGGATGGTCAGAAGGGAGGTCCATTCTGTTATATTCCTTGTGCTGCTCGGACACTGAACTTGATCACAGAGGATGGTTTGAGAACCGCCAAACCAGTAATATCTAAGATCCGGGAATTTGTACTGGAGTTGAATGCCTCTTTAAAATTATCAGAGGATTTCCAACGAACAACAGCTGAATTTCAGGAAGGTTCTTGGAAGTTCCCACTTGATGCTTCCACCCGTTGGAGTGGCAATTACTTGCTGCTAGATATCGTGCGTAAGGTATTTCCTCTTGGCCATGTCAAGATTCTATTTAGGACCCACTATACAACCTGCATGGTTACACCTCTGGTTCTTTTTTTTTTTTTTTTTTTGTTGCTATGGATAAACCAGGACAAAGATGTTGCTGAAAAAAATTTGAAAAAACAAGCTCCTATATTTGTAGCTTCTCTATCTTGGAAATAAATGGAAGACATAGAGCAGAGTTGCTCTTTAGTGGGCACATAGTTAATCTATGGCAGAAGCAATAATTTTATGTTTACAGTAAGATACTAAACGTTTCTCTTCTTTTTTTTTCTTTTTTTTTTTTTTTTTCTCTTTGAGTCTAGAAATATAAATTCTTATGCGGCACCGAATACATTCTTTTTTGTTGATAAATTTCTCTTAGTAACATCAAAATACACAAAGTGAACTCTAGACAGAAATATGGCCCATATATAGAAATGTTATCATGCAGACCCTTTGTGCCTAATTTGAACTTGGCTTATCGAGAATTTAGTGACTAAAAAGAAAACGGGATTTTATTGATTATGCAGGCATCTAAGTCAATGGATGCTGTCATCAGGAAGCATGAGGAGATATTGGGGAGTAGGAATATGCTATTGAGCCCTATGGAGAAGAATGCAGTTGGTATCATGCATGCATACTTGGAGCCATTTTACAAGATCACAAATAACATCTGCACTAGCAAAGTCCGAACAGTTGGCCTGGTGCTTTTCTTTATGGACCATGCTGCTGAGATCATTGCTGCCTGTAGAGATTCCCGCCCCACCCCTGATTGGCTAAAGAGTGCAGCAGATGACATGGCAAAGAAGGTTCGGAATTACAATACACACGTCTACAATGTCTTCACTTACATGGCTGCAGTCCTTGATCCGAGGATCAAGATTGAGCTAATCCCAGAGTCTCTTAACTCAGAGAACAACCTTGAAGAAGCAAGGAATCATTTTATGAGGAATTATGCAACCAGCCATTTCCCTGGAATGGGCAATGGCTACAATGCTCAGGAAAGTGATGATGGTAGTGGTGTATCCTTTGCAGAGGAGATTGCTCGCAAGAGACGCAGGGTGAGCATGAGCACTGCCACAGATGAGCTCACACAATATCTTTCTGAACCTCCAGCACCCATTCCTATAGATGTTTTAGATTGGTGGAAGGTGAACAGCACACGTTATCCTCGTCTTTCTGTAATGGCTCGAGATTTCTTGGCTGTTCAAGCAACTTCAGTGGCACCTGATGAACTGCTTTGCCGCAAGGGTGATGAGATCAACAAGCAACGCTGTTGTTTGCCCCACAGTAGCATGCAAGCAATCTTATGCATACAGTCATGGATCCAGAGCGGATACAAATTGAAGTACCGTTCAACTGAAGTTGACTATGAGAAGCTGATGGAATGTGTTTCTGTTACTGCTGCTTCAAATGACAATGTTGCCAATGTTTTAGATACAAAATTGTCCTGAGGAAGATGAAATGACATGAAAACAAAGTCCATGAGACCTTGTAAGGTTGTAAGAAATTAAATAGATGGAAAGCAAATCTCTTAGGTAGGGTGCTGTTGCATGGGTCATATTTTTGCAGAGGGAGATAACTAGGAGACGTTTAATTGTGTCTCCTGTCTGACTCTGTTTGTATGTAACATGTCTGACTCTGTTGTATGTAACAGTAGCAACTGTAACATAGGATCTTTTAATGTACAGGTTGGAATCAAATCCAAAAGAAAGAAAGAAGTATATTTTTCTTTTTTGGATGCAAGAGTCAGAATTTCTGTCATTGAGATTGGAGTTTCAATCCTTGATTGATCTCAGTTTGATGTTATCGCTGATGCAACCATGCATAAGAATTGGGAGAACACATCTAATAAAAAATCCCAAGGATTACCATATCGTGCCAAGGATTCTTTTTCATTATGAAGCCAAAGCATTTCATTAACTCAAACCATTATACGAACAGTAAAGATTCTGGACTGTTGAGCTGCTTTATAAACATAATTTCTGAGACTGATTAGTAATAGAATGCGGATATGATAATTCCCTTTTTAACCGATTAGTATCCATTCGATAAAATTATTCGATTAAGTTATTTATTGGATTTTTTTTTATAAATTTTTTACTTGAGATATGTGAATACTTTTTTAGATTTTCTATTAAAGTAAATACCGATGAGGTTGCCAAATTATAACATTTTAGACATAAGCTTTATAATAAAATGGTAAAGATGTCAATAGTTAAAAACTTGCATTTAGTCTGTATTTATACCCATTTAGAAAAATGTATTAAAAGAAGAAAAAAATCCGAAATTCATCTGAATCCAGCTGAATCTGTCCAAAAACCGATATCCAATTCATCTGAATAGGATGCGAATATAGCATTACTACTATCTGATCCATTTACAACCCTACCATTAACCCTATGCTTCACCCATTTGAGGTGAAAACCTGCAACTATCAAATCTGAATCAGAAATGCTATTTGTGGAAACAGTTCCTGTGCTAATAGCATAACAAGCTCGGGTCTCAATGATCCTGTAGTTATGGATTTTGTATCGCAAGCTGAGATTTCTAGATCAGAATACTATTAATAATGCATCAGCCTTCAAGAAAGTTTGAAGACTCTCATATGGGCTACGAAATGAATAAAATAAATTAAATCTTGAAAATCTATAATAAATAATCTTGATTTTCTCCACCATCTTAGTGTTGTTATTTTAAACTTTATCATCATGGTTCTTTTTCATAAATCCAACGATATACAAGAATGGTAATGAAGCCGATGTATATGACTTAGACCTCAATCTTCTTGCAGTCTCCAAAAGAAGAAAATTTAAAAATCGACAAAACATTCAAGAGCACCATATTGTTGGATCTCACTCTATCACACCCAAAGTGGTTCAGAGCAATCCTAATAATCTCCTTCCGTTTTTATGCAATCAAAGTCTGTGATCCTTGAAGTTTGTTGTGTTGGATAGTTCATTATCATTTCATGAATTATGTTGGGTTGTACAACACACTAGCATTTCATGAGAAGTGCCTAATCAATTCATGATAGGTCTAAATAAATCTTCATCTCCAATAAAACCCTTTCGTTATTTCGCCTATAGAATGTTTGAGGTCCTTGTGAAAATGGTGAGAAGTAAGATAAACCATAGATAGATTAACATCAAGGGGGAAAAAAATAGATGCCAAATAGTTTCGTTAGCCTAATTATAAAAGATAGTGTGGTTCTATAAGCATTCAAGCCAATTGTTGTAAAGATGTTTAAAACTTATTTTATATAAATTATTGTTTTAATTGTGTCTTTTATCCATGGTTTTATTTAGTCCCATATCGGGTTGAGATGATCTGATTATATGGTTTATATATAGTAAGGGCCCATGTATTATTAATTTGCCTGAATCATGTTGGGACTTGGGCTTTGATCCGGAAGGCCCATTTTGTCATGGGCCCTATTCTGGAAAGTCCATAGCTGAGTGATTACGTGGAGATGACATTAGAGAGTGGAGATGGCACTACTCTCTAGTAAGGAGGTCAGCTGGAAAGGTACCTTCTTGAAGGTAGTTGAGCTGAAAGGTACCCTCAACAAAGAGATGTGTACTTACCCTTTCACCCACAGCCTTTGGAGCTCTATATAAAGTCATTTTCGAGTTCATTCTAAGCACTGAATTTCCTCCTCCTCTTTCTGTCTCTCTCTCCCTGTTGTTGTTCAGTCAAACAGTGAACATTACCTGATACACCGGAAGTAACCTTTCTGGGGTACAATCTTAAAGGTTGGACTGACTGATTTTAGGGTGAAGATACTGTAAAACCCGTATTGCACAAATTGGGGTGTCTAAATACCTTAAAGAAAGTACCTTTGGTACATTTTAGCTCATTTGACAGTATTGTGAGAACAAGCGTTCAAGCATATTTGCAGATTCGTCGACAACGTTTCAACACCAAGCAAAGATCTTGTTGTCAGTAGTTGAAGAAAAGAAAGAAAAAAAAAACGTTTTGAATTTTCAAACACTATGAATTTTCCAGAAGAAAAACCACAATTTCTTCCATCAAACCCCCTCAGTAGCTAGGATTCACAAGAGCTAAAACCATCAAGCAGCCGGATTTTTTTTTTTTTTATATGGTTACAATATACGTACTCTTGAGTAGCTTTCTTCTTTCTGGAAAAAAGGATTTCCTACACAATTACATCCATGGGGAGAACCATTATCTTATAAAACAAAGATAAGAGGATTTATTATTTTATTTTGATAAGGGTTAACAAGATGAGAATCAATTCAAACAAAGGGTAAAATGAGAGTTGTGATGATACGTATTGCGCCTAAATCTGACCCTTTGCAATCCACTAGTTGGCTTAGAAATCTGTTCATAAAAAGAAAGTATAGGCAAGCTCTAAGGTATGTCAACTACCTCTGAAGCTTAAATTAGATTCATGAAACTGCCTAGAAGTCAAGGATTTAGAATTATAAAAATAATGAATAGTAACTGTTCAAGAAGAAAATGCTCATTACCAGATATTGTAGTAAGTGAAAGGTATTTATAGTAGAATCTGATGCTTTGTGGTTGTTGGAATTTATTAATTTGATTAATAAATTAAATGCCCAAGGGCAATATTGGAAACTCACTATTAGGGTGGTTACTAAAATATATAACCTATTTTGTAACCGCCCTAATAGTGAGTTTCCAATATTGCCCTTGGGCATTTAATTTATTAATCAAATTAATAAATTCCAACAGCTCCCACTTGCACAAGGGCAAGTGTTAATCTTTCAATGTGTCCCAGACACACTTGTATATCCCAGATATACACATTCAATCTCTCTGCTATGTATCCCAGATACATAGACCTCTTGTGTCCCAGACACACATGCATATCCCAGATATACATATATATTGATCTCTTCACTATGTATCCCGAGATACATAGACCACCCGTGTCCTAGACACTAATATCCACAAGTCATCGGCAAAATGGGTTGTGCGACCGGTGATATACACACGCGTGAGCCCCAAACTAGAAACCTTCCCGAGGGCGGAATGGCACATCACTCATAGAAACAAATCAAATAAGCATTAGTATAACACGGTGTCCTAGGTTTATTCAAACTCACCGGATTAAAGGTATCTCGATCCCTCCGAGAGATCACCTTCTTGTCCTTAAAATGTTCACTACGTAACACATACGGTTGGCGCCGACAAACACTTTTTAGGGTGCGGTTGAATCAAACCTTTCCTTTACCTGAGACCATCACTACACTCGGGATTGACTCCTTTCCGGTAGTGCCCCTTTAGGTCGAATCTATCATGACCATAGGTAACACCCCAAAGTAGCCACATCAACCCTTCGTTTCATGATGTCGTCGAAAGTCACTAAGAACACTAATGGACCATAAGGTCTAGGACTCACACAATGAGAGGAGCGGGGATCCATCCTCTCATTTCCAATGATCGCTAAGCACACATAGTATGATATATGTGCTATGGTGGAGCATTCTATATACAATAGAACGTATGTCCATCTCAACACCATACAGGTCTTAGTCCAGTCGCAACCCCTTGCGCCTAACCCGAGTTACTTTATTGTCGCCACCCTAGCGCCACATAAAGTACTACTTTAGCTCCTATAGGCAACATGAATAGTGGGAACATTCATGTCGATTCTCTTCACAATAGAGAAACTCATCTTGATTCCAAATCAAGGCGACATCATGATTATGAATTGACCTACACAAAGTCATTCACAATCCGTCTCATCTCTGCTCGCCTCCAAGGCGCCGAGGCGAATGCTCGTGTGAGTGAGCCATTCTCTTGCCTATTGACATATGTTGTTTTATGCTAGAAGAAACACAATCACACGAAAGTGAATAATAAAAATCTTGGAATGAACTCATATTATTCATTAATAAGAAAGTCTCGGTACAAAAATAAGTCACAATCTCGTAGCCCAAGGATTTTACATGAGAAATAAAAACATCCTTGGCTATAGGTTTGGTAAGAGGGTCGCTACCATCAAACTAGTAGATATGTGCTTAAGTACAACTTTCTTTCTTGATGTAATGTCTCTAACAAAGTGATATCTCAATTGTATATGTTTGGTCTTCCCATGATACTTGGGGTCCTTGACATAGCTAAGAGCTGCCGTACTATCACAGTGACAAGGGCGCCTCTTTGGATGTCATCACAATCCCAGTATGTCGAAGGAATCTCCTCAACCAAACAGCCTCTTGAACCGCAGCGGGCATGCCACATACTCTGCTTCCATGGTCGAGAGGGATATACAAGCTCTTCTTGCTACACCACGAAATGGCCCCGCCATTCAGCAAGAAGCATATCCGGGGTTGATTTGCGCTCATTGATGTCTCCAGCCCGTCGGCATCACTATAGCCAACTAACCGCAAATCCGATCCTTGGTAACACAACATGTAGTTACTCGTTCCTCCGAGATATCTCAATATCCTCTTGGTCGCTTTCCGTGCTCTATGCACGGTTTGATTGGTATCGACTAACCAAACCCACTGCATAACAAATATCCGGCCTAGTACACATCATAGCGTACATAAGGCTACCCACCTTTGGAATATGGAACTCTTTCCATCTTGGTTTTCTCCTCTGGAGTCTTAGGACCCATATCAAGGCTCAAATGCAAACCCTTCTCCACTTGGAGTATCAATTGGTTTGCGGTTGTGCATTTGGTATCTCGTCAAGACATTGTCAATATAGGTCTCTTGAGATAAACCCAGTAATCTCTTTTGCCTATTTCGACAATCTTGACACCAAGCACATAGCTTGCTTCACCCATGTCCTTCATATCAAATACGGAGGACAACCATTTCTGAATGGTTTCCAATAGCTCCTTGCTATTGCTAGCCATAAGTATGTCATCTACGTACGGTGTCGAATGACATAATTATTATCGAATCTCTTGGTGTAAACACGGTGGTCTTCCTCAAGCATGGAAAAACCATTTTCCATCATAGCTTGGTGGAGCGCACATTCCACTGTCTAGATGCTTGCTTTAAGTCATATATGGACTTCTTAAGCTTGCACACTTTGCGCTCAAGTCCATGTGCTTCAAAGCCTTGAGGTTGATCCATATAGATCTCTTCCTCAAGTTCTCCATTGAGAAGCGTTTTTACATCCATCGATAAAGCTCCAAGTCCAGCTGAGCACAATGGCTAGTATGAGGCGTTGAGGCAAACCTAACCACGGGGAAAGTTTCCTCATAATCAACGCCCTCTCGTTGGGTGTAGCCCTTAGCCACTAAACGAGCCTTGAATCTCTCAATAGATCCATCCGCCTTTCTTTTGATCTTGAAAACCCACTTGTTCCCAATCGCCTTTCGGCACGCGGCAAGTCAACCAAGTCCCGGACATGATTAACTTTCATCGACTCCAACTCTTCCTTTATTGCTTTTAACCATTCCTTTGAGCTTGACCCCGAAGAGCTTCCTGCACGCTCTTTGGTTCATGCTCATCGACTGAAATCATCTCACGGTCGATCTCTTCGGGAGTTACCATGTAGGCTTCATCCTCTATGTCGAAACGTCGACGAGGAACTAGCCCGCGCCTACTATGGCGCAAGTGCATGTCGGTTGCTCACCGTCTAAGGTAGCTATCACATCTGCACTCCCACTCCCACTAGGATCTTCTGGATGAACCCCAGGTTCATTATCCAGAATCTGATTCCCTGGAGTGACAAGACCACTATCTTGTATCTCAAAGAATTCCGATGATTCTTTGTTAACTCCTGAAAGAGATGGAAAATCATTTTCCAAGAATGTTGCATCCCTAGACTCAAGTTCCGTTCTCCTCTCACTCTCATCTAGTCCAATGAAGACATGGCCCTTTGAGGGTTGAGAATATCTCACAAAGATACACTTTCTTCCTCTGGGTCCAAGCTTTCCATATTGGTGAGAGTAGAGTGAACATATGCTGCACATCCCCATGCGCGCAGTAACTCAAATCGGCTTCCTTCCGGTCCACAACTCATATGGTGTGGAAGGAACCGATTTGGTTGGAACTCTGTTGAGGATATAGGCCGCGGTCGACAAAGCATCTCCCCAATAAGAGATGGGTAGATTTGCCTGCGCCATCATGGATCTCACCATGTCTAGCAAGGTTCTATTCCTCCTCTCAGCAACCCCATTTCTTTGTGGAGTCCCCGGAATAGTGAGTTGTCCAGATATCCCCTTTTCATCACATAACCCTTTGAACATATCGGAGAGATACTCTCTACCTCTATCCGTTCTAAGAGTTTTAATCCTTTTATCTAACTGATTCTCAACCAAGCTCATGAATTTCTTAAAACATTCCAGAGCTTCTGACTTATGAGAAATTAGATAAATGTGACCATACCTTGTATAGTCATCTATGAATGTGATGAAATATGACTGTCCTTTTCTAGTATGCACATTCATGGGTCCACACACATCCGAATGGATAAGTTCTAAAGGAAGAGAGGCTCTCAAAGCCTTTTTAAATGGTTTTCTAGTTGCTTTTCTCGCTAGACATGACTCACAAGTTGGCAAATCGGATAGTGAACCTTGGCCTAAGAGACCTTCTCTTGCCAACCTGTTCATCCTATCTAAGCCAATATGTCCTAGTCTAGCATGCCACAAATTAGAATCAATACACACGTATTTTGGCAAACAAAAGCATTACTAGAATTAAATGAATAATCAATTGTATCCAATACAATGAAACCATTATCAAGAAAACCATAACCATAAGCTGTATCACCCGGATACAAAACCAAAGAATTGTTTTCAAATACAATTCTAAAACCATGTCTTAAAAGATAAATAACGAAACAATATTTCGCCGAATGTCTGGAGCATCAGCACATCATGGAGTAACGGCGTCGGCCACCTCGCAAAACTAATTTGCATGTGCCTATGCCATGAACCTCCACGCTTGAGCTGTTCCCCATCGTTATCCTTTGCTTCCTCTTGGAATACGACGGTATTCCACGAAGCTCGAGCGTTCCCTTGTTATGTGTTCTGTCGCCTTGAATCAACAATCCACAAAGGATTTAGTTCAGCAAGCATAGTAGAACTTGTTACATAACAAGATGAGGTATAACACACAATACATACCTCTTGCTCGGTGCAATCACGAGCAAAATGACCGAGCTTCGGCACTTGAAGCAAATCAAAGCTGATTTCTTCTTGCCGGCACTAGTCCCCTTGAACGCTAGGGCCCACTCTTGTTTTTGTTCCCACCCCGGTTACTTTGCTTGGACCGCTGAGGTTGAGCTTTCTCTCTCTTGCGCTTGAAGCCTGCACTCTTACTAGTGCTAGCTTCAGCGAGCAAACACATCGGTTTGAGGGGTATCGGCCAACATCGGATCCTCATCAAGCTCAAGGTGCTTGGCGGCTTGATCGAAAGTCTTGACCTCATCGGCATGAGTCAAGAAGATCTTCATATGCTCCCAAGTCTTTGGCAATGACCTCGATGACTGCGGAGACTTGCTCCTCATCGGTCTTCCGGCGCCCACATGCGCTCAACTCACTAATCATGTTAGACATGATGGTTATATGCTGCCTCATGGTGTGACCCTGGCGCATCTTATAACCGTCAAAAGTGAGTCCAGCTGGCGGCCTCTTGTGGTGGAAGTCCCTCCATCCCGGAACTTCACGGCCTCCCACAAAGACTTTGCGGTCCTATGCTTCTCATACGAAGCATCGGGTCATCCCTCATGGAGCTCGGGATTGTAATCCTGGCTACCCGTCTTTCCTCTTCCAAGCATTGTATATATCAAGGTCCCTGCAATGCTGTGCAGTGGTACCTTCCTCAGGTGGGTTCATGGTCTGGTTTATGGTCTCTAGCATATCCTGCTCTTCCAGGAGATATTGCACCTTTCGGTGCCAAAGGTCATAATTCCTCTCATTCAGCTTATCTCCTTTAGTGAGGTCACAACAATGCTCTTGGTAGCACCATTTTTCTAGAGATATTACATACAAGAATGAGTTCAATAAATCTAGCATAAAACACAACTCATGCAACAAAAATCACACTAGCATAGTCAACCTATGGGATAAGCACTTAAACCAAAAGAGATGCTAAAAAACATTCAATCAAATTCTCATGCAAACCCACATAGACTTATACACTAACTTCATTCTGTGCAAGAAACATGATTGATAGACCCATAAATAAAAAAATAGTTTTATTAAAATAAAACATGCAATCATGTTAAAGCTATGAGGTGGTTCACACAGAACACTTCTACCTCATTAGCTCCCACTAGGCCCCATTAGGCCCTTAATGCTCAAACATCACATAGATTGTGAGCCATTGATGTCCAATAAATAGAAACACATTCAAAATTGGACAAAAAACTCAGACGGATTCTGAGACGGATCACCGTCTGACAATCCGTCTGAGACAGATTCCAAGACGGCTCTCCGTCTGGAGTCCATCAGCCCGATGGCTGCCGTCTCACCGAGCGGACGGTCCTTTGCATTCGTGACCAGCGGATTCGAGCGGCGCCCGTCCGAGAGTCCGTCGGCTCGTGCCGCGTTCGGATGGCGCACCATCCGAGAGTCCGTCTCCGTGACCAAACGGATTCCGAGATGGCTCACCTTCTCGGCATCCGTCGGTACACGACGTCAATTCCCCATTTAACGATTTTTTTTCTTTGAGCGAAATTTTTTCAAAAAAACGGAAAATCACGTTTTTTTTCTTACAAAAATTCATCCAAAAACACATGAAAAAAATCCAACAAAAATTACATCATGGATTATCAATTCATGCAAATCTTCATTAGGAAAATTCACAGGGATCCTCCCACTCGGATCCAATAGGTTATATATTTTAGTAACCACCGCATTAGTGAGTAAGTAACGGAGTAATTCATTCGCACGGCGAATCTCCGAGACGGCGGCTCCATCTCTCTCCCCTCTCTCTTAGAATCGCGCTTAGATTTTCTTCTTTGCTAGTATTTGATCTTCATTCCATTAATCCACGGCATTTGGGTTGCGGATATTATTCCCTTTCCCTGTGATTGAGGAATCTCGCCGGTAAACCTTTGGTGGTGGAACGAGAACGTGGATCTAAACTTCCGCTGTGAATACTTCAAGTAAGGGAAAGCGAACTCAGGTAAGGAATTTTTCCCCATCAATTAATTGAATTGAATTACTTTTGATGTATTACCAACAGTGGTAGTTGAATCGTCTAGTGTCTCGAATCTCCTTTGGGGATTACACTTGGCTCCTAGGTGTAAGACTAATATGAAAGTTGAGGCTGATGTTGATAGGTCCTAAATTGCTCACCTGACAATCTGGCTAGAACACCGCACCAAGTAGATGGTAGTAAGGACAACGAGTCTCTTGGCATGTACGGAATGTTACATGTGAACAAATCAACCACTTTGCTTATCCCAAGACAAGATGTTGGTCTCTCAATCTAACTTTGGATCTTTAAACGGGGATGGAGCCTCCCGAGATATTGACTGCGGGGACTTCTTGCCATCTGAGCCCCAAGCCTTGACCTCGTCATGATGCTTCGGTTCTCACTTGAGGTCAATGAGTTGAGCTTAGTTCACTTGGACTTGGTTTGGACTTTGGTCTATTTTGGGGTCTGGGATTTGTCCAAATTTGGCATAACAATATACCCAGACTTGTATTGTCTCCATAAACATCAATGTGTTGGTTTAATTAGTAAAAACAAACCATTTATGTTATAAGATCAAGAGTTCAAATCTCCTTGAGACCAAAGGCAAATCGTCACTTTATATTTAAATTGTATATAAAGTTACCTCTAAGAATGTCATTGAGATTCGTACAAAAAAAAATAAAGGGTTAAATAAACTTGAGGTATACATAAACTTGTACTCACAAACCTTTGATCCAAAAAATGTTTGTATTGGCTCAATAGATTTCAAATTTTATTATGATAGCTTCTAAAGATTAAATCATAACAAAATTAGAGGCAAGTGGTTAAGAATAACATTGTAAAGTTACAAAATATTAAAGACAATTTAGAAATGATTAAATTATCTAATCATGACTTAACAAAATAAATTAAAGACAATTTAGGAGTATTAAATTATCTAACCATGACTTAACATAATCTCTTGTGACAATGTAAGAGACATTTTGACGTATCTACCAATTTAATATATTTTTGGGATGTCGATAATTTTCGTTATTTATTTTGGGATTTTTTATAAAATTTCTCCGTTTATTTTATCAGTAAAAAAGTGATATAAAAACTATTTTATGTAAACATCACTGTTATACGTATATAATATTAACAAATGTGCAAGAGGTGCCAATTAAAAATATTTTTTTCATAGCATATCATTCTCAATGTAAATAAATTATAAAAAATAAAATAAAACTGAGAATTTTAATCATTAACAAAATATATTTTTTTAATAGTTCAAGAACTTGATCCTGTTGTCTTTTATAAATTCCCCTCCTCTATCTTGATGTTATCGAAACACTACTTTCTCTTGGACAAATAACTGGCTATGTGATCTCTTGTTATAACTTATAAGCCAAGAGGGTTACATGGAAATCTTGCTTTGAGCAGTGTTATATTTATATTCCATCCTAATAATAATAATAATAATAATAAAACATGGAAATGTATGAGAAAAGCATTTGAATGGGTTGATATCCTCTATAATTTCCATTCGTACAATTCCCTGTAATTCCTATATAGGATTGTGACATGTGGCAGTTAATTATCCAAAGGTTAGAATTAGAACCCAATTAGGAATTGAATCTAATAAATTCCTAAAAATAAGCTTCAAGCCTTAATAACATATATAGAAGTCATGAGGAATTCCGAATTCATATTAGGCTTTCAAATATTACATTGATCCCACTCCTCAACAACTTCGTGGATCTTAATATTTATGTTCATCGATCAACACCTCCACGGAAATTATTGAGATTTCTTCTCATGGTGCCTACGACCCACTTGGGATTACCCTCCACCTTGGGTAAGTCTAAATACAATGTATTTTGGGTACATGCATAATATAACACAACACAAGTTAGTAGGTTGAAAAGGGAGACTATTGAATCAAGATGGGAAAGAAGCCCTAACTTAGTAGGTTGGAAGAGGAGACTGTTGAATCAAGCTGGGAAAGAAGTCCTAATCAGGGTCCTGGTCGATGCAAGCTATTGCCCCTATTTGTGTGTCCTTTCAACCATGATGCATTTGTAAAGAAACATAATGAATCTCCAGTAAGTGCACGATTAAATTTAAATTCGAGAACTAATTATCGAGACTTTGGGTTATCAGGACAAATAGAAAATTTTCATGCATCTTTGTTGCCAGGGGGCAACAAGATCAAGTTGGTAGGGATCAAAATATCCCTTCATTTATCTCACACAGTGAATCAAGTAAAATTCATATTCATGAATTATACGTGTAAAAAAAAAAAAAAAAAAATTCATATTCATTCTTTTTTGGATAAAATATACATATCTTCTTGTATAAATTAGTAAATTATACGTGTAAATTCATCTACTAAAAGTCTGAAATTTGTTCGAATATAAATTTCCTCACATGAATTATGTAATTAATTTTTACATTGCATATTATCTAAAACAAACTTGAAAAAATTTCTTTTGTCTAGTTGAAACGATTTATATTAGTCATTAGTTAGGTGTACCTTTAACTATTGAACCTACAAATGGGTTATTAGAATTATTTTAGTAATTCTAGTAAAATATAATAAATATTTATCCAAGTACAATTAATATTAATAAAAAATAAAGAAATATATTAAATTATTTCACTAAGAAGGGCAAGAGTCAAATGGTATATAAAGAAATTAATAAGAATCTCTGAGGGTATTTTAAGTAGTATAATTGTAAAAATATAGCTATGTCCCCTGGTTCATGTTTTTATAATAGTCTATTGTATGATAGATATAATTTAATATGTATAAGTCGTATTTTTGGGAGTGAAATACGGATACTAAAATTATACATTAAACTAATTACTTTTACTTAAAATAAAATTGACTAAAATGCCCTCATTGTTGGGCGTGAACTCTCATTGGTTGAGGGCTAAACTAAGTAACTAACCGGAACGCTTGTAACCAGCGCGTTTGGCCTGCGATGCTCTGAAAGACTGAAACTTCTATTTTGATTTTAGATTTGCATTGAAGATACAAAATCCAACCTTGATGGACGTGCTCTGGAAGTGATTTCGATCAAAATCTTCTGCCGTTAACAATCTTAGAGTGATTCATTTCTCTCTCTCTATCTCTATTTGATCATCTGGCTCCTTCATCGGTCGTCAGTTGGTCAGTTCACTGGACCATGGCGGTTCCGTTTGTTCGATTCCCGATCGTTCTTTTGGTGCGAATGATGGGAATACTTGTCGCTTCACTGGTCTTTATGTGGGCATTCCACTACAGAGGAGGACTGGCTCTCATTTCTGATAACAAAGATCTCATCTTCAATGTAATTTATCACTCCATCAATATTCACTTTTGAGCTTTGTCTTTGTCATATGTGGTTAAAATTTGATATTTATAGATTCCATCTGTATTGGTTTATATTTTCTGTTCTCCATGTATATCAGTGCCTTTTGTAGGGTAGTGTTGAATTTGAATCCACTAAAGAGATTCTGCATTTCTGGTAGGGAAAAAAAAAAAAAAAAAAACCCTTTTCTGGTTGAGTGTACTGGGCAAATGATTCGATCACTGCCCTGAAGATGTTGAAGTACATGGAACTGCCGGGGCTGGCCTGTCATCTCCTTGTTCTTTGGTTTACGGAAGATACGATACACTTAGGCTCTTAATATTGGAAAGCAAATCTTGCTTTATATGGTCGAAGTTCCAGTATCAGAATCTGTTTTAATTTTGTTGAGTCATCCTAGATGTAGAGGTAATCACACAAGTAGCGTCGGCAAATTATTTTGGTGTCTGTAAAGTTGACATAAATTTGGGAGTAATTTTATCTGAGATTAGTATCTGCATTCTGTTCTTGATTTCTGCCGGAACAATTAATATTCTTAAGCATTCACCGGTCAGTTTCTGATATTTACGTATGTGGTCACTGCAATTTTCCATACCATGTTCTGTAGCCAGAGGAGCCCCTCCCCTCCCTTGAAGCTATACATTTGTTTTTATGAAGAAGCATGGTCGTAGTCATTTCAATGGTAAACAGAGGAATATTTAACCCTTTTTCTTTTTTGAAGGGGGTGTCAGGTATCTGTCTCCCCAAAAGTTAGTACCCAGCTATGTCCAATGCTCATCATTTGACACCATATGCAGTAAACTCTACCAGTGATGGATTCAGAGATGAATTCTTTCAATGTTGGAAGAATGATGCAGGCCAAGCCCACACATCTATGGCTAATCAAAGTTTGAATAATCGATTATTCTATACTAGTTTTCTTATTTTACTCTTTATCTTTTTTGTTTTGGTAATCAATTACAGGAATAGAAATATCAAAGGCTGAGGTGTATTGATTTGTACAATTTTCTTTATTGACTTTAAAAACCGTATTGCTTGTAAGGCACAGATTTTTGATAATAAAAAGTGCTTTATGCATTCCCGTGAACCTTGAGGAGTTCCATTGAATCCTAGGAAAAATTCTCGCCGTTATTGAAGAATCGGTGCATTCTTGTGTGTTGTGTCATGTGCTTTGTTGAAGAGTCACAACAATATTGTTAGAGTTGAGGTACATGAGGAGTGTTTCAGTTCCTTACTCATTCAATTTACAAAAAAACTTTATGTTTCCATTTCCAGAATTTGTAGCGACCCTATTTTCACGGCCAGTCTTGAGTCTTTTGGCGAATGTATTGTCTGAAGCAGGGAAAACTTTCTTCACCAAAGTTGTAGCCCAATGTCCATTTGGCTTTGGAGCAAAACTCATTCCAAGTTATATCTATAGAACACTATCCATTCCCCCAGGGTTCGGTTGATCTGAAAAATGGCGTTTCCAAGTTTGAGTATATTTGAGTAAATTTGTATCATTCTCCCAACCTGAGTCTAGCAGGGTATTTTAAGGCTTGCATCAGGATAGTTGTGAGATTTCAAAACTGAAGATTAATAGAAGACTATGGTTTTTCTGATATTATCTGCAGCATTTTGTCAAGGCATCCAAGTGTTTTTTGGGGAAAGGCAAGAAGATTTATTACTCAAACTAGGAAAGGTAACCACTTTGATCACTGGGGCATCCCCTGTATGTCCCCTTGGATGCCTTGGCTCTTCTTGTGGCCTGGACATTTGTTTTAGCATATAATTTGTTTTTCCTGCTTCCCGTGTGTTTATGATAACCACTGACTGCATCATATTTTTGGACATATAGATGATGGGTGGTGCTAATGTGTATGCCAATATTGCTCAGGTGCAACATATAAATTTCTTGGATATATAGCCATTGCCCTACTGTTGGCCGTTTCTGGTGTTGTTATGTATTTCAGTTAGCTGATCTGAGGACAAGCATCCATGTACCCGAACCCTTTATGTTGGGACAAGGCTGAGTTTTTTGTGGTTGTATTGTGTATGCCAATTCATAGAGGAACATCTAATAAATATGCTTGTACCTGGCATATCACATTTTTTGTTTTTTAAATGAATAAATATACTTATCTTATATTATATGATACATTTATCATTTGTTGGCTTTCCCATATTAGATCATTAATATGATTTTTTATATGTCCCGGTTTTTGCTACTCTTGTAATCCTTGTGATTTGTTCTGTAGCCAATTTGAGTAAATTAGGGAGGGATTAGTACTTTGTTATTATCAATTACTGTGGAGCTTATTGTTTGTGTATCCCTGTAGGTCCATCCTGTACTAATGGTGATTGGGCTTGTACTCTTGAATGGTGAAGGTAAGGGTACTTTGTTTCTGATTTGGTATAATGGAATGATAGTGTGAATATTTTAGTTCTTGCATCACATTTAGGTCCTCGGTTTTTTTTTTTCCCCCTTCAATAAAAGGAGCAGACTTCATTTAATAATGAAAATGAGAACTACTGCAAAAACACTAAAAGAAACCAAACACTCTCATCCCAACAACATCAGTTGTCCCCAATACACCCGTCTTCACAAGTTCCTTTAGTGTTTTGAAAGGAAAAAAGCAAGAAAGAAATCATAAACCAGCAACCCATTCAGCTGCCCCTACAGATTACTGAGCAATAGCCTGAATCACCCAAACTGAAACCTAGGTTGCTGAAGAGCATCCCAACGCAACTCCTGTTGAACATGCTCAGGTTACTCTTCAAGAGTAGAAGAAGTCTGACCCTTTGCAGCAGATTTTGCAATTAATTGGCTACTGAGTTTACCTTCCGATAACATATGTTTTATCCTCCACTCTATGCCTTCCAGATAATGCAATAAGTTATGCCACTAATGAAGCACAAACTAGGGGAGTTTCTGTGAAGAAACTGTCAACACCACAATCATTTGAATCTGACTGCAGCCATAACTTTGGAATACCAAGATCACGAGCCATCACCATTCCACAAATAAAACCTGCAAATTCAGCTTCTTGGCTCGTTTTTACACTTAAATATCTTTAGAAAGAGGTTACCACCCCTGCATTGCTGTGATGTGGAACCCAAATTTAGAGGGTTAGGTTTCTTGAATTGATTCCCTAAAATTGAGGGTTTGCCCAGAATCTTTTAGCAAATAAGTCTAAAATATGATGGGATGTTTGTGGATCTCTAAAGGATTAAAGTGAAGGCCCTGGAGACAAGTTAGGATTGGTATGGGTTGTTGACAAGCTCCCAAGGGATAGATTGAGATATCCAAAATTAATATGGGATGAAAAAGATCAATCTAAAATCATTATGAGAAAGTTCAGTTAACAAAATCTAAATGGGTTGGGATCAATTATGAAAAAGATTAAAATTAGGGTTTTATCAAATCCCTATGGTATGGTTTTGAGATGTCTAGAATCACCTAAGGGTTGAAAGAGAACAGAGGGGATTGATCTTGGGAAGGTTATGGGTGACTATAGGCTTGATCTCTGAAGGAAGGAATAATTCTTGTAAGTTCTGGGGCAATTTTCTCGAATCTTTCTTTTCTATTTCTTTCTTTCTTTTCTTTCTTTTCTGTTTTGATTTTTGCTGCAAATCAAAATAGAGACAGGGAGGGGCTGAGAGAGGGGAAGAAGGGGGAAGGGGGTGCCGCAGGCTAGAAAGAGGTGGGGGAGGGGTTCAGGTGAGTCGTAGGGGGTAGGGGAGGGTTCTAGGTTGCTGTTGAGGGTGAGGGAGAGGCTGGGAGGGACTGGGTCCTGCGATGAGGTGGGGTGGGTTCTTAGGGTTTGTGCATGAGAGGAAAGGGGAGTGGGAGGGGTGCATTTACTTGGTTTCAAATTCTGCTGCTGGAGTTGTTGATTGGTTGCTATAGTGTTGCTGGATTGCTTGCAGGATCGCAGGAAGGAGAGATATAATTCAGAGATTTAGACAACCGCAAGGTCCAACCCAAATAGGACCCTGCTGTACCTTTCTTGGCTGTAATTCTTTTACAAATTTATTAATCTAGATTGAGCAAATTGCCCTGGCACCCCAAAATGGATGCTTAAAAACACTGACACCCCAATTCATTAAACATGTTAGTCCACTCTGTTAGTGAAAACCATTAGCCCACTGTTTATTTTTCCTTAATTCCAAAAATACCCTTATCAAAATCTGAGAATAAAAACAAAATAAACCATTAGATGTTTGACACGTGTGTTATTCTAATCATGTGCTCATTATTCTACCAATACTTACCATACTTTCATCCCCCAATCTATTCTCTCTCCTCACTCGGCTTTCCACCTTCGGCTCCGGCAGCGCTGGCGACACCGCCTCCGTCTTCCTCTTCCTTTTTTTTTTTTTTTTTTTTTTTTTTTCTGTTCACAACGTAACCCTTCGTTCCCTTTCCTAAATCTGATTTAGTTCCTGGCTTCCGTGGTTATCAAAGCTTACGAACTAAGATTTGAGAGCTTGATGGAGAAATGGAACTGAAAATTTACATTGATGATGGAAATATTAAGGAAACCAAATTAGAGAAGAGACTCCGATCACGAATCAACACAAATCTTGCACAAATCTGGGCGGAAATTTGGGCGGTACATTGATTCTTGCACGGATCTGGGTTGCTATCCCCTCAATCCCATTATGGCTACATCATCTATTAGGGCTACCTCCGAACTCCCATGAATCAACACCTCTGGGTTCTTACTTTTCAATTCTGAATCACTATCTCACAATGGTGTTGGTTTAGTTTTCTCTGGTTTCTTCTTTTTCATTTACCACGATTTCTCCTTTTTTTCTTCTTTCTTTAATTCGGGAAAAGGGACATGAAACAAATAAAAAAAACAGGTGAACTGCATTGCTGAATCAGTTCTATGTTGGGTTCACTTTGATGGTTTTATCCCCATAAATGAATGATGGATTTCCGGTAGCTCTGTTCTTCAAGCACCCACGGGTGACGATGGTGACAGATTCGACTCTGGAGACCCTATTTTAGTGAGCAACTACCTTGAAAGAAATGCAGCCGAGCCTTAGTTTGATGAAAGATTTTGTTCAGATTATTTTCCTTTGGATGAGCTGCTGGAGTTGAAGACGAAGAAGGTTGGAGGTCGGTGGTTGGTGCCGAAGATAGAGAAGGTGAAGGAGAGGAGGGCCGAGTGAGGAGAGAGAATCGGTAGAGGGATGAAATGGCTGAGAAGGGTATAATAGTCTTTAAGATTGTACAACTAACTATTTTAACGGAATAGGACCCGTATATTTTTTAAACATAAAGTGGGGTGTCAGTGTTTTTAGGCCTCCATTTTGGGGTGCCAGTGCAATTTGCTCATCTAGATTTTAGAAACTTACAAGGAAAGTATAGGCTTATTTATAGCCTACTAAAAGACTCTAAACCATTGAAGGGTTGCTCAATCCGTAACGACTGGCAGTCTGGCACCTCTTAGTGAAGAGGTCATGGGTTCTACTCTTCCTGAGGTATATGTAATAATCCCCCCTTAATATAAAGCTTACTAATCCCCCCCCCCAAACAAAAAAAAACGAAGAAGGGGGACTCTAAACCCAAGTGGGATCATAGTTTGAGATCTTGCGAGATATCTCGCTTTTAAAAAAAGGCGAGATTCCCACATCTCTCTCGAGATCTCGCTAGTTCTCTTCCTAGATCTCACTGTATCTTGTTGGAACTCTCAATTTTTACTAGATTTTTTGCACATTTCAGTTGGATTTTCACTTGCAACTACTCTTAGCACATTTACAACTCCAAAGGAAGATCAATCATTCTATGCTTGTCTTATTAACTTTTGAGTTGTGACTTATATAGTTATTTTAATGGTTGTATAATTTTATTATTCTATTATCGAGAGTCAAGATTGTGATACTCAAATTGATGGAATTTTGATGACATCTAAGTTATTTGATGTATTTGATACACTTGCTTTTCAATTATGTGCGTTAAAGGTTCTATATTACATGTTGTATGACCTTGCATTCCCTAATCCTACTGCATTTTAGTTTCACACTTAGGGTAGACTTAGAACTCATACATATGGTTGTTTTCTCACAAATCCAAAGCCACCGTGTTCTAAAGGCCTAAGTTAGGCTAACTACCAAGTTTGAGCCCAATTTGGACCTTAAAACCCACCAAGATGGGCCATTGAGTTGGCTTAAAAAAAAAAAAAAAAAAAAATAGAAAGAAAAAAATATATATCTTGATTGAGATTTCACCAACTTGGTTAAGATCTTGGTTTTTGGAAGGGGTGAGATCTCGCTCTCGAGTGAGATCTTAAGCCATGAGTAGGATTCCTTTATAGATTAGGATCCCATTGCAATTAATCTCAGCTGTCCCAAAATAATAATTAAAGATCTAATGGGATCTCCTTGAAAATAGATTCCCCCGAAGACTTCAATTCTAAGGCACCGTTTATTTGCTGGATCCATGGAAAAAATTTGAGTCGAATTTTCTGAAATTTCAACCAAAATATCCCGTAATTTTGAAAACGAAACGAGATTAAAAAAATTTCCCTAAAGGTATATGTTTCAACCGAAACATACCGAAATTTGGGTAAAAAAGTATCAAAATTTTGGTACCGACACCGCGACACGTTTCAACCGAAATGATACTTTGACAAATTATAAAATCAATCGTTTCGACCTAAAACTTCAGAATTTTGATGTTTAGCTAGGTTCGGTCATTTCGCCGAATGAGATTTTGAGCTATTTCTAAATTTTATTTTCTTGCTTTCATCCCTCATTTCACCTAATTTGTGGAACTCCATTTCATTCACACACTAGATTTGGTCCTCCATTGGTGGATTTTCTCAAATTCTATAAGGTGAGTTTCCAACTTCCCCATTTTTTTTCTTCTTCTTTTGTTTGTGCCTTAAATCTTCTTGGATTACTTCCAAATTTAAATATGTTTACTATAGAGTGTCTTTGAATTTGGAGTGTCAAAATTAATATTTGGGTTCTTGCTACTATTTTTTTTTTTAATTTTTTTTTATTAAAAATTATTTTGTAAATTATGTAAAAAATTGTGTATTTATGAGCTTCAAATTAATGTATGGAAGACACCATTCTGTTGTGATGGCGTTGAATCAATGTTTTTTTTTTGTTAATTATCTATTTTTATTTTTTGAAAGATATTTAAATAATTTTAAAAAATAATTAAATATTAAAAAATTAATTGCTGTTTTAAATTTAAAAATAGGAGAGTATTAGTGGAAGCATGAATGTAATTGTTGGAGCATATTGTAGAGCTTTTTAAGATACTTAGTGTGTATTTTATATATTTTTTAAATTATTCAGATATTAAAAAAATACTAATTAGTTTTTGTTTTATATTTAAAATAGAAGATTATTATTAGAAGCATGTATGTTATTTTTGGAGCATATTATGGGTTTTTTTTAAGATACTTGTATGTATTTCTTGTTTCAAACACTATCTTTCAAAGATGTCAGACATAACTTGACAACAAGGGAGGCCACTGACAGTTGATAGGAGGAATATTGAGTGTAATTATTGCAAGAAACAAATAGGAGAAGGTGGGGCCACTAGACTGAAGTTTTCCTATAGCTGGGGGAGATAAAAATGTTGTAGGATGCACCAAGGTGCCCTCAGATGTGAAGAAGCCAATGGCTTTATACTTGGCGGGGGGAAAGCAAAAAAGGAAAGAGAAGAGATTACAAAGGGAGGAGTTTGAAGATGCATGCTTGGATGATCTTCCAGAGCTAGGAGAGCAGGATTTTGATCCAGAGGAGCAAGGAGAGTATGGATGTGTCCCTGATCTAGAGTCTACACAGATCAGGAGGGCAATGATGATGAGTAGGGAGTAGGCGATGATTGATGACATGAGGAGGCAACAGAGGGTTATGGGTTGTGGGTCTTGTAGAGACCCAACAGGTATGGGCGGCGTTGGTTTATCATGTCGGCCAACTCGATATTGTTACTCTTTATGTCTAGCCTCTGCTAGATGAGGAGGGAGGTCGTCCCAGTAGATAGATTGCAAAGGAGATGGCGGCTGATGTGGAGGACTTCGTGCCACACCCTAGTGCATCCACCCAAAGTGAGGATTTGATTATCTAGTCCAACACCGAAGGTAATGGGACTCAGGCCCCCGACAATGACAACGATGGTGATGCCGGCGACTACAACGATGACAATGATGGAGGGGATGAGGAGAGTCTTGGACCTCATGATTAGGATTCAGCTGATCCTAGGGACAGACCACCACCACGAGCACCAACCCCAGCAGTACGTGAAAGTCAGGGAGGGGGAGGACAACCACTGAGATTCACATGCAAGAGTCAATTCATCCATGCAACACGGATTCAGACCATACTGGAGCTGCATCTCGAGGCAAAAATGTTTTGTCGACATATTTGAGGAAGGGGAAGGGGAGACAACATGGATATGGCATGGGGAACATGCTATCATATGGGTCTTACCGTCCGGCTGATTTGGAGAGCTTGGTGGGTTCTATGAGATCAATGAGCAATGATGATTTCCGGAGACTCCACCTCCAGAGGATCTGGATGGCATAGGCTTGCAAAGTGATGCAGAATTAAAGACATATTTAAGAAAGAAAAAGCCCATTGGGTTAAGCCCATTGGGTTAGGCCCATCAAAGGCATAAATCTATCACTTGAATCAGCCCATGGCTTTCATGGGCTAGGACTGTTTTAATGGGTTAAAGTTAGCTCACATATGTTGAACTTCATAGTCTAAACCTAAGTCTAAGTCTAGTTTTTGAAAAGTCAATAAAAGGGGTTTTGGTTTGAAAATAAAATAACTCATTGTTAAAATAGTTTTCCTTTGTCAAGAATTAGGTAGTAGTTGAGTTATTTATAGGTAGGTGGTGTTAGCTAGTGGTTGGATGTTAGTATTAATGTTTTTCTCTTTAGAATGCTATATAAAGAGACTTATGTAAGAGGTGAAGACACAATTCATCAATTGAAATCAAATTGTTTTGTAGCATTCATTCTTTATGGAGAATCCTTATGTTTGATCAAGGTAGGTTGGTGTATGATCCAATTGATCCACCTAGTGGTGTGAAGCTTGGGTGTTACATGTTATTCTCAATTCCCTCATATTGTCCTTTTAATTTCTTCATCATAGTTCTACCCTTGTTTTGATGATCTATTCAGCCCGTATTTTGTTACTCTATTATCTTTATAATACCACTCTAGTTTCAGCTCTCTTTCACATCTAAATTTTGTTTCATCTTAAGTTTATCAAATCTGAACTTGATTCCCTGCGAAAGGTCCTATTTGGCTACTGTTTTGATCAATCAAATACAACTACATTACAAAGTCCTCATATGATACTACTGTTGAGAGTATTGGTTCTACTGGGTCGACTTATGGACCTTATAGTGTCCCTCTTGGCAATCAGACTCAAAGTCAACCATCAGTAAATCCTTATGGTCATGGAGCCTATGGTGTCCTTCCCACTATCACCTATCGGAGTCAGCCAGTGGAACCTTATTGTCAGTATGGAGCTTATGGTGTCCCTACCCCTACCGACGACCAAGGTATTTCTTCATTTGTTGAGCAAATCTTCCACTCTATACCATAGCCACCACTAGCCTTTTCATATCCAGTTGAGCCAGTTCTTTTTCGAAGAATCCCAACTTTCCACCATCAAGACATCTTAGGCATGTGGATGAGGCCACATATAGAGCTGCAGTTGCTAATTACGTCGACAACTATATGGAGCAAACATCATGGGACGTGTATTGTCATTTGTATGGGATGCAGAGGGAAGAGGGAGACATGGAATAGAGTAGACTTGTAATTGGTAATATTCTTGCTTCTTCTCATATCTACTATATATTTTGAATGTTACCTTTTCAATGGGTTGTTTGGTAAACTAGTAGTTCCATGATGTTTATTATGCTTGAAATAGATAGTATCCAAGAATCCAAATCATTTTGAGTCCATATGAGGCCCGAAATTGAAATTTGAAACTTCCAGGGAAAAATCACAATTTTCGATTGAAATTTCAGTTGAAACTTTAAAATTTTGGCCTTTTCTTGGGCCAAAATTCAAGTTTCGACCGGATTTTTTTCTATGGCTAGATTTGAAGTGGGGTGGGAAAAAAGTTTGAAAAAGCAAACTTTTCCATGAAATCCCAAAGTGTGGCTTGTTTGATTCACTAAAGTGGGAAAGTTGGCAGATAAACTTCCTTAAATTAAGGAAGCTTGTCTTCAGAGGTGGCATGTTAACTTTCCCATCCAATCCCTTTTTAGAACTCCACAAAATAGGTGGGATTTTGTGAAAGAAGTGTGGAAAACAACAAAGTGGAACCCACATTTAAAACTTTTCACAAAATCCTTTCCTTTTCTTTTCCTGTTCCCCCATTTATTTTTCCCACCCCTTTTTTCCCACTGCACCTTTGCAAACAAACAATGCCTAAAGGATCCCCTATTGTAAATAAAGAATGTTAAAGAGTCTTATCGTTAAAGAAGAATCACAAGACTCAAGAACTCATCTTCAACTTAAACTAGACTTGTTAATGAACTAGACTCTTCAGAAAAATAAAAAGAGACAAAATAAAACCAGCAATTATGTAGGGTTGGTTTTGACCAATATACCCACTTTAGGGTTCAGCCAGCCCTAGATGGCCACCTTGGAGTGGCCTTGGGGCCCACTTTAGGGTTTGGGCCAAGGGTTGAGTTTTGGTTGACATCATGCTGTCTTTAGTCAATCCTCCTGCTCCAGCATACCTTGGATTCCCCAGAGAAGGCCTGTCAAAATTTAGTTTACACCATCCTTCCTGCAGTCTCTCCTATCTTGATTCTACTGGTAATTTGAGTGGTTGAACCTTTACATTAAGAACCATACGAGCAGCAATTTGTGAATCAGCTTGCTCCAAAACATCCTTCACCTTATGAACATCCTGCTGTAACTCCAAAAGCAACCTTTGAAACACCCAATCAGCTCCACACACCTCCTCTTCATGTCTACAGGCATTGCATTCTAGCCAAGCAAAGTAAGGAACCAAAATGAATCCCCTCAGCCACACCTTTGAAAGGGCAGGTGTCATCGCTTTCCGATGCCACCAGGCCCATACATCTTCAATTGAAGGCCTGTCCTCCCATGTCATGTTAAAGAAAGCACAAGACCTCCTCCATAACCCTTTCACAAAGTCACACTCCCCAAAAACATAATGGGAGTTTCCTACGCCTTCTCACATGAGTTACACTGTGATGCAACACTGATTCTTCGTTGCAACACTTTATTGTCCACTAGCACCCAATGTAGCAACAACCTCCAACCAAACACATTTTGTTGTGGCAGCAACCGACCCCCCAATACTGCCCTATACCAGTCAGCCACCATGTACTTTTGTTGGACCAAACCCCAAGCTGATTTAACAGAGAATTCACCTCTTGCATCTAATTGCCAATGACACATGTCCTTTGCGGGAAGATTTTGAATTTCCAGCATCTTGACCTCCTCAATCACATACCGAAGAGCCCCTGAAACTCTTGCAAGAAACACTCATGTCCGATCATGAATAAAATCCACAATCTTGAGTGAGCTGCCCTTAAAGAACTCCAAGCTAGGTTGTTTCAGCAATCGAAATAGGACCTAACCACCGATGAAGAGGATAACCTCCTCACTCGATCCCAAAGTCCACTGCTCATTTTCGCCCACTAGGTTTCAAACCTTCATAGTCCAGGGAGGATGGACAAACAAGTATTGCTTCTCTTCAAAGATCCATCATTTCCTGTAAATTGAGCCCTTAGAAAAAGTGCTTATTACAGACAACTCATGCTTTACCTTCCAAGCCAAGGGATAGAGAAAGCTAGATTGAAATCTCTTTGCCTCCGAATTCCCAAGCCTCCTCCTTCCTTTGGTCTACACACATGAAACCACTTCACTGTTACCAACTTCTGTTAATCTATATTTCCTGACCAAATGAAGTTCCTCATCCACTGCTCCACTTGATTAATGACACCAGAAGGCCACTACTAGATAGAAAAGCTATGGATCGGCATCCTTGACACCACACACTTGACCAACTCCACACGAGCTGTGAGGGATAATAACTTACCCTCCACCCTTGAAGTCAAGTCTTAGTTCTGTCCACAACTGGCAGGAAATGGTCCTTTGACATACTCTCTGTAAAGAGCGCAACCCCCAAGTATTTTGTAGGAAAAGGGGCTGATTCAATATGCAACACATGTTTTGGTCATTCGCTTCCTCTGAGGACTGATATGCCCAAAGAAAGGCTTACTTTTCTCAAGGTTTATATGCTGCCCATCAAAAGTTTGGGATCTCCAAAGGAGTCTTTCAAAATTTGCACATACCTTATAGGAAGCATTACAAAAGATCAAAATGCATCAGCAAAAAGAAGAACAGAAGGTAATGTTACACCTCTTGGACCAGCAAGAGGCTTCATCTGCCCTTTCACCACCATCTCCTTCAGATTGCAATAGAGAACCTCTTCCACAAGGATGAAAAGTTTAGGAGAAATTGGATCACCCTCTCTTAGCCTCTCTCCAACCAAAATAACCAACAGGGCCACCATTAAGTAACACTGAAATCCATGAAGAAGCTAAGACCCTCCGTATCCACCCACTCCATTTATCAGAGAAACCAAAATTTTCAAGAACAACAAACTAAAACTCCTAGGAGAGAGAGTGTCATAGGCCTTTTTTACATCAAGTTTCAACCCCAAGCTCCACCATGAATTGAGTGGGACACTAAATGTGATAATTCAGATGTAAGATAGATATCTTCTAAGATTAACTTAGCCTTCTAAAAGGCACCTTGTTCCTCAGAAACCATTCGGGAAAGTAAATCAGGAATCTGGTTGCCATAATTTTGGAAGCACTTTACAGACAAAGTTCGTCATACATATCAGTCTGAACTTATCTAGACTCTTAGCCCCTTCTACCTTGGGAGTCAGAGTAATGACTGCAAGTGGAAGATGCCCTGAAGCAAAGAATTATAACACAGCCAAGTAGAAATCATGCCCAACTATCTCCCAACAATAGCAGAAGAAAGCCCCTGAGAACCCATCCAGACCAGGAGAACTATCAGGATCTAAATCCCACATTGTGTCTTTTACTTCTTGTTCCGAAGGTAGAGAATCGAGCTTCCTCCGGTCTTCATCCGACAATACACATTAGATAACATTTGACAGCTCAGAATGAACTACAATTTCCTCCTTTATATGGATTTCATCATGGTAAGAAGAAACAAAATCAACAACCTTGGACTGACCTGTCACCAACTCACCAATACCCCTTCTGCTGTCTTCAAGGAGTGAATGCAAGCCTTAGCTCTCTTGATTTTCCACACTAAGGTGGAAAAATCTGGAATTTCTGTTACCTTCCTTTGACCACCTAATGTGAGCCTTCTGTCCCGAAGATTATCGTACATTGCTGTAGCTTTGAGATAGGTGGTTTTTGCTTCCGCTTCCCTTGCAAATAGCTCGTCATTCATCTCCAAGAGAGCAATGACACCCTGGACAGCATCTAATATTTATTTTTTTATTTTTTTGCACATTCAGCAGCCTCAGACAGGTCCTTGGTTGTAATCTGGAAAGACTAATAATGGTATAGACTTAAAATGTCTTGACTGCATATTTAAGTAACATTCTGTACAATGCACAGCTGGAAGTAAATCAAGGTTTTATGGATGAGGTCACATCAAATAAAGGTTTTCTTGGATCAGTAGGCAACATAAGGTGGTGATTTGGGTGATACAGATCTGATAAAATAATAACATTTTTTTTACCCAAAACAAAAGATGAATGCACTGTGAGCCAATGCAAGAAACAATTGTGAGCTTAAAACTAACTCTTTTTTCACCAAGAAACTGAGACAAGATGTCATGTGACTTCAAAGAGTCCCATGTCAACCAGTTTTGACTGGTATTGACCATAGCATAATCTCAAGTTCAACTTAATTGTGTATGTAAGTTGATGCCGAAGTGACAAAGAATCAAGGCCAAATAGAAGAATGGAATGGATTGAAAAATGGAGAACTCTGTCTCTCAAAAGTTTCTTCAGAAACAACAATATTCAGCTGCCCTAAAAAAGGTGCACAAAACATGATTTTATAGTGCCAAGAAACCCTAAAACAAAAAAACACAAAATTATGAAAATGCCACTGAAAACAGTGAAATGCCCAAAATGCCCTCAAAACGATCCCGAAACATGAAAAAAACGATGTCCTTCTCACAAGCTCGTATTGGACCAACATGATGAATTTCATCCCATTTGAGTCTAGGGCCCTGAGTTACCCCATGTGCCACCCAATATGCATCATAAGTTTTACTATTCCATGTTGAAACTTGAGAAAGCCAGGATATAAACTAGTACAGGCATTATGTAAGTTCAATTATCTCCAGAGGCCCTTATTTTTGCCAAAATGGCATCAAGTAAATAAATTCTTAATAATGTTCATAAATAACCAAGTATCCTCTTTCTGAATCCAATAAAGATAGTTGTAAATTAATTTTGAGAAGTCAACCCTCAAGTCAAGAGCAAAAACTAGATTTTTGACAGGAGACGCAAATTTCAATTTTCTAATGAGGTGGTTTCTTAGATAAAAAAATTTAAGAAATCTGAATATAGTATAGCATTGTTAAAACCAGAAGTGTGGGTAAATGATAAATTGATTTTTAATTATTTTTGTTGGATTCAATTAGGAGAAACTTTCTTCTTTATGAAAAAAACCATTTTTTTAAATGGATATTTGGCATAAATAAGTGCTTCTCCTTGTTTCTAGCTGATGTCCAAGAATAATACGCCTCGTCAAAATTGGGTAAAAAACCACTGGTACCATCTTTTATTATTTATTATTATTATTATTTTTTTTTTTTTGGGGGGGGGGGGTCTGAAAATAATTATTGTTTGTGTTTAGAAGGAAAAAAAAAAAAAAGGCTGTATACAAAAATCAGTTTAAAATGAAAAAGAACCAGTTATGGGCCTCAAAACTACCTCCTCAAGTTGGCTGGCAAAATACTAAGTTTTGACGAGTTTTAACCACATCCTGGTTTCTGGTGGAACTGGCTGAGAGGGGGGGGGGGGGCAGAATAGTGGTTCAGCCTCTTGCGTTCATCCACTTCCAAGTGATAGAGATGCCGTTGGGCTTTCCACCATGAATCAATTTCAAAGAATTGGTCAAGCCTTCTCACATTCAACCCAAGTATTTCCAGACAACTGCTTATAACTCTTACAACACTAAAAATTCTATAATCTCCTTCAGAGACTCTCATTCATGAGTCTTTGGATGTGTTCCCTCGAATTAAAATAATGGCTCAATAGCCAAATTTATGAGTAAAAACGAAAGACCTATACAAAGTAATATGCAAGTGGAAAGCACAAGAATGATTATCACAAGGGAGCTCTGCTACTTCAGAAATGATCTGCCAGTTGAGTACTCAGAAGTCTCTAGACAACCTTTTAAATGGAGGTCAATGAATAGCCAAGTGAATTGCCAAAAATTCTTCCACCACTCAATTTCAGCAAAGTTGGTTAATCTCCTCCAACTCTTCTCACTAAATAGGTATGACCAGTTTACTGCTGTTAGTTGTGATTCAGCAATTGCCAGTAGATCAGTATTCATTTCCAGAGTGGTCAACCTATCATCTCCTTGCTTATTTTGGGCTAGTCTCAGGTAACTCCATCTGGACGTTTGGTTGGGAAATTGTGTGGGTTGAATTTCTTTTTGCCCTGAATTCAGTGACATTTTTGACAATTGACCAAGTGACATGTGTCTAGTTGCCCCTTGGTGCATTCTATAATTGCTCTTCTTTATGGAAGTGCAAGTCATCAATTCAGCTTCTCATCTCATTTCTGTTGATTGGTTTATTATGGTGGCTGATGATCCTCCAAGACATTGTGACTTCATGCTGGACATGGACTTATTAAAATGTCTTGGTCTTTGAATTGTGTTGACCTTCCATGCCAAGGATGGGCTTATTGAAACAGCTTGTGATCTTCTAGTGAATAGATGGTGATGGAGTTTGGCTACCTAAAAAGAGTCTCAGGTGTAAGGATTCCTCCCCCACACTAGCACCATTGTGTATGATAGGTGTAGGTGGGAATAGTTCACAATTTTATTCAAACTTCTAATTAGTTGTTTTTTAGTTGTTTTCTATTTAGTTATCATTTGAAGTTGTAATAGGGACTCTTATTGTTCACGTGAACAATAATCATAGTCTACTTTTTAGTTCTTGTATGAATTTGAAAGTTGTGTTAGCCATACAACATCAACAACAAGCCTTGTCCCAAATAAATGGAGTGGGCTACATGGATCCTTGTCTTCAATGAACTCTATTAGATACAAGGCCTAAGCTATGCATTTCATTTTTCACCACTTCTCCTAAAGTTATCTTAGGTCTGCCCCTAGTTCTTCTAATTTCTTGTATTTGGATTAAATCTCCCCTCCCCCCTGCAGGGGGCATTTAAAGGCCTTTGTTGAACATGCCATGCCAACTCAATTGACTTTCTCTTAGCTTGTCATTTATTGGAGCTAGTCCGAAACTAGCTCTAATATGACTATTCCTTACCTTATTATTTCTAGTGCTATAAATATAGATGTATTTGCTTAGTTGAACCCATTATTTGCTTTATAATTATTTCTTGTTTGTTTGTATTACTTGGCCATTTCAGAGGCTATTCGACTTCCCATCCCCTTACATCAGATTATTCAAATGAGCAATTACATCTATATTTCTAGCCACTAGGAAGAATAAGCAATTACATCACTAACCTGCTAAAGTCGAGCTCTATTGAGGAAGTTGGAACTTCCTGCAAGTTCAATGATCTTCAAGCATTCAAGTTATCTGATAAGACCCTGATTATCATCCCTGAAGTCTCCGGCAAATTCATGTTGTTTCCCCTGAAAATTCTGGCAAAACATCTCTCCTCACCGCTGCAATCTCTTACATCAACTTCACTGAATCGAATACAGATATTGAATCACAATTAACAATCAAACAAAAGCAATTGTAATTCCTCTATTAATCTGTAAACCCTCTTACAAAACACTCACTGATGATTTCCCCTCACAAAACCAGTGAACTCACCCCAGTTCACTACTGCAAGCCTAGCTTGCCCGAAAGACCGAACTCATTCCCCTCCTATTCCCTTTACAAACTCATGTTATATAGCCCCCCACCCAAAAAAAAGAAAAAAAAAAAAGAAAAAAAGAAGAAAGACTGAATGGGCTCCTTTCCATGTGATCCTCCCACATGGATTATTTGGATAACCTAAACTACCCCTGCCCCTACACCTTCACATGGTGTCCTAACATTGTCACTCTTCTGAGTTCTGACACCTGGAAGTTGAATCAATTTCTAAACCCCCAATCCTAACCCTACTTCTCGGCTTCTAAATCCCAATCTCCAACATCCCCCCCCCTTGAATTTCATTTTCACGGGCCATCACTCCAAATTAACCATAAAAAAGATCCCCAAATCAAAAAGCTTCACTGGTAAACTGTTCTAAACTAATTCTAAACTAAACTTCTGATGACCCTCCAATCAAATGCTAGAGTCTATCAAACCTAACCCCAGCTTTGACCTAAAACCCTTATTTGACATACCTGATCTTACCAGGACACCCCAATCCTGGATATTGGCTCCTAGTTGGATCCTTTCCTACCTTGGAGCCTAGTATTTTACATCAGATGGTGTTGACTATACCTGAGTCTTCCTATTTGTTGTGGCTAGATTAAGTATCTAACATCCAAGCAAGCCCGGTAGTCAAATGTGTGACCAGACCAGAGATGAAGGGAAAATTTGTGCTGTTAAGGGAAGAAATCAAATTGATTGAAGGAAGAGGAGGGGGGGGGGGGCAAGAGAGATGAGATTGATCTTCTTGGGAGGAAGAAGACAGGAAAAATAATTAGATTTGTGATATTGTTCCTGTTTGCTTCTCAACAGCTCCACAATTCTTAGAACCTCTTATTCTTCACCAAAATAATTTCTAGGTGATGGGGATAGACTCTATATAGAGACCTTCCAAATCCTAATTTTGCTCACAAAAAGACTCCTTATCACTCTAGTACCCTCAGTAAATAAAATATATTCAAAACAGACTTTTATGTGACTATTAAGTATCCAATTTAAATCAAACATTCAATTTAACTTCTGATACCTCGTATTGATATTATTCCCTCTTTATAGGGCTTACGTATTAGGCTCATTACATTAATTCAACCAAAAGTAAGAAGCCTAAGGTATGTAATACTCAACCGTGGGCCAAATAAAGTCTTCCGGGGTCCTACTGACCCACTTGGACAATCTTAATTGCATCACTTTCCACTTACCTTGGCAGATTCCTCCTCACTTTGTAGCTTAAGAGGTTACATGATACACTAACTCAATTAGGCTTCACCACAAGTGAAAACTAGTTAGGATCACCAAAAACAAATTTATTTCTTCAATGTCTCAAGAACTTCACAATGTTTCAGTTGGGATTGAGAAAGCACTTTTAGTGTAATTTCCTACTTGAATAAGATCCATCTGCCTGTGAACGTGCACTGGTGATTAAACACTGATGTGATGTGAATTGTGCTTGTGTATACAAATTCACAGGCATTCAGCATCTAGGCCTATGGAATTTTGCTTATAGTTGGGAGACTCCTTGTATCATGCTATTCTTTCCCAGTCCTATTATTGTCCTTTTCCATAGTTTGATGTGAATATCAGGTATACTGCTGTTTCTTCTTCATTGATTTTTTTTAATCCCCATTACAACCACAACTTTTGGACTTTTTTTTGGGGTGACTACAACCTTTGGACTTTGGGTGCCAATAGGTCAGTATTGGAGACAGACAGGGCTTCACCATTGCGGAATATAGTGGTGTGCCTGGATGGTAGGCAAGGATCAATTCCAGTTTGGCCTAGATCATGTAAATACTAAAAGTCTATTAATTTAGTTTCATCGACGATGACAGACTTTTTAGATCTGTAATTGTATCAGTGAATCAATCTATATATTTCATGAAATGGTATGTGTTTATTCTTTTGTTCTTTTCTGTGACTTTTACATAATGTGGCTTCACTTTGCATTTCTCATTTTCAGCACTAGCAGCCTCTCTAATCCAAATCTTTTTGTGGGTATTGATGAACAAAGTTACATGCCATGGGGAAAACTGCCTTGTTAGTTTTCTTTTTCTTATCCATAAACTAGCTTGAAATTCATCTCAGAAAGTAATTATTTTGGGGCAGAGAAGGGATAAAATGAAGGGTGCCTTACTTCGTTTGTTACTTTTAGTATGTGGGTTCTACTCAGAAATATGTGGTTTAAATTGGATTCATGTTTTTGTTGTTTTTTGTGAAATTTGTTTATGAACACCATTTCTGGAAATTCCTCAAGCCCTGTACTTGTCACAGGCATGCTGGCTTACAAGACTGTCTCAGGAACAAAAGGTTTCAGAAAAGCTGTGCACCTTACACTACAGTCACTGGCATTCTGTTTGAGTGTTATTGGTGTCTGGGCTGCTCTGAAATTCCATAATGATAAGGGCATTGACAACTTTTACAGTCTACATTCATGGCTGGGTCTAGCCTGTCTGTTCCTATTCGGAATCCAGGTTCACCTTTTGAATTCTTTAATTTTCTTTTCCATGTATTAATGTTCTTTCACTTAAAACATAATTGGATGCAACTCCATACTATGTTAAAAGTAATTTTCTCATGCAGTGGTTTGCTGGATTTGTAACATTCTGGTACCCTGGTGGTTCAAGAAACAGCAGAACTTCATTGCTACCATGGCATGTATTCTTTGGGGTCTATATATATGCCCTTGCTATCGCCACCGTTGCTACAGGTATCTTGGAGAAGGCTACATTTCTTCAGAGTGGCAAGGTGATATCACGCTACTCGACTGAGGCTATGTTAATAAACTCTCTAGGTATCTCAGTAGTTGTTCTGGGTGGTCTAGTTGTTCTTGCTCTCATCACTCCTACAATTAATAAAGGTGATGCCTACAGACCGATGGAATAGGCAATCATCAAATTGTTCATTTGCTTTATTGTTGTACACTGGCTGTGTTTGAATCATACTCCCAATTTGTCATGGGAGATTAAATCAGAATTAAATTTATAGTTTTGTTTTCTTCTTCTTTCATTGTGCAATTAATAATCGACCTTTTGTTGCTGTTGTATCTTACACAAGATCCCTACCCAAAAAAGATAGCTTACAAAAGATCTAGAAATAACTTTGAAACGAAAAAGCAAAGATTAATACAGAAACTGTTTACAACTTGTAAGAGCTGACACAGTGTTGGTAATGTCTGTCTTCGGAAAGAACAAACGAGTAAAGACACTGATATAGCTCACAAGTATTTACATGACACATAACGGCAGTATACAATTCCTGGGTTAAATGTTAAAGGGGGCAAGGCCTGAGCTTTGGGTAGGGAAGCAATGTAAGTAATTTCTTGCAATGAGCCTGAACCTTCATGGCTCCACCGTTACGCTCTGATCTATTCTATCTGGTTGCTGAAAAATCCCTACATACACAAATCCTTCACCTTGTGGAAGGTCTTAACTAGGAAACCTGCATTCAAGATGCACTGAAAATGTATTTATATTTTGAATAAAAATAAAAGTTCCAAAAAACCTTTTACTATTTAGGAAATTTAGAATTAGAAGCATTATAATGTCTTCACTAAAAGATGCCATCATAAGGATATCTTCTACCTACCAAGAAAAAAAGAGAATATATTCTGAGGGCATAAGTTAATGACTTTTTTCCCTTTTGGGTAAAAAGAGAAATCACTTTGTTTGTCATGCGGTATTAGGAATAAAAAAAAGAGGTATCACTGTAAAGAAAAAATTGCAAACAAGAATATATATATATATATATATATTGGGCGGCTATATGCATAACCTATCCCTCAATATTTATATTTTTTTTTTTTTTTATATTTTATTTTTTTACAAAAGTGCTTTTTATATGTAGAGGATAGAAATATTATATGTGCCAATACAAAACCGTTTTAGTATCGTCAATAGCACATTCTCATTGATTAACTCACATAAGATTTAAGATATCAATATTGAATCACCTATATTGATTTGGTTTTGTTACAGAGATACATGCTAATATTGTATCGGTTGCATAGTCAAACAAAGAGGGATAATGTAATAGAACTCAAATTTTGAGGAGTGACAAGGGCAAATCTGTTGAGTACTGCCAATACTTATCGATACTGTACAAATTTCTATGTTGATACCCATTCCATTACCATATACTAAAAGCAATAGGGATTCAAGATCAACATCTCTCACCCAAAAAAAGATAGAAGAGAGAAAGAGTACTTTTTAGTGCCACCCCTATGAGGAGCTTCAGCAATTTTTTATTCTTTTAGTGTGTTGCAGTGGCGAATTGGCATTGCCAAGTGGAGGATTGTACTCCCTCACACGCTTTCAAAACATATTTAAAAGAAGACCCCTTTTGTCGGTGAGTCCTAATCAGCTCTCTGTCAGAGAGTACAATGTACGCTTTCAACACATTAATTAAAAGAAGACCCCTTTTGTCGATGAGTCCGAATCAGCTCTCCGTTAGAGAGTACAATGTGCTCGTGTGACACCTTTTAACCATGCAATAGGGGTGGGCCCATTGGTTCATGTTGTCCATGCTGAGGTGAATCCAATAATTACATTTGAGAGGGGCACGGTGGTTAAGGGTAGAGGGTGCACTCCACGCACGCTTAGCGCGCGTTGAATTTGCACAGCTTCTTCACATAAACCTAACGCAGGATTGGTCAGAGCTTCATCTCTGTTTAACTCTGTTTAAGAACGTTTATCAGATTGATTTCAATTTCACTAGCATTCGACAGAAACTTTAAAAGCTTCACCATTATCATAGGGTTTTTCTACTAGGGGAACTCAGAAAGATGGGTCACTCTCTATCTCCTTCATCACCCTTTCTCTCCTCCGATAGTTGTTGTCATTTGCGACTTCGCGGGTTCTCAAGCTTCTTCTATTTGAATCCAATCACGAAATTTCAAATGGCAAGGCATCGTCGAACGTATCTCACTGTATCTGTCGCCGAGAGGAAGCTCGAACAATCTTGGTTGTTTCCAGAAGAGAAACCGAACGATCATTATGGTGGTTGGGCGATTCCGACGGACCAAGTCGACGAGAAGAAAGGTTTTTCTTGTTTTCAAAGCCGAATCATATACAATTTTAATTTGGGATCCCTATTGTGGGGTTCTTGGATGCTTATATAGGATTTCGGTGGTTTGGTGATTCTTGGGTTTTTTTTTCAGGTCTACCTCCATTTCTCTTAGTAGGCATTGGGACTTCAGTTGTGATCTTAGTCTCCGTGCTCGCTCATCGATCGTTCACCGGAAAAGGTCAATTTTAATTTCGGAGGACTTTAGAAAGCAGTGATTGAATTAGTTCCTGTTAGCACTCTTATAATTAGAGAGTTGACTAGAATACATAATGAACCTTTGGAAGCTAAAAGTTTTTATTTTATTTCAATTCTTAAGAATAAGAGACTCTTAGTCTTGATTTCTTGGCCAATTTTGCATGGGTTTTGGCAGGTTACAAGTTTCCTTTGAACATTCAATTACATGCTTTGCAAGGAATTTTTAAACCTTCTCTACCGAAGGCATCTCAGGAAGATCTTGTGATATCTGAGGCAAGCCCAGAAGAGCAAGCATCTGATAAAGTTAGCGAAACCCAAGCTTCAGGTAGTTTCTTTTCTGTTTTGGAGGAATTGTCAACTTTTAAGCAAGCCTGATTGCCCCCCTTTCCTTATGCTTTATACTGAGATACAGGATTTCTCCTCTCCTATTTGCTTCCTAATTATGTTTGTTTGCTCCAAATAATCCCATAATCTCCTACCTGTTCTACATTTTTGTTCTTCTCATGTTGGACTTCAGCATCAACACCAAAGCTAGAACGTATTGTTGTTCCTGTGGGCGTGGATTCTGCTCAGCAGGAAGCTCTTCTACTGTTGAAGAAATTGAAGGTTTGTTTAGTTTCCGCAAACCTTTCTCTTCCTATACAGGAGCTTACGTTCTGCCAGCATTCTACATAATTCTATTGAACTCAATTTTGTAATTTCAGCATCAGTACATTTTCTTGTAACCTTATTTTGAGGAACTTCATTGTTTTTGGGTTAAACTTGATTGCTACTGCAGTAACTTCAATAATTTAATGATCTGAAGACATGTAATAACCTGTATATGGACATTTTGGTGGATTATATTCTGCCAGGCAGGTGAGTTGAAGAACGTAGGCATTCCCAAATTGTAAACTGAAGCATACAACTGAAGAAATAAAGAAAACATGTGAGAAATAACTATTGCTATCAACTACTATATCTAAAGATAGGGCTAAAGTTTACTCAATGGCCATTTAGAGAAACTAGGTTTTGTGCCACATGGGATTAGATGGATCCCAAATTCTATGGACAGGTAGACCCCAAGTTTCAACCTGAACAGAACTTGCCAGGTGGTAAAATAAAGCATTGCAAAATTCAGTACCATGGAGGGAATATGGTTGTATTTGAGTCTGAAATTTAACATGATACTTCTTACACCTTCACCTGTCTGTCCAGTGGCCAGAATTGCCACACTGTTGTGTCTTATGGCAGAACTGAGGTTGGCCATCGAGACTAGCTTGTCCATACTGACCATGTGAGGTCTTTGTGCCTATATTAGTTATTTTGGATGGAAAATTGATTTGTTGGATGGAGTAGGATAGGTACAAATGTGGCATGCAAAGGCTATAAACCAAAGGGAATGATGTAGATACCTAGATAGGTATTAACTACAGAATTTTCTCATACAAATGCTTATTTGTGCTAATTTTGGAAAGCTGATTTATAGTGAATAGTAATGCTTTCGTCAAACTTAATTTGATATACACAAGTGTTGTATAAGAATACTTTGAAAGAAAAAATGTTTATAGACATGCAAAAAATGAATGTTTTAGCACATGTTTGGTTTTTAGCAATGGATCACTAAATCAAGATTTATGAATTTTTAGATCAGAGAAAGCCCTAGAATAAGAAAGTCGGAAGTTGTGAAACATGAAAATTTCAATTGCACACATATCTTGTCTCGGTTTTGCATCTTGTTATGACCAGGTTCATGTTATGGAAGTAAATGGATCAGGGAGAATATATATATATACACATAGTTAGGAGAGAGGAACTATGTTGGAAAGCTGGTAGTCTTAAGCTAGGTCTCTTTATGAGCACACTTTCTCCACTTAATTCTGATGAGGAGAATAGATATGAGGAAAAATCGTGTCCTTCTGTCCGTGGTTGTCAGGGGTCTGTTAGATGTTGCAGATATTGTCTTCATCTGTTGGGCCAGCCCTTGGTGCCTTGACCAGTATTTCAATGTTTTCTAAACAACCCCGTCTATGTGATGTTCAACTGACATTGAATTGAGCTGTTATTTCCCAAGTTTAAAGCTGTCATTTACGTGAGACTATTTTTTTCCTGCCCTTATTCTGGATGCTTATTACATGACCCCCCCCTTTTTGTGGTTCCCGGTAAAAAGTTTGTATCACCAGTTCTCTTGAAAACAATATTGAAGGCCCATCATTTTACTGGTTAATGGATAAGCTATGTAAAATAATTACTTTTTCTTATTCTTTTTTTTTTTTTACTTTAATTTTTATTTTTATTTTGTATCGTTAGTATTGTTAGGATCACTGTCACATATGTGTTAACATCTTTGAGATAACTCTCAAGGTAATGACTTGGAAGAAAATCATTGAGATTTGTCGATAAGGGATGGGTTTTAGTTTGCCAAATTAGGGCTAGCATGAGTATTCAACAGTCTGGTTATCGATGGTCACTGTCATCTCTTAGAGTTATAGGAACATGGTTTTTTTTTTCCTGGGATCTTGACAGTGTGAACTACCTTGGATTTTGTGGTGAAAGCTGATAAATGAGTTGGAATTCTGAGGATCAGATATTGATGTATTGGCAGTATCGTAGCTTGTTTCTGCCTTTCTGGGATATGTCTTTCGTATCCAAGTCTACACTATATTCTTTTGTTGATGTTGTACCCTTTTTTTAAACATGAATCTTCAACTATCACCATCAACTAAGGCTTCATTGCTAAGCATGTAGATAACTGGTTTATTATATACAGATTATTGAAGATGATGTCAAGGCAGATGGGCTGTGTACTAGGAGGGAATTTGCAAGATGGTTAGTCAAAGAAAATTCATTACTAGAAAGGTAAAATTGATACATGGTTGTGGATATAGGGACAACATGGTGCTTCACATGTCTGATTACCCTAAGTAGATTTCATATTTGAAATTTCATTATTTGATTTTTTGTTTTGTATGGTTTGAATTACATGAATAGGGATCCAAAACACCGGATTGTTCCATCTGTCTTACTTGCTGGATCTATTGTACCTGCATTTGATGACGTGAGCACCGAAGACCCAGATTTTTATTACATTCAAGGTGAGGGCTTACTGAAAAAGTAAACTGTACAGTTTATGTTCTGTAGGCATGCCTGTGGAAGCAATTCAAATTTTCTCCATGAACTTGCAATGTACAGCCCTTGCAGAGGCTGGCATTGTTCTAAGCAAGCTATCAGGCAGTAACAACAGATTCTCTGATCAGGATGGTTTCAAAGGGGAGGAAGAGAGTCATTTTTTCCCTGATAGGTATTCGCATTTTCAAAATGTTTTCACTCTGATACATTTTTTCTTCTCTTTAGATTACTTATACCTGTTGTGGTTTTACTTATACCTGTTGTGGATAAAATTTATTTGTTGTTTCAGTTTTGTATCACGACTTGATCTAATTGACTGGAAAGCTCAGCTAGAATATCTGTCCGTTGAAGGAAAAGAAAAGAAGGTACTATAGATACTGTATTTGTTTGATCTTCTCTTTCTTTTGTCTAATTGAAAAATATGGAGTTAAAAAGCAAAGGGCGAACCTGGCGCCCAAGGCTTCCACACAAGCAGAGTCCGTAGGGAGGGTGGGGCAATTTTCCTTTGCATCCTTACCCCAGCAATATTAAATATAGAGATACATCTACATTTTTGTGTGTGTTGGGGGGTGAGGATAGAGAGAATACAAAATACATGTATGAGCCTATGAGGTGATGTTTAATTCACATTTTGTAGCTATCAAAGACTGACTTGTTTACAGTCCAGATATCAGGAACAAAACTTGGTTTTATGGATGTGAGGGAGATCAGACCTGACATGACCCCGGGGTTATTCCTGGACATTTTGGCTGGTGACAAAGGCATATTGAGAAAAGTTTTTGGTATCTTTCTCTCTCTCTAAAGTGTTTGCACTTTTTTAACTATTATACTTTGTCAACCAGATTGATCTTATCTCTTTTATGCATCTGAACTGATGAATAAATTTGTTGCTACTCAAATTTCTTTCTGTCAACCTCCGATAATCTTCCATTTCATAGTGGTTATTGAAACTTCTAAAGAACCAATAACAAAAACAAACTCAGCCCATTAAATCTTCCCAATTTTAAGGGGTTGAATATATTGATCCAAAAACAAAAATGAAGAGATGCGAAGGGAGATGGGAAATAGAAATTGAAAATGACAAGTGAAAGTAAGAGGAAAGTGGCGCAGCCTAGATAGGAGAATCTGAGCTAAATGAGATCTGCTGCATGGAACCATGCCCTCCGATGGGTTCTATCCGAGGTCATATTTGGTAGAAGACCTAGAATATGCATGTCCTTTCTCACAACTTCTCCTACGGTCATTTTTGGCCTGTCCCATACCACTGCTCCTTAGTCCTTTCTAGGGTGTCCCTAGGCCTCTATTAACATTGCCATACCACCTCAAACAACTCTTGCAGAGCTTCTTGTTGATTAGGGCAGCTGTAATGCGTTCGTTCTTTAGCCCTTCTAGTTTTTCCGCACATTCATATCACATCCTTATCTTTGCCTCATTTAGCTTCTCAATGTGACACTTCTTAATTGCCAAACATGCTGCTCCATATCTCATAGCCAGTAATACGGCTGTCCTTCATAAATTTTCTCTGAATAGTCAATATATCAGCTTGTTTTACTTTTTTGACATCCATTCAATTTTTCAAATTTCACTTTTCCGATGAAGAAAACCAATGGTGTGGCACTTCTTAACTGCCTAATATTCTGCCCCCTACATCATAGCTGGTCATACAACAGTCCTGTAGAAATTTTTTCTAAGGAATCAATAGATCAGCTTATTCGACTTTTTTTACGTCCATTGAATTTTCCAATTTTCACTTCCAACAAGGAAAAAACCAGTTCCTGTTTTATTTAGTTTGTAATAAGATATGTTGCCCAATTAGTGTTTACCCTTTCATTACCCATTGAAGAAAAGAAGAAAGTGGGGATCGATATTCATGAGGAGAATTAACCTGGTTTTCATTTATGCCAAAGTTTTCAACCTTTGTGCCCAGGTGCCTAGGGTCTTACTTGATTGTTGCCTAGACTCCGTGGGAACTATGGTTATGGTATAACCCCTAATAACTGGACAAAAGGTTGATGACTAGTGGGAGACAACTGTAAATATACTATTCCTTTGAAGCTTTTGGGGTCTGACCTTCCTCTATGGTACATGGGATTTCAGTTATGATACTTTAGTTATTTGCAGCAGCTCCATCCAACTCACTCCCAGAAGCTCTTCTTCCCACTTTATCTAATTCCCCTGGGGAGCCCTTTTGAGACTCTTTTCAATAGGGTCGTTCACCTTTGAACGAAGGAGATCTTCTTAGATCTCTGACCAATTCAGAAAGGTTGAGTGCAATTAAGGTGATGTTCTTGCCTGTGTCTACTCGTGACCATTGTCCCCCAATATTACGATGCCATTTTTCATTTTTCTTCTTATCCCTTGGGATATACCATGTACTACAGAATAGCTCTTTTCCAATTGAGGGCTTCTATATAGATTGTACTTTCTAAATAAAAAAGAAAAGATTGTACTTTTCTATGTCAGCATTTAGTTTTTCTTCATACAATTTAGTAGTTACACTACGTGTTTGTGCTGCTTTTCACACACATGCAGATACCCCGTTATTTTATTTTATTTAGGTACAAGCACATGAAAGTTTGTGCCTTCACTGAACAAAATACAATAATGCACATAAGTTATCATCTACATTCTACAGGACAGATCAAGCGACTTCAACCTAGGAAACCCGCAACAATAGCTCAAGCAGCGGTGGCACTGACAAGTGGCAGGATGACAGAAGCTATTAATAATGAAATATCCAGGATAGAAGTTGAGAATGCATTGAGGGCAGAGGAGATGGAGCAAATCAAGACTGAGCTGCTTGGCAAGAGAGAAATACAAAAGTTTTGGGAAGAGAAGATGATTGATGAGAAAGCCCGTGGTTTCCTTGTGGAAAGGGATTTTCTTGCTGCAGTTCATGATTTAGAACAGGAAAAGATTATTCAAGATAAGCACACGGCTCAGCATATGAAGGAGAAGGCAGCTCTCGACTGTCAGAGGCAATTACTTTCCAGTCTCGAGGTGGAGGTAAATGAGATGTCTGAGAAACTTAGATGTGAGGAAGCTAGTTTGATGGAAGAGAAAAAGACGGTAGAGGATATGCTGAATGAACTACAGGCCAACCAGGAAGCCATGCTTGATGCCAAATCTATACTTGAAGCTGAGAAAGAAGCTGTGCAGATTCTTAGGTGAATTCCTTATAGTAACTGTCTTTTGTATCTTCTTCGCATTGATTGAATGAATTTTTGCTCCTTGGTACTATTTACTCTTGGGCAGTAATATAGAAAAATTCAATTGATAGTCTGAAAATTATATAGAAAAATTCAATTGATATAGTCTGAAAAATTATGTGTGGTCTGAGTTAAAGATGTGGCCAATTTTCCCTGTTAATTCTTGTAAGATAGTTGTGGTTTATTTTTGCTCCGTATGCCATGGATAAGTCTTTGTGATATGGTTCCTCTCATTCACTAATGAATCTTATGTGCAGGTCTTGGGTTGAGGATGAAGCAAAGAAAAATCAAGCACGCGCAAAGGTTCTCGAGGAGGTTGGTCGGAGGTGGAAATGGGGTGAACAAACATGAATATGCGGGCAAATGCTGTCCTGAAAATTGATTTAGTGAGTCGTTAGGCATGGCTCTTGAGGATACTCAAAAGTGGGCTAACTTAATCCACCTGATTAGTGAGATGCCATGATTAGCTTCACACATTGTTTCAATTTGTTTCATTCTATTGCACATCATATCAAACCAGTCTGAGGAAGAAGGGAGAAAAAAATCACCATGTACCTTTGTCAATGTTGTAATTTTTGAGGTTTGTCATTATAGGAATGAAAAGAAAGCTGAAAGATGCCTGTAGCCTTCTGAGGTGTCCTATACCCATTTTGTTCGGACTGAATGTATTGAACAGAGGGTATTTTTCAGTCCCAGCTCTTGTCCCTTAAAAAGATAGATGCTAGAGTGACAATAAGATAGATGCACCAAACGCCTACCCAAGAAACAATTCTATATACTTTCGTCTCTTTATAATGTGATCTCTCTGTTTCTATTAGAAACCTAGTTCCAGAATTTGGATTTGGGTTTTGGAGTCCCTATTTATTTTTGTCACAACACTGCTTATATGTTGTTTCACCGCAGAATAACATGAAGTTCTTTTGTCAGAAATACTAGCATGAAAGGCAAGCTTGGCTTCCTTTCCTTACGAAAGAAAAAAGATTAGGCTTCCTTTAGCGAATAGGTGCCTGATGCTGTATGAGATATCTTTCAAACTTGAGATGTAGATAAGGTACGCTCAAAGGAACTTATCCTTGGTTTGACATTCCAAAAGCAGTAAAATGGAGGAACCTGGATGTTCTTTCTCAATTTGTCTTCGTATGTAATACACCAGAAGGACCACAAATCACACTAGAAATGCTTTCTCAACTTGTCTCTAGTATGTAACGCACTAGAAGGACCACAAAATTACACTACAAATGCCAAGTGATTCTAACCATCAAATCGGACTCTCAAGGAATGCAATTTCTTGATATCAAGTGACTGCAACAGCAGTTTCGTCATTTGCATAAGCTCAAGGGGATGAATGTGAGTTTGAGGACCATTCATTTCTCAAAAGATAAGACAGCACCAATGCTGTACTAGATGAGCTCACACTGTAGTGATTTATATCACCAGGCAGCTTGAGTAAGACCTGCTAAATGCCATCGATTCAGCCAAGACCCGAGTAAATTGCCCATAACCCACAAGATGCTGCACCAGTGACTTAAATCGCACTCTGAACTTCAAAATTTTACACCAAACTAATGAACATCTCTACTATGCTCCGAATTTCACTGAGATCTCCCTGGTTAAGTGACAAGTTCAGGCACAAAGAGACAGCAACATGTGTCCACAAAAGGGAATTAAAATGGTTAGAGACCATTCATTGCTAGAATAAATTTTAACTGTTAAAATAACACAGGAAAAATAGCAGATTATACGACCACATGGCCCTAAAAAAGATTTAGTGTAACTATAAGATAGAACCCAAAGGGTAGATCAGTTGGCAAAGCCCAACAACTCATAATTAAGATGTCATTTTCAAACGTCCTTTGGGCTTTATCTACCCTGGAAAAGTATAAGGTAAGGTAGTAATACAATCAAGATTACAAAAACTTTCATGTCCTTTTGTAAACTGATTTCACTTGGGCTCCGTTTGGTTGCAAGGGGAACTTAATGTAGGAGAAGTTAGGTTTTAAATCTAAAAAACAAACTTTTGTAATTGAACTCATGTTTGTTTCACTAATTCCAAATCTTCCTTTTTCCTGGGTAAATTCACTATTTTTTTTTTTCTGGGTGAAAATTCAGTAATACCAAATCATTCATTATTTGATTATTATGGAACGTGAACAAAAAGTTATGTACACAAATTCATTACGAAATATAGGAAGAAAATCAAATAGTATGGTATATATAACAATGTCAGATAATGATTACAGAAACTTCCTTTTAGGTTCGAAAAAATTCCCTTCTCTTCCCTCTAAATCCCCCTGCGACCAATCAGAGCCTTCACTTCTCTACCATTTACCTGCAATGAGAAAAGTCTTGAGTTTACTACAATTCATGTTAGCTAGCTTCCTTGTGCTGTTTGATTGGAGGAACAGTCCAAAAGCCTCTTTCACATCCCCTCAATTTTGGGAGGACAATAGAAGGAACCGCAAGAGGGTTGGAGAATCAAAAATATCTTGCTCGATAATATCTACCTTTGTTCAAAGCCATTGGAGTCATTTATATCCTTTGTTTCTTTTTCTTCCAAATAATTCTTTGAGCTGCAACTTGTAGCAGCCACATCTCCAGATTGGATACTGGGGATACTTTTGAAATGCTCTGCACCATTATCAACTCCTTAAGATGAGTGCCACTATGGAAACTGGTGGAAAATAGAGGCCTGGTAGTCTCCCTTTCCAGACGTTTAAGCTGAACTTGAGGAAAGTTTAGGGAGCTGCTTTAGAATAAAGCATGTAGAAAACAGAGAATCTTCCGGTCAATGTTTCTCAGTACCTTTCCTTCATCATTGAATCTGAATCAAACCTCCAAGTTGATGCTAGTGCAGGAGCTGAACCTATTGCAAAGCAAAAGCTCTCTAATCCAGTTGCCGTCATAAAAGTCAGTTGTTTTATCAAGCAGTGATGGCATTGAAGGATTGGTTGAATAATAGAGTACTGTGATCTGGGTGGTTTCTCCAACACTACAGGGAGAAAATTCAGCTAGCTATTGAAGTAACAAAATATGATGGTGAAGTTGGGATTCCTGGTGACTGCCTCAGTACCAGTCTATGCAGTTAAGAAGAGTAGCATCAAGAGTTCACAGTAGTCAGCCTCAACAAAAAAGCATTATGGTACACCACACACCTACAGTGTTCTTAATATAGGCATTTATCTATGTTAGTTTGAAACTAAAATAATTGTCATCACGAGTGTTCCTAGCAGTCTTCCTAACTTCTCTGCGAGAAATCTATTTCTGTTGTTCCTTAATTCTTTTCCTGGTGATACTTGAATGTAGGAAATGGTGAAATATTGATCAGAATGCAATAGGAGCCAGCAGTACCACAGCTGAGGAGGATGTGAGTATAAATGCATTGTTCTTCCTTCTTGCTTCTTCATTCAGCTATCCATTTTATTGGGCTGTAAATGATACAAATGTTAACATGTCTAGGGAGAGGAGGTCACAGGAATCATTAATGCAAGGAGCTCAAATTCAAAACACATTTCCGCTTTTGACAAGAAAAAGAACCTATCCTACCTGAGTGTAGGTATAATAACCCAGCAAAACTTGGGTTATTGCTAGCTGATGAGAAGTTTGAAGCAATTAGCAAGTTTCAGGACAAAAAAGATGATTCACTAGATAAAGTTAGTCAGGAGAATCATGTTACTGAACTGGCACAATTACAGAGCCAAATAAAGGAAATGAAGGGAAGTATACTGACACTCGAGAGGGAACTGCTCAAATCCTACAAGCTGAAACAACAAGATTCAGAAGTAAATGAGCTATGGAGAGATTTAAAGACTGCACATGAAAATTAACAAACTGCAGGAGGAGAGGAAAAATCTTAAAGAAGAGATTGAAAAGGGTGTATGCAATGAAGCAACTGGAGATGGCAAAGAGAAAGATTAAGAGATTGCAGAGTCAGATTGAGATTGGTTCAAACCAGAAGCAAGAGGCGCTCACACTTGAACAACATATTACCAGCCTTCAGTCAGAAACAGTTGCTCAAAGGGATACCAAGGCAGATAAGCATGTGAAAGTTCTTGAGATATTAGAGTTCAAAATTCTGGAGCTCAAGAGAAAGAACAAAGAACTTCAGCTAGAGATAAGGGATTTAACACTCAAACTAATTGCTGCCAAATCTAATATTAAAAACCTACTCAAATGTGACTGAGGTATGTATGAGTGCATATAAGTCTATAAATTTGTTGTTCGTCGCATCTTTTTTCACCATCTAGGATGTGCTTGATGTGTGTATGCATGTGCAAACCTTTTTATTTGATAGGATAGATTATCCTTTCCTGAATATCAGCATGTTTTGAGACTTCCTGTTTTTACTTCTTGATTTTGACTTGTGCTGCTACAGAGTGAAGTAGTTTCAGAACTGGAGGAGGAGGTCTATAATTTAAATTGCTAATGAGGATCTCTAAAATCAAATAGAGAGAATCCAAAACAGCAAATTCAGTATAGTTGAGGAGTTGGTCTACCAACTGTGGGTTAATGCTTGCTCGAAGCATGAAATTTAAACCAGAAAATGTTCAGTACGACTTTGAGTCCCCAAACTCAAAAGAACATCGATAAAAAGTTGGCAGAGTATTCTATTTTCTAATGAAAGTGAGGAGTTCGACACTACTACAAACAACAGCAGTAATAGCAGACCAACTGACACTAGTGACAAACAGAAATTACTTAAGAAGATAAAGAAGTGGAGGAAAAGCAAGGATGATTGAAGCACTGTTTCATCACTGGGAAGCTACTTAGAAGGAAGTTCTTCAAGCAGTTCCAGTCTGAAACATAGGTCATCGATGTCAAAGCATCCATCAGAGGCATTTATGCCCCATAATGCAGATGATTTGGGTATCACTTTAATTGTGGAGGAGCAAGACCCTGCTGAGTTTTTAGAAACACCAAAACCTCACAAAAGAAGAGTTATCTTTTAACGAACCAGTAGATGATTAAAAAGCACCGGTCGAAGTATCGATTGATAATAAGTATCCAGCAAACATGGACTGTCAAATATTGGCCCAGGAGAGTGAAAATTATATCAAAGAGGAAGAGCAACCAAGAGAAAACAGTTTGAATGACAGTTTAGATTTGAATCTGAATTCTGGGTCTCAAGCTGCAGTAAAGGGAACAGAGCAAGTATGTGGATCTGGGGTTTCAATTGCTCAGCCAGTGAAGGTCTTATGATTGATAACCCAAGTGATGACCAAGCTGAAGTCTGACCACTCAAAGTTGTGGGATCAAAGAAGGTCCACCTTGCTATCTACAAACCATGACAAGATTGAAACACAAGAGCTTCATTTTGCCCATATTTTCCACTTCTTGCTGCTGATATTCCTTGTATATCTCTTATTCCAAGTTGCTGGCGTTTTCTGGGACCATTTTATCTACTTCTAGTTTCTGGTTAATAGACGCCATGATTCATCCTTAATGTCCTTACAGTCAAATTTCCAGCGAAAAACTATAAATATTTCACCAAATATGACAAAAATATTAATAAATGGAATTTAGTGCAACCACATAATGACAACAAAAGGTTAACCAGAAAACATGAAGATTACAGAACCATGGAACGAAGAACCTACCTATTTGCTTAGAGATTAATCGCATTAGGGTTCCGCTTTTCAGAGAAGTGACATCACAAATGATAATTTAGTACTCCTTGCGTATATGCAACTTTAACACTAGACGGAATGAACCGTGGGTAAAATTGTAATTTCACAAATAGGAAGTTAAAACTTAAAAGTCTTAAAACTTAAAATCACTCACTGCCTCCCGCGCAACTGAGCTGCTTTTGGCGCCTTCGTTCCTCTGATTCTCCGCTTCCCATTTCGCTCTCTTTCACTCCTCGCTGGTTTGAATTTCATGAAGGGCAGCTTTACTAATACGTTTTGGAAGAATTTTTTCGCTTTAGAAGGTATGATTTTCCAGGTTTCGAAGTTCCTTCTAGATGTATTTTTCTAGTTTTCTTCATATCTTTCCGTGAATCTTTAATTTGTTCATTTAAAATGGTTTTGAGTTTGATTAAGTAAGCATGAATCTCTGATACTAAATTTGATGAACGTGGTAACTACTTGCATTATATATGAGGGTTGATCGTTAGAGAATGAAAGGTCTTACTTACATTTATAAGATAATAAAATTACTTGCATCTACAAGTGGTACTTTCCAAATCAACTCTCTTCTATTCCCTCGAAAGTTCAGACTTGTTAAATTGAACGTTTTAGATTTAGAACATTATTATCTGATCGGTGCCATCTCTGAAAGAATTGGTGGTGTTGACTGGGAAAACTCAGATATCTGGAGAATTTTGACTGGAGGGTTGCTTTCAATTTCTCACCTAACAAAAATTAATAGGAAGAACAAATTAAGGAGCAGGAACCAGAGACTGATAGCTGTCTTGATGAAGCTTTAAGGGAGGACAAAGTATTTAATTTGTCCATCTCAGCATCTGCTCCATCCTTATCAATTCAATTGTAAGCTTTTGCACAGAAAATACATAAGGTGAATGGTGAAAAACCTCACATTAGATGGTGCAGGTTATTTGCTTCATCTTTTTCATCTGTTCCCTCTTGATTATCAACTATCCGTGTCGGACAAGTTGATGCTCAAACTTGAGTTGATTTAAGGACAATAAACCGCAGATCAACTAAAGCAGATAAGTGGTGTTTCTCCAACTACCCTCTCCAATGGTACTAAATGCACAACACAAGTAGGTAAACCTCTAACATGTCTTGAAACGTAACTCCATACTCCAATTACCTTTGTGGCTGTCTCTTCATGGGACTTAGGTCATTTGCTTCGACTGTCAGGTATTTGTTAATATTTCTCCATTAAGTGGGCATCCCATGTCAGCCTTGCACTCACATCTGATTGGAATCCCTCGAGTAAACTACCTTACTGGCCCATCTTTACTTCTTGTTGCAGTCACAGTTCAGAGTTTACGAGAAGAAAAAAGAAAGGAAAAAGTCAAGAGTCCAGACTTGCTGGCATTATCCCTTAATGGAGACTGTGTGGTATCGGCCAAATCGTCCACCGAACTGAGGAAATCCTACTTCCCAACCTTCTGATAGGCATCTATCTCTAACCCCATCAAGAGCTTTGCGTGTGGTATTAGACTCTTTGCCCGTTTAACCTGTTTCATGACAAGAGTCGGTGCAGCTCTTCTAGCCTTGCCATGGAATATTCTCCGGAAGACCTGAAGATTAAACCACAATAAAACCCAGAAAGGTTAAACCCTTTTTAAGATTAGATTCCAAAAAGCTTTTGTGGTGGGAACTCACGGGAAAAGTTGGTTTGCTGTTTGTTTGGCTTATCTGTTAGTATTCTTTGTTTTACTAAGAGCAAATCCAGTAAGGGAAGCGGATGACAATTACGACAGTTCTATCTTTTCAGCCACTTTTACATGCATGGATGAATCTAAGGTATGCAGGTGGTCTTACTATTGGGTTGCTGGTATTATCACCAGATTACCGTGACTTCTGTGTAATTCTGTAGCATAGAACCATAGATTTTATAAGCCTTTCCAAGCGGAGCTTATCCCTGTTGTGTGGAGTGTGAACAAAGAGACAACTCCCTTCAAAATCCTACCCCTCTTAACGGCCATAGATAGTGGATGGCAATTCGGCAAGGAGGGAAGATACTCAGAAGCACCTAAGAGGTAATATGTTGAACTTTGATAGTTTTTTAAGATTCCAGTCTTGCCTAGAGAAAGAGTAACCACTACTTATTGGTGGTTGTTGCAGCTTTTTAGCATGAGTGCTCGATTGAAAATTCAATTATTATCTTTGAAGTGTCGGGGGCTTCTTTTGTGAGAGGCTCATAGAACTTGGAAAAACGATAATATCTGTGGGGCTGATTAGAGGATTAGAGTGGCATGTTGGTCTTATCTCAAAAAAAATTACCAGCTTTCTGACAACCATTTATTTGGAATTTAGCTTCAAATGTCTTCTTAAACTTTCCTGCAATTGCAGCTGCCAGGTATCTTCATCTTGTTCAAAGTGGCTTCATGGTTTGAGTTTCCAGTTATGGGAGTGGATGGACATGGGTAGGCAAGTGTTTTTGAGTGTTGCAGCCTCCGTGGATGAAAGAGAAGCAAAGAACTGGTCATTCACATAATCTACATGATTGTAAGGTTGGGCTTCTTGGTTGCTGCTTCGATTGCAGCCTATGCAGTTAAGCAGATTAACATCAAATGCTCGGGTAATCACTGTTCCCCCCCTTTCGTTCTTCAGAGATATTGTATTCACCAATTTCAGTACGGGATTATAAAAAAATTAAAAAAAAAAAAAAGATTAAACCAGGTAGAGAAAAGATGGGGACAGAAAATAATATTGTCCTTGGATTGCAAACTTTTCTAATTTGCTGATAAATTCTGGACTCAGAAAATGGCAAAACAAGCTTCAAGCAACATCAAGATGAAAAGGGTAAGGAAGTCAGTGACTCTAATGTCAAACCAGAAAAGGAACATGTAAGTATTGTTGTTCTCAATTCATCCAACCCTTTCTAACTGTTCTCTTTAATGACAGAAGCATAGTAGCTTGCATATTTGACACAGTTTTTCTTCTCTGGACAAGTTAACATAAGTTTTGTATGTTGCAGGGAGAAAATGAAGAAGAGGAAGAAGAGGTTAAAAGAATTAGTAGTGTAATTAACCAGCCTGTGGAGAACATTCCAGACTTTGAAGATGATGAGATTTTACCAGAATTTGAAGATTTTCTATCTAGGGAAATCGAGTTTCCACATCCCAATGATAAATTTGATGCAAAAAGTGATTCACAGACTGAGAAAGACAGAGTCTATGAAATTGGGATGGCAAATAATGAAAGCGAGATGGAACGGTTACGAAACCTGGTAAAGGAATTGGAGGAGAGGGAAGTGAAGCTTGAAGGTGAATTACTCGAGTATTATGGTCTGAGGGAGCAGGAATCAGATATCACCGAGTTGCAAAAGCAGCTGAAGATAAAGGCGGTTGAGATTGACATGCTGAACATCACTATCAACTCCTTGCAGGCTGAGAGGAAAAAACTTCAAGAAGAAGTGGCACAAGGAGTTTCAGCTAGAAAGGAGCTTGAGGTAGCTAGATACAAGATCAAGGAACTCCAGAGGCAGATTCAGCTTGAGGCAAACCAGACAAAGGTTCAGTTACTTATGCTCAAACAACAAGTTAGTGGTCTTCAGGCAAAGGAAGAAGAGGCGTTCAAGAAAGATGCAGAGGTCGAGAAGAAGCTCAAAGCTGTTAAGGAATTAGAAGTGGAAGTTGTGGAGCTTAAGAGAAAGAATAGAGAGCTTCAGCATGAGAAGAGAGAGTTGACTGTCAAACTGGATGCTGCTGAATCTAAAGTAATGACCCTGTCCAATATGACAGAGGTAAGTGATTTCCATGTGCTCTTCTTCCCTCTGCTAGCCTCCTCTAGCTGTATCCTTCTGTTTGCTCAATATTTAAATTTTGCAAAAAAAAAAAAAGAAGGTTATAATGTTTAGTATTCCAACTTTGTACTCTATATTGATTGAAGTAATTTCTAAGACGGAGTGGCATGTTAAGGGTGTAGGACTCCACTAGTGTTTAGTTCATGTCTCTGGTGAATTTGTCAGAACTGAATCTACCTTGTGCTGCTGCAGAGTGAAATGGTTGCAAAGGCAAGGGAGGAGATCAATAATTTGAGACATGCAAATGAAGACCTCCAAAAGCAAGTGGAAGGACTCCAGATGAATAGGTTCAGTGAAGTTGAGGAGCTGGTATACCTCCGTTGGGTCAATGCATGTTTAAGGTATGAACTGCGGAATTACCAGACACCAGCAGGCAAGATAACAGCTCGTGATCTCAGTAAGGATTTGAGCCCAAAATCTCAAGAAAGAGCCAAACAGCTGATGTTAGAGTATGCAGGTTCAGAACGTGGACAGGGAGATACCGATCTAGACAGTATTCCTTCACAACCATCCTCCCCTGGGAGTGAGGACTTCGATAATACTTCCATGGATAGCTCCACTAGTAGGTTTAGCAGTTTGAGTAAGAAGCCTGGTCTTATCCAAAAGCTAAAGAGATGGGGAAGAAGCAGGGATGACTCAAGTACTCTTTCCTCACCAGCCCGATCCATTGGTGGAAGCTCCCCGAGCAGAGCTAGCATGAGTCATAGATCCTCCATGGCTAGGGGCCCATTGGAATCATTGATGCTAAGGAATGCGGGTGATGGTGTAGCTATCACTACATTTGGGAAAAGGGAGCAGGATACCACAGATCCAGAAACACCAAACCTCCCACGAATTAGAAAACAGGTTTCTTCAGGTGATTTGCCAAATAATGTTTCGGCATCATTCCAGTTGATGTCTAAATCTGTTGATGGCGTTCTCGATGAGAAGTATCCTGCATACAAGGATCGGCACAAGTTGGCACTAGAAAGAGAGAAAACAATCAAGGAGAGAGCTGAAAAAGCAAGAGCAGAAAGGTTTGGTGACGTTTCAAATTTTAATTCAAGCTCCAACCCTACAGCCAGGGAAGATAGAGCAGCTATTCTGCCTCCAAAATTGGCTCAACTTAAGGAAAAGGTTGTAGTTTCCGGTAATTCTAGTGAGCAAAACAGTGACAGTGTCCCTAGCCAAGTAAGCAAGATGAAACTTGCCCAAATTGAAAAGAGGGCTCCAAGGACACCTAGGCCACCACCAAAAGCCTCAGGTGCCGCCCAGAGAGCTCCTGGTACAAATTTCAACCCATCATCTGGAATCCCAACCCCTCCACCACCACCAGGTGCTCCACCACCGCCGCCGCCTCCTGGTGGGCCCCCTCGCCCGCCTCCTCCACCAGGAAGTCTACCAAGAGGGTCAGGCACTCGTGACAAAGTTCACCGGGCTCCTGAGCTAGTAGAATTCTATCAAACTTTGATGAAACGTGAGGCAAAGAAGGATACATCATCTTTGAACTCATCTAAATCCAATGCAGCAGATGCCAGGAGCAACATGATTGGGGAGATTGAAAATAGATCAACGTTCCTTTTAGCTGTACGTTGGATTTGTTGCATACTGTTCATTTTTGCATGTGTCAGTTCTGTGCTTCAAGTGACAAAGAATGACTCAATTTTTTAATGGATCCAGGTAAAAGAAGATGTGGAGACTCAAGGCGATTTCGTTGAGTCCTTGGCCACTGAAGTCCGAGCTGCTTCTTTCACTAACATAGAAGATTTAGTGTCATTTGTGAATTGGCTTGATGAGGAACTTTCATTCTTGGTATGACTTTCAACCTTAAGATGCGTAAAATGTGTACTTTATATTTATTAAGGGGGGAGCAGTTCAGGATAGTTATGATTCCTTTCAAGGCAAGAAACTTGCTTTGTTTAAAAAAAAAAATAAATAAATAAAATAAAATTAAGGATCATGTACCCAACCTGCCAAGTTGATTCTGAAAGCTACATACATATTCCTTTTAGGTGCTTAGAGAACCATGTTTATTGTCTGGAACTATAGGTCTAATTGCTAGCTTCTGTTTATTTATCACCTAGGTTGATGAGCGTGCAGTTCTCAAACACTTTGATTGGCCTGAAGGGAAGGCGGATGCCTTGAGGGAAGCAGCTTTTGAGTACCAAGACCTGCTGAAGTTAGAGAACAAAGTATCCTCCTTTGTTGATGACCCCAAACTCTCTTGTGATGCTGCTCTTAAGAAGATGTACTCATTGCTCGAAAAGTAAGCAATTTCTACCCTTGAAAGGGTTGTTTATGAACTCAAATGTCTTTACTTTTCAGCATAAATGGTTCATATTTCCAATTGCTCAATGATACAAGCCCTTGCCAACTTAAACCAGTGAACATTTACATTAGTTAGTATCTCTGTTTCCCCAGAGTGGAACAAAGTGTCTTTGCTCTACTGCGGACACGGGACATGGCTATTTCACGATATAGGGAGTTCGGAATTCCAGTTGATTGGTTGATGGACACAGGCATAGTAGGCAAGGTACATTTACATTCCTAAAACCTTCCCTTCCAGCATTTTGATATTTAAGTACTCTATTAACCTTCAAAAGCTATAGTATTCATTCCTAACTGTAAATATTGGTTAATTTTCTTCCTCCCTGCAGATCAAGCTCTCATCTGTTCAGCTGGCAAAGAAATACATGAAACGAGTAGCATCAGAGCTTGATTCAATGAGTACACCTGAGAAAGAGCCAAACAGAGAATTTCTGCTTCTTCAAGGCGTGCGCTTTGCCTTCCGTGTTCACCAGGTAACAATGCTAAATCCGGGCCTTTACCCTTAAGTTGATAGGAAAGGTTCTTTGAGCCTCCATTTCTCTTCAACTCATTGGTGTGCTCCTCTATGCCATTTGGTCGGATAATCCTCTCCCAATGTTTATATAAAACTTGTGGAGGAAAGGATAGGACACTCAGCATTTCATTAGTTCTTGGAAACCAACCTATAGCACAGGATAGGAAAATGAAGAATTTTGTAGAAGTTCTAGGGGGTTAGTAACTTAATATCTATTCAAAATGCCCTAAGTCTTACAGAAATCCAATTGCTGGCCGTGCCAAAGGCTTGCGTATTTTTACTGAGAGCCTGTTTCGGTACCTTGACCTCAGGCTACAGATGTGGTCACACCGACCAAAAATTCCAGCACTAATGTATATGAATTACCAGTAGAATGTAAAATGAATTATGAAGCTTTATTATTTGCAGTTTGCTGGAGGTTTTGATGCGGAGAGTATGAAAGCTTTTGAAGAACTAAGGAGCCGAGTCCATTCAGAAACAGGCGGCTTCAATCAGCCAGAAGCATGATCCCTTCTTTCAAACTAAATCCATTTTTCTGTTGTATATTTTGATATTTTATTTTCACCTCCGTTGGTTAAAAATAGCACCTTGTAATGAATCATCAGTTCATTTAATACCAAATCGAAGCTATACAGAGTATGATTTCAAACTTGATCCCCCAAGGTAAAATCACAGCTCATGCTTTACCAGAGTTTTTTTTTTTTTTATTTTTTCCCTATGGGTTACTGAAGAATTTTGTGCTTTGATTGCAAGTGTATCAACGGCGCAGCTAGTATTAGTTACAACTTACAATTCAAGACCAAAAAATCCAAATAAATTGATCAAGTGTAGGGTTTCCTACGTGAGTGATAAACTGCTCAGGTTGCATAAAATGAGAAACATACTCAACTTGGATTGGGAGGAAGGGCAAGCTGGGAATGAACAATGATCACAAATTTTAATCCTAAATGAAGTAATCACTCAATGTTCTATATGGAAATCTGAAATCATCTCAATTAAATGAACATTTGTGAACTTCAGATTCATTCCCAAATAGATATGGAATGTTGATTCACCATAGTTTTGTAGTACTACTTTTCCAGCCAAGAATATGAAGTTGAAGATAAAAAGAAAAGATGCATAATGTACACTTCCATTGCAAGACTTCAAACTCCAGATCTATAGGTTCTTCAAAATATGCATATAGTGTTTGACCATTCTTACCCTATTCTATGTTTGAAATTTCAAATGGTACCTTTCTTTCTTATTACAACAACAAGAAGAAGAATAAGCCTTGTCCCAAGATGGTACCTTTCTTTCTTTATTCATAAGTTAAATTTCAATCAACAATCAAATAGAGTCTGGTGGCATATGTTCAAACAAGCATGAGCAATAGAGCCATTATATAGCTAAAAAGGTGCAAATGTAGAAGGGGAAAATAATAAAGAAGCAGCCAAATGAAGGTAATGTTTTAACCCCAAAATCTGCATTCCACACTTAAAGCATCCAACTTTCTTCTGGCATCATCGAGAGTCAGTTTATGGGAAAACAGAAATTTCCATTTCCTCTCTCTCCCCCTCCTTCAGCTCCTTCAAATGAGAAGTTCGGATATAAACTATAAAAACCCTATCGCATTGTAATTACAAGACTCTTATTTGTAAACTTAGCACCTGCCACCTTTCCTTGGATACTAGTAGGCAGATGAATGACACGTCTTTGGTCTCCTGCTTCCACCAACAACTCGGATCCTCCCCTATACTGCAACAATTAAAAAGATAGCTTAAGAAGCTCCCATAAAAAGCACATCAGAATACTGAAGGCACTCAAACGTGTGCAGTGTAAGTCAACATGATGAACATGCACTGAAATAGTAAAATTGGCAGAGGAGTTGAAAGTAAGTCTCGAATTGAACAACAACATGTTTAAACTCAAAGATTGAATGTCACTCAGAACTCTTATTAATCAAATGCTTTTTAGGGATTGCTTGATTGCAGGCTTCTTTGATATCCGTTTCGAGAGGAGAAACTACAACATCCAAATAATGACGATGTGGGAGCACTTCAGTCTTCAGCAATGAATTTGGTGGCTTGATGTTTATTATGATCAGACTGGGATTTCCAGCAGGAACACAGTTTATTAACCCTGATGGGCTATTTTATTAAACTACAGCCCTATGGATTTAAGTATCAGTTGGGTCCTTCTCATAAGAGGTCATTATTATATTGCAGAATCATAAAGCTTGTTCGCTTAAAAGGGAAACATGAAATTTAACGAGTATTTATAGCTCTCAGGACCAGTCTGGCTTGTCTTGTATGCTTATGAGAAAAGTTAGCATGTTAATTAAGGTGGATTAGTGGGGGGGACATATAGGACAACAAAACCTACAATCAGAACTACGGACATCGCAACTAAACCCCCCCAAAACAGAATTTGAGACAACAGTATAATCAGTGAATCTTGTCTGATGAAGACAAAATGTACCCGACGTTCACAAACCCAAGATACTATAGTGTTTTCGAGGATGGATTTAGAAAAGATGGATATTCAGAATCAAACAAATAATAATAATAATTCTAGATTTAGAGATTTCTTGTAGCACCAGACCAAAACTTGATCTCTCCATAAACATAGTTGAAGGTCAGTCTAGCATAACCTTTAGGCATCATTTGTTTGCTAAATTTAAACTGGGGTGGGAAAAATTAAACTTTTCAATGAAATTTTAAGGCATGGTTTGTTTGGTTCAATGGGGGTGAGGAAGTGGGCAGACAAATTAAAGGAAGCATGTCTACTAAAGTGGCATGTCACTTTTCCCACCCCACCCCTTTTAAAAGTCCCACATATTTAGTGAGACTTTGTGGCAAAATGAGGGATATAATAAAAATGATACTCACATTTATAACTTTTCCACAAAATCCTTTCTTCTCATTTCCTATTCGCCCACCCTACTACAAGTGGGTCCCACATGGTTATATTTCCCACCCCTTCTTATCTAGCAAACAAACGATGCCTTAACATTAAATATGACCAAGTTCTAATGGCCCAATCTCTCCAATGTGAAGTCCTATGTCTGATCAGGAAAGCTCCAAAACAGAGCAACCACAGGACATGTCACAACAGGGGGTATTGTTCATGCAACATTCAATTATTGATAGCTAATGTTTACCAGATGAAAACAGTAGATCAACCCTCAGACCCTGAGATTGGGGAAACAGAACTTACTTGTAAAGGAGCAAAAATGCGGGATGTGACCTTGATTTCTTACCAAAGGCTCCAAGTGTACCAGAGATTCTCACTCTCTGATAGTTCTCATAGCATACTGAATCGCTCAAAAGTTAGGCAAGGAAAACCATTCATTCATCAATGCTGAAACTCATAAATGCACCTCGGCTCATACAATGCCTGTATGGGCAAAGTAGAAATAGGAAAGTGAAAGCAATCATAAAGCTAGGCTGGTGGTCCCACCTGACATTTACCAAGCTACAAGGCTGTTCCAGCAAAAGCATATTTAAAGGCTTTTAAGGCCTGTTTGCATCTCTTAAGGAGTGCCATACCCCTGCATCAGGTGTCTTAAAGAGGAAGTTTCAATTGATTTAAAATAGTTCAAGATTGTGAGTTGCTTGGGGAAGGCATTTACATCAGTTTAAAAAAGCTAGGTTGGATTAGAGTAGTCTTCAGATACTTGCCATAACAGTATTCACAAGAATGGAATGGTTTTATGGTTGAAACATCAGTGTAGACTTCCTTGATTGAGGTTTTGGTGGCAGACCTACATCTCTTCATGGAAGATCAGCCTCTCTCCAACTCTTTCTTCCGATCTTATCCTCTGGTTATTTTCACTCTTATTGTTTTGAATACAGTCCACTTGGAATTTCTTCCTGGCTTCTCTCTGTTGTCTTTTCCAGTTGGCTTCTGTGTTCTAGATATCAGATCTATTTTTTATATTGAACTTACCCATAAGTTTTGAAAATCCACCAGGATCATATAACCTAATGTTTTTGGCTTTTGCATTTTGGGTTTTATGGAAAGCATAGTTTATTCCCTCAATAAATAATGCATATAAGAAATATATTGAACTACACTAGTTTTCTTTTTGACAAGTCTTTAGCATATCTTTTTGTGGCCACTAATATGCATGAAAAGAAATTATCAATGGCAGGGACAATACTTCGTGAAATATCTATACCAAGAAAAATCAGTAAAGAAACACTCATAAACACACTCCTCCTGTAGTATGTAAACAGAAACTGTAGGGGGAAAATATTATCATGAGTAACATAATTTTCTAAAAATACAACAAAGAAGATATACAGAGCAGCAGAGAAACAACGGAAAATAGGAAAAGCAAACTTTTCAGGTAAAAGATCCAGAATTACTTGGTATAGCTTGATCTCTGACTTGTCAAAGCCTGGCATGAAGAGAGATACTGACTTCCTTACTCGATCAAACTTAACTGGTGACTGAAACTTGTCATGACCGCTTGCTGCTGCAGAAAGAAGATTCTGTGCATCTTCACCAAGACTTCCATGCAACACAGAACTCGGATCTAAAGAACCCATAGAAAGAGATGGCATGCACGCAAAAGGCAAGGGAGAGAAATCCTGAACCACATCTGCTGATACTGGACTGGATTGTAGACAAGCAAAGCCAAATGCACCAGCAACATGGCCACCAGCTTGGATTGCACAGCCCCAGTAACGTAATGCAGCCTTAACAGACATTGGACAATTTGTGTTCATTACAATGTAGCTGCCAAACTTCAATGGTTCAGAATAGGCTGCAGATGCTCTCTGCACAGCACATTCCCAATGCAAACTTCTTGAGTAACAGTGGCATCCTCAGGAAAGCAAAATTTTCCCCCGTGCATGTGCATTCCAGGAAACCAAATGAAAATCAATTGAGATGGGAATACCTCTAGGATTTGGTCAGCATTATCCCATATCTCTGCACTTGTTTTCCCATCAAAATGCAAGCCACCACCATTTAACCTCAAGGTTTCATCTACTAGTCTCAGGAGTGAAGGAGCAGCCAACCTCCCAATGTCAGTATTTTCAGCCACATTCCGCAAATATTTCAAATACCATCTGCGCAAGTCCACATGTCACTACAGATATAGACTACAGTACTAGGATTTGGAAGGCTTGAGTGAGGAAAATCCTAACCTGGCTCTCTCAGTAGAGCCTATCATCCGAAGTGTCTCCTCAGTGCTTATTCCATCATATACAACTACATCAAACTTTTCTTGTTTAATGTTTCTTGAACCTACAGGCTTTAGAATTCCCACATATTTTTCTAATGCTAAGGCTGAAAATATGGAGTCCATTCCAGGTAAAATTCCAAGCTCTTCACCCACCACCTACCATGTATGAAAAGACAATACATAAGGAAATCCTTCAGAAAGAAAAATGATCCTGCTCCAGTATATTGTTTAATAGATATCAAACCTATAAATGAAAGGAGATTGTTACATACCCACCCCTTCAAGAACCCCTTGCATCAATCTGAGATGAGTATCAGCTTGCTTGAGCTTGTTGAGAGGTTCAAGAAGCATCTGTAATAAAGGACAATAATTTCCTGTTGGTTTGAAATTCATTCGAGTTGTAATCAAAATCATATAGAAGAGAAATATGGAAAAGATCACATACTTTAGTGGTTTCCAACCTAACAACAGAAAGATTATCATTGAATGAGGTAGGAGAAGTCCCAATCTTACAACCCATAAGATATTCGGCAGTAGGATCTTGAGAATGCAACACCAAACATGTACTCAGCCCAGACTTTGCATAATGCTGCAGACCATAAGAAGATAGCAATTACAATCCCTTCTACAAGAGCAACAACCATTTCTAGCTCATCAAATATTAAACTAATTGGGTAACTAATATGAAGCTACCAAAGAGTTCTTAAGTTCTATGAAATTGGAAGAAAGCACAAACTATAAATGGGTAACTAAATTACGAAAGTATCAAGGTACAATAAAAAAAAAATTCACAGTTATTAGGCTAGGAAATCGGAGGAAAGTAAGGATCATTCCTTAAGAACTCTAAACATCAAGAATTGAATTTGGAAACAATTGTTATTAGTGCTTCAACTGATGCATTATGCCATTTATGATGTGAAATACACCATTCAGTAATCCAATTCTAACAAATTTAAGGCCTTGTCTGAATACATCATCAAGAATGGCTGACGACCCTCCAAGGAAACACCGACTTTCTAGGAACCTATATTTTCTTAGCTAATAAAGTGGCAGAAAGTTAGATTCATCGAGTATAACTCTTAACCATCAACCACATTGATCCTTCAGAAAAGGGATCATATACGTGTTTCAATAGTTGCATTTATGCTATATATAATCTAGATCAGTCTAATCCTCTGATAATAAACATATTTATAAACCTCATTTCTACATTCAAGTAGACAATCAAATCATAAATATGGTTCACGTACATTTCCAGAAAACCTAGATAAATTGACAGCATGGTGTAGCAAAGCCACACAATGAAGCTATGTAAATGATGGGAAACACAACACACAAGACAAGATTTATATGGTTCACCTGAAGGCTACATCCATGGCCAAGCAGAGATGATTTTGTTATCAAATGACGATGAAACACAGTACAGCCCTAGAATTTGTATCCTTACCCCCCCCCCACTCAACATTTGAGAAACTGTTTATAAAGAAATAAATGTACACGCCACTCAGAAAAAGATAAAAATACCATGGCCCCCAAAAAAGATGCCTAAAAAAGAAACCGGAACCTCCAAACAACTTTGGGTTCACGACCAGTGAATTGAAAAAGCATAAAATTTTGCATAGAATGTGATGGTCAACATTGTTAAACAGCCATTCCTACGTGCTTAGGCCCACAAATGGACCCTGGAACGTTTTGCATGGTGAAACTTGTTAGGAAAATTATATGATTAGCTACTTTTAAGTTTTCCTTTACCAAAGTAACCATTCAATGTTTCAATTAACAAAACTAGGTAAACTGATTTTGGGTTACAAAATTAATTAAAAGTGATTTTTCATCTCCTTTGGGCATTTTTACCCCTAAAACTAGCCACACCGAAGGGAGAAAATCACCATTTTGTCCAAAGGGAAAAATCACAATTTTTTCATACCTTTGGACATTTTCATCCCCATGTTGGTAAGGTCAGTTTTAGGGGTAAAAATGTCCAAAGGGATAAAAAAAAATAACTACTTTTGTTCGTTTCATAAACTCAAACTCTATTTTAGCTAGTTTTGTTAATAGAAACTTTGAATTGACTACTTTTGTAAAGGAAACCTAATAAGCAGCTAATCACATAATTTTCCCAAACTTGTTCACCCCCATAATATGTGATAGAATCATAGAATCATGTAATGAACAAAGTCTCACTATTCAAACTTCATGTTCGTTCATTTTTTTATTCCAAAACACTGAAGTGAGGGGTCGAAGAATTAAAATGCAGCTTACAGAAAGAGATAATCAAGGAAATGAAATAACAACGTAATCGAAGGAACATCAAAAGGTTGCTGGGTTGGTAATGATCAACAACACTTAGTGAAGAGGTCAACAGTTCCACTCTCCCTCATATGAAGCTATCAATTCCCCCCAAAAAAATAAAAAATAATCGAAGTAGAAACAGAAGAACTTAACAGACATTACAACGCAATCACAGTGAAGCACAAAGAGTAGAGAAAAGAAAAAACACCTGAGCAGCTAGAACTGCAGAAGTAGTCTTGCCAGAGCCTCCTTTCCCTAAGAAAGTTACCAATTTCGTGGATTTTTGAGTAGAGCGATCCTCCGCCCGGACCGCCATGTAAAGCGGTGGTCTGTCACTTCTGCAGCCACTCTTGCGGGTTTGGATAGAAAAGTCGCCATTAGGGTTCCGACGGATGAGAGACAACGGCTGAGACAGCGTGAGCGTAAAGATCATGTTGGAAGGGCGAAGTTGAGAACAGACAATCAAGGAATGAAGGCATGAAGCATTAAACATGGATTTCTGGTTTCTACCCCGAGAAGTTGGGATGCTCTGCTCTACCTCTACCCGTCAGAGGTTTGTGGTCCCATCACATGTTAGGAAGGATCACCCACCGGTAAAGTTAAAAAGTATCCTCCATACCATAGTCGATACGTATCCATATTTAACCCAACTGATATTGATACATTTGTTTTTTTTTTGGTGGTAGAAATAGGTCTATATATTAACTCGCGACGCACGCAAAACATGATGATTACACAAATCCAGGAAAACAGGATCCAAACTAGGCCAAAGAGTCCGACACGCAATGGACACAGCCTTACCAGCAAGGAAGTCAGCTACAGCATTGCACTCCCTTCCTTTTAACAAACCAAAAGGACACATTCTGGAGTCAGAGATGCAAGAATCACCACATCCCACACTAAATTTTGAATGTCCACTGGAATCAATTCCAGCTTGGTCACAAACCTAATCACTTCCGCAGAATCTAATTCCATCAGGACATTGCCAAAACCCTTCTCCATCGCAAAGCGAATTCCTTCTCGCATTGCCAAGATCTCACCCATCAAAGGCGAATCGAACTGGGCTGAAACCGCAAAACCTAAAATGGGCCTTCCCCCTGAGTCCCTACATACTAAGCCCAGCCCACTTCCATTTCTGTTTAGGGCAGCATCAACGTTAATCTTCACGAACCCAAGTGGCGGACAACTCCACCGCCTCAGCCACAGCTTTATCCGCTACCTTCTCCGGCGTCCACTTCACTCCTTTGAAGATAAGCTCGTTTCTAGCCTTCCAAATTCTCCAGCATAGATAGGCAATGAGAGATGATGCTTCTTTAAATTTTTTTTCTTCGGTGGTAAGCACATCTTCCATTCACTAATTGCTTTATGCATCTCAGGGTTACCCGGCGGCAAGAAAGAGAGAGGGGAAGCAAACCACACCCTGCGAGCAAATTGACAATCCAACAGTATATGATCAATGGACTCCAATTTGCCACACTACTGCATCTGGGATCAAAATGTTCGATTCTCTTGGACAACTCAACAGCCGAAGGTAAGGCTCCTGCACACGCTCTCCACAGCATATGTTTAATTTTTGGTGCTGCATGACAATTCCAAATTTTTTCCAAACCACTGAATCCACTGTATTTTTGTGATGCATTCTTGATGATGATGGCTTCTTACTTCTTTCCATCTCTCTCAAATTTAGGATATGATGGTATGTAGATTTAACAGAGAAAACCCCACTTCAAGCTGGGCCCCAAACTCTTTAGTCTTCTCTACGAATTAAGCTAATTCTTATCTGTAAAATTGCCTTCGCATCCTCTTGATCAAACACTTTATTAATCACATCCCTCCTCCATGATCTTGACTCCTCATCAATCAATTCCGAAACCCAAACAATTCCCCTGTGATCTCTCTTACAGCTTCTGATTTTAAAGTCTGAAAGACCATAACGGATCTATTATGGTTTGAATTCAATTTTTGAATTCAAGTTTTTAATTCAAGTTTTCAAATTTGAATTCAAATTTGAATATTGTTAACGAATCTTGTACAACAGCCATGTTTATTTATAAATACATAAGACTTACCCATCAAGGTAAATAACTTACTTATCAAAATTAGAGTTTTTCTTTGCATTCTTTCATGATATTAGAGCTAAGGTTTTGAGATTTTTTTTTCTTCCCTTTCAAACTTTTCATTGGCAGTAGTTTTCTTGTGGAAACCATAATGGCGTCGTATGAACAAAGCTAGACAATCTACTTGAGATGCCAATTATGGTTTCCACGGGCATCCACAACTTCAATAGCCTCAACAGTAGGCATGCCTACCCACAGCATCAGATCCAACCAGCTACAATGCAGCCTTAGATCATTATAAATCAAGGTTATCCATGTCAGCCGCAGTATAAGCCACCTGGTTTAATTCTTCTTCTCGTTTATGCAATTTTAATTCTTCTTCTCGTTTAAGCTTTACAATACTGTAACAACCACAACCACAACAGGGCACAACTGGTTTATGCAATAGACTATGCAGCAGCCACAACCACAACAAACAATGCAGTAACAACCACTACATACTATGCAGCAACAACCACTATATACTTTGCAACAACAACCACTACATACTCTGCAGCAACAACCACTACATACTCTGCAGCCACAACCACAACCAATTATGCAGCCACAACAATAACAAACTCTGCAGCCACAACCACAACCGATTCTGCAATCAAAATCACAACACCACTAGCTACAACAACAACAACCGCAATCTTCTCTGCAGCAACAACACTACCAACAACAACGTGGACTATCATTTTGTTCGAGACTTGGTTCAGAACAACACCATAAAATGCACTTTGTTCGGTCAGATGATCAAATTGCAGATGTGTTTACTAAGGGCTTAACATCACAAGCTTTCTTCAAGCATAAAGACAAACTCTTACACTTGCCAATGCAGAGTTTGAGGGGGGATGAAATACCATAACAAATATGTTATGGTTTGAATTTGATTTTTGAATTCAAGTTTTTAAATTTGAATTCAAATCTGAATATTGTAAACGAATCTTGTACAACAGCCATGTTTATTTATAAATACAATTCCCCTATGATCTCTGTTACAGCTTCTGATTTTAAAGTCAGGATTTGAAAGGATCCATAAATCTTCCCATACTCTGATAAAAGTACCATTCCCAACAGCCCACACTAGACCTGTTAAGAGAATCTTCCTACCCTCCAGAATGCTTCTCCATGCCCAACATGGATTAGAGCCTGCAGTAGTTGGGAAAATAAATCTGCTTGAAGAATCTTACCCAATACGCTTCTGGATTACTCCACATTCTTCATGCTAGCTTGCATAACAGGGCCTTATTCTGCAAGAATGGGTCCCGGAAGCCTAATCCACCCTTGTCTTTCAATTGGCATAGGCTCTCCCAAGACACCCAACAGATCTTTTTTTTTATTTTCTTCCCCTCTCCAAAAGAAATTTATAGCATCCTTTTTAATCTTCTCATTGTGGGATCTAGGTAGTATAAAATGGGAGGCAGCATAGTTGTTGATGGTAAGTCCAGTGGACTTAAGGAGTACTTCTTTCCCAGCCATAGATAGAAGATTAGATTTCCATCCCTACATTCTGTTGCTTGCTCTTTCTTGAATCTCTTTGAATCCCTCCTTCTTAGAAGCTTTGAATTTTGAAGGAAGGCCCAAGTATTTTTTTGGGGGGCCCCCAAAAGGAATCTTTAGAATTCTTGAAAGCGATCTCTTGATTCTGGGTGTAGTATTAGGGCTGAAATAAATAGAAGATTTCTATTGATTGATTTGTTGATCACTTGCATCACAAAATAACTCTAGACGTGCTTTGATGTTGTGAAATTCCTGTAATTTAACTTCTGAAAATAGCACTATGTCATCAGCAAATAACAGATGAGATATTGGGGTAGTTCTACTTCTCACTTTCAGGCCCGAAATGAGATTTTCCTATAGAGCAACTTTAAGAACAGAATTTAGGGCTTCAGTGCATAAAACAAAGATAGCAAGGGGAGAGGGGGTCTCCTGCCTAATTCCTCTAGAAGGCTCAACAGATCCTCTCATAGCTCCATTCACCAATATTTGATAAGACACAAATTTGATGCATGACATAACTAAGTTTACCCACTGATCACAAAAGCACAACTTTGCAAGTGTTCCTTCCACAAACTTCCATTCAAGGCTGTCATACACCTTCCTAATATCGAGCTTTAAGGCCATTGCTTTCTTTTTTCCTCTCTTCTTGTTCTTGATATAATGAAAACATTCATGAGCCACTAGAATGTTATCAGATATGCTTCTTTAGGAACAAAAGAAAAACTGGGATTCACTAATGATCCTATCTAGAATCCCTTTCAATCTTGTTGCTATCACTTTAGTTTCTATTTTTACAGTGACATTGCAAAGACTGGTAGGCCTAAACTGATCAATAGTATCATGCTGGTTACACTTAGGAATTAAACATACATAAGTAGAGTTAATTTCCTTAGGCATAAAACCAGAAGAGAAGAGATAAGAGACAGACTTACAAGTATCATCTTCTACCAACTCCCAATAATGCTGATAAGAGGCTGGGGGAAGTCCATCAGGTCCTGGGGATTTGAGTGGGGCCATCTCACCCAAAGCAGCCTTAATTTCATCCTTGCTAGGAGATTTCATCATCATTATGTTATCTTCTTGAGTAACTTTAGGTTGAACCAATGATAGAACATTGATGAGAGCTGCTTCATTAATGCCTTTAGCTGCATATATGTCCTTATACCTATCCAGCACCTCTTTAAACATTTCATCTTTCGAACTTGTCCATCTGCTGAACTCAGCTTTAGCTTCAACATTCTGTTATGATTCCCTCTTTGAATGGTAGAAGTATGAAAAAACTTTGTGTTCCTATCTCCAGCTTTCAACCATAACTCTCTTGACTTTTGAGCCCACATTTCTTCTTCTTTTTCAGCTCTATCTCAAGCAGCTGATGCAATTTATCTTCCCTTTTCTCACTTTCTTGTGAGGGCTGCTGGAGAGTACCTTCCAATTCCTTAAGAAGATAAGAGATTTTAGTTTGCACATGGCCAAACGTATCTCTATTCCATTTTGAAAAAACTTTCTTAATATTCTTGGCTTTGGCCATTAACTTCCCAGCAGAATCCTCTCCACCTTCGATACTCCAAGCTTGGTTGGCCACACTTTTGCACTCCTTATGTTGGAACCACATTGATTCAAACCTAAAAGGTCTTACCCCTGAGCTTCTGCCTCTCACAGTGTCTATCCCAATAGGTAAATGATCAGAAGATTCAAAACCAATGATGGGATGCACCACCACCGAGGCCTCTCCAAATTGGCTTCTCCATTCACCATTGGCAATGGCTCTGTCTAACCTTACCCTGATGTTTGCTCCTCCTTTCCTCCTATTGTTCCATGTGAATTGAGGGCCTTGAGAACCAAGATCCATAAAAGAGCAATCATCCATCATTTTTTTTTAATATGACATTGTCATAATTACTGGTATTAGAACCCCCTATCTTTTCCTTCCAAGAGACAAAGGAGTTAAAATCACCAAAACATAACCATTGCCCACTTCTATTCCTTGCTAGGTTCCTTAGCTTGTCCCAAACCAACATTCTTTTATCCCTCTCCGGATCCCCATATACCATTGTAATGTAAAAGGGATTTGCTCCATTGAAAGATACTTCAGCATCAATGAATCTTTTGTTTGATTCAAGAATGTTCAAAGTAATAGCATTTCCATAAAACACAGCCAGTCCCCCAGCTTTCCCAATAGGCTCCTCCGTGATCACATTGTTGAAATTCAATTTTTTTCCTACTCTTCTTAGATGCTCCAATTTATTTTTTGTTTCCATGAGAAATATGATTTCAGGCCTCACCCTTTTTGAGAGGTTTTTCAAAGCTTGAATTGTCAGTGACCTCCCAACACCTTGACAGTTCTAGCTAATTATCTTCATAACTCCTTGTGGTGTTGATAATCCCCAACATTCAAGGGACCCTCCGTTAAAAAATGGAGAGAAGTAGGTTCTTCCTTCAGCCTTTGTTCCACCCTTTCTTCAGTCATCTCCTGCTCATCCAATTCCTTTAAATGGGCATGTTTGACCTTTTTCTTTTTTGATGTGGAAACCTTACTAGCAACAAATCTTATAGTATAAGGTTGAACTAAACTTCTTCTTTTGGCCAGCTTTTTCAGGTTCCTACTCTCACTTCCATTTTGGACACCACGTTGGCTACAACTTCCTTAATATCTGCTATCAATCTGCTTGATTTTGCTTTTCACATGTGTACTCACCTCTCTCTCCTTGCTGACTTAATTCTCCCCTGTCATACATATTAACATTTGCTGTCTTTGGCATTGCATTATGCTTAGCCCAACAATGTTTAATTACAGTACGATGATTCTTGCACTCTTCTTCTCGGAGAAAGTTTGATTGATGTGAAGTTAGGCTCAATTGGGAAGCTATTTGAGAAGCTTGAGAGGTGATAGAGATGTTGGACAACATAGGTAATAGGGTCAGCAGGTTTGGTGGATTGTCTTGAAATTGGTGTAATTGATTTTGAATGGCAACCAATATCTGTAGAACAGATGTTTCATTGGGATTCACATTGACAAAAGAGGGATTGTTGCCTTTTGAGGTACCCAAAGTATGCAAATTGGTAGTAGAGTAATTTCTGGGACCCGTGTGTAAAACTTCCTCTTGACTTTGGGGTAATGGGTTATTAGAGTTTGCATAGTTGTTTATGTTGACTTGTGTAACACTCCTTTCAGTTGATGTGACTAGACTAGAAGCTGTGGCTGTGGTAGGTGGTTGGAAGTTGCAGGAAAATTCAGCAGAATAGTTCTGAGAAGATTGGGCTGCCGGAATCTGTTGGGTTGCCTGAGTTTGTGAAGATGGTTGAGGATCATGGTTTGAAGGAGAAATAAGGTTAAGGACAACAGCCTCCTCCAGCATACGCTGGTTAGGCATTAATGCTTTAATAGATGCATTATAGAAAGGTGGAGGAAAATAAGAACATGATGAAGCATTTCTACATTTATGACTCACCTGATGATTTCTTTTCTCTTGAAAATATGCTTCACATTTGTTGTCTGTGTGCCCCAGAACTCCACAGTAGTAGCAAAAAGTAGAAATTCTTTCATAACTCACATTAACCTGGATAACTTCTCCATTTTTCTTCCTGAGCCCTGTTTCTCTCCTTAGCTTTTTGCTGATATCAATCTCTATTCTACACCTCAAAAAACATTTCTTCAAACCATCTCTGCTTCCTTGTATCAGCATAATCTTCTTAGGTTCCCCGACTTTAGTAGCTAGCTGTTTGCCCAGCTCCAGCTTCATAAACTCCTTCGGTATTCCATTGAACTGGACCCATAAATCTTGCTTACTGAAGTCCCATCTCTCTTCCTGGTTCCAGTGTTTGAGGACTATTAGATTGCCTAAGACAAACCATGGTGATCCTTCAAGAACATTTTCAACATCCAACAGATGTTCAAAAGTGAAGATAAATAGTTGTGGTTCTAACTGATTTATTTTCACTTCATGCAGGAGATTCCAAGCTCTGACTAAGGCTTCGGTTCCGGCTTGCACTCTGAAGGGTCTTCCTTCCAAGATCTTCCTAACCAATATGTATATTCAGGGTCACCTTCAACATTGTCTTCAGATGGCGAGTCTTCTAGAGAAATATAACCATCATCTTCATCTTCTCCAGGCTTCCAAGAGGGTTGTGGATCTTGTTTAGATGGGGGTAGCAACAAAGGTGTAGATTTCTTCATAAGTACAGCAGGCATACAACAAACAGCAGAGGAAAAGAGGTAGAGGAAGGCACTCTAACCAGGGAAGAAAATTCACGCACAGGGCGGAGGGAAAGAACACTCACTCAGGAGGAAAAATTTAGGTGTGTCTTTTATGATACATCTCTCGATATGTCTCTCCATTGAATTAAACTAAAATATATTAGTTAGATCGATATAATACTCGATACAGGACGATACGTTTCTTAAAATCCCCTGATCGATATGATACTTGATACCAATATTTTAAGGCCCACCGATAAACTAGGTTTCGATTAGACGCAATACTTCTTAGTGAAGAGGTTACGAAGAATCCGATCTTTTGTCAACGGTTTGACTAAAAAAGTTATTGTATTTGATCAACTGATTTTAAGACGTCTTATTTGTATACTTGTATCATATTGCTTGTATCTAATATGAAAATTTACTGATTTTATTATATTTTGAGATCCTTTAAACTTTGGATCCACTTTTGAATTTTTATAAGAAAAATCAGAAGTTTCCAAGAAAATTAGAAAACAAGGATGGACATGAACAACTAAGAATTAATAATAAATCACAACTGCTCGATAGTGTTAATCAAGGTTGAAAAGAAAGAGTCTGGATCCTCTACGTACAAGTATCCCTATTTCTTGTCTTTCCCACCACTGAATGGACGTCATTTGTGATGATTAAATCATAGTCCTTGATTTTGAATATTTGATTAATGAATCACCTAAACAAAATAAACCTTATGTGAACTAAGGTTTATGTGAACCGATCAAATCAAACCTGCATTAACTCATTGGCGGGTGAGTCTGTTATTGGATTTCATGGAAAAATTCAAAATCTTTATTTTCGTCTAAATATCTTAATTTCTGAAACTTGGATCTGTGAAACTTTGCGGAAGTTCCTTCATACATCCCAAATCTAAGTATGCTAGGTCTCTGTTCTCATGAAATGCAATGCTAAAATTTCCAAGTTCGCAACAGATTTTCCCTGTCAGATCTAAAGTTTTTGAGTAATGGTTGAATATCTTTTATTTAACATATTAACCAACCATTGTTTTGGCTTGGGTTTTTTGTTTTGATTTTTCAAAATGTAATAATGAGTGCATTTTGTGTTGGGAACCTTGTTTTACTGGTATCAGGTGGTTAAAAAACCATTCTCAAGTATATCTGATGAATCCCCCTTGTACTTAGCACCTCCTCAAAGAAAAAAAAAGGGAAAATTATGAGATTAGACAAAATCACGTTTCTCTTTACAAAACTAACCAATGATTGTTTCAGTTACCAATTAGAGAGATGTTTCCATTTAAAAAATGCTACGTGACGTCTTCACTTTTCTTAGATTTTTACTTTCTCCCTGTGCTCCTTCCATCTGCTTTCTTGTATGCGACACTTAATTTTACCTATTCTCCCGATTAGCTTTGCACCTCCACCATGTTGCGCACAGTTCAACGAAAAAAAAAAAATCCAACCAAGTACCGGGGATCATTAGGATGGGTTTCTCTAGATTTAGGCTTAACGGTAGGGAAGATACTGATGGCAGCAAGGGCGTCTTCGTTTTTTAGTGGTGATGCAAGATAAGCGAATCTCTCAATAATTTGGGTGTTTTGCTTTTAGCTGAGTTTTTTGAATTTTTGAGGGAAAAGGTGCCTGTAGAAACATTGGAAGGAAAACGAAAAAAATGTTTTTTTTGGTTTTCCTCCAAGAACGTGGTTTTGTTACATCGTCTCAGATTTACCCACCTGATCCTTGGTTTCTGAAATAAATCTTACTCATTAATCGCCCATGACGTTGGTGGATCTTATTCGCGATTCGGGCAAATAAAGAGCGATCCTGCAACTTCAACGATAAAATCGATCATGTTTTCATTGATTTGGAGAGAAGTATGTGAATTTTGTCGGAGCGGAAGGTATATCACTGTTTTTGCCATTTTGGTAATACCAAAACTGGTATTAGCTATTTCCGTTAAGGTGAACTTACCATGGCTACTTTTGTAAAAGCAAAGTCAAAAATGGCTAATCTTGTAATTTTCCCAAAAAAAAAAGGAGGTGCTAAGTACAAGGGGGAATATTACTTATATATGCCGCTGCCCGCTAGTAAGGTTTGAACCTCCGATTTCCAAAAACTCAAGGTGCTTCGCACAAGACCAATGCTCGATGTTCGAATCTCCTCGGGGCCAGGGACGAAACCCCTTTTTATATTAATTATATAAAATCTTCCCGGATGTAACCTTTGATCCAAGAACAAGAAAAAAAAAAAAAAAAAAACCCTCTAACTTCCCACTAGGAAGGTGAGGTTCTTAACCATTCCATTAACCCTCCATTAGTTAGGCAAGTGAATTCGATATATAAACCAAGTTTGGTTTAGGGTTGCAACTGGGCCCGGCTTTTGCAATCCCAAGCTTAGCCCTATATGTTCTAATTTGAGCCCATTCCCGCCCTAATTGGCTCTAATTGGGTTGGGTCGGGATGGGTTGGCCCTAATTGGTCCTTGGCCCTAACCCTATTGGCCCCGATTGGCTCGATCCTGACCTTGATTGACCCTAACTTGGTTCGGCCCTAATTGGCCATGGCCCCGACCCTAACCTTGATTGGCCCTAATTGGCTCTGGCCCTGACCCTGATTGGCCCTAATTGGCCATGTCCCTAGCCCTAATTGGTCCTAATTAGCCCTGATTGGCCTTGTCCTTGTCCCTAGCCTTAATTGGCCTTGACCCTGATTAGCCTTGTCCCTAGCGTTGATTGACTCTATCTTGACCTTACCTTAATTGGTCATATTCTTGGACCTAAAATATCAAATGCAAATTCATAAAAAATAATAATAATAATAATAATAATAAAAAGTATCATAAGTAAACTAAAAAAGTAAAAATAAAATTCATTGTTAAAATGATTCAAGCTCATACAAAATGATAAAATAATCAATAAGTTGATAGTGTTGCTTTAAACATAAATAAATTCATACTCCATAATTCTATATTGATCTGATCTCTCAGCTGATATGTCTCTCATTACTTTGGTGATGGAAATTGAAAACCCTCCCATTGCCTATTATCATTACTTTGTTTGATGATAATTTAAAACCCCTCACCTCAAAAATCAATTTGATATGTCTTAGTTCAAAAATAAAAATTATTTAAAAATAATATAAAATATCTTAATCATATTCAATACTTTGTTAACAAGTAAGTGTCTAACCGGATAATTTAGATATCTGACTCATTTACAAACTATAACTTATTTTTATCCTTTACAAACAGTTTTCACCCTAAAATATTACATTGGAGGCAAAAGAGAGATGTTAATATTCATGATGACAAGTTGGGGTGCACCCCTAGTGGTTCGATTCCTGATTCCTGGTTCGTGGTTCGCAGCTCAAAAATCACACTAACAGTTAAATTGCTATTTTATTTGGGTGCACAATATAACGGTTATGATTAAACTATTAAAGATAGCATCTATCCAACGATTGGATGAGCAAGACATAGATGTAGAGGATCAGACTCAGAAAGAAAAGGGCAAAAGAGGGAAAAGAAGTTTCTGCAAATGCGTTTGTACGGTCTACGCCTACGGCACAGCGTGGCTAAATGGCCTTCAAGAATTCTAGCAAGATCAGTTTTTTATCTAGCATATAACGATTGAGTGGAGTGAGCCAACAGAAAACGCAATCCATACATAACGGAAGCTAGTGGAAGATAAAATGGCGCTTCTGTGTTCCTCTCCTCACCTCTCACTTCCCCATTGGAGGAGGAAGAGGAGGGCCAGTCAACGAAGTTGCAGAACAATCCTTCCTAATTTCTATACACATAGTAGCCACTCACCCTTTTTTCTTCCTTTTCCAAGGGCCGGAGGTCAGTCCCGGTCGATCTTCAGTGGTCAGCTCTGCACCCCTGTAACGATAACCCTAGACAGGTCTGCTCTGGGAATCGCTGAAGCTGTTTCTGAGGAAGAGTTATGGGCTGCTGCTTGTCTTCGTATACGATCCTTCCGTGAATTCAAAGAGTGTTACGGCGTCGAGGTGAGGTGCTGGACTGATCGTTTACTTAGCTTTAGTCTTTTTGTTTCTTTTTATATGAATTTTCTCCATTTATGTTTTCTTATCGGCGCTTCTGGTGTGATTGTGACGGAAGGGGGGAATTTCTTGCGGCCTTACGTTGTTGTGTCAGTGGGAAGAAAAATATGAGCACTTGCCGAAGTTTGCTGAATTGAATTGAAAATGGGCAAGGTTATATTTGTTTCCGGTTTTCAGGATTCATATTAACTAGAAAAACCCAGTGAAAATTCATGATCCGAATATGAAGTAATTGTTCTAAACTGTCGCTTCCCAAGGTGATTGGGACCTGCCACCTCCAGATTTATCAACCAAACCATAACATAGCAGTAAAAGATACCCATATGTGGAAGGATTGCTGGAATTTTTCAGGATCAGGAATGTTATGTTTTGTTGGCTTTCTCTAGCCCAATTAGCAAAATTGATTCCAATCCGCTGATGTTAATGGCACTATCACAGGGGTTTTACTTTTGCAGTTCATCAGTGGCTAACCTTGTTTTAGAAGGTGATTATGCTATGAATGACTAGGTCATCAGGTGGATGTCTTTGTTTGGAGATGTCCTACAGGAATCTTCTTTATGTTTTTAACAGTGTGAAGACCTCGTGTGTTCAAAAAATGTCTCATTTTATCCCATACCACTTCAAAACAAATTAGAATACCCAAGAGCATCTCAAGCATCTTGATCCAGTGGAAAGCAAGATTGCCCTACTCTTAAGAGTGAGGGAGTTGGTGGGAAGAAAGGGAGAGAGGTTGGATGGGATTTTTTTCTTCTTCCTTCTTCCTGCCTCTGGCTCAACGACATTTAACTAAGTTCTGTCGATTGCTCCGTGTCTCTTTCACTGACACATTCACACATGAGCCTTTAAACTGTGAATCCTACTTCCCCCCGCCCCCCTCCCAAAAATAGAAGAAGAAGGAAGTAAGTTGGATTAAGAACTTGTACATAAATCATTGATTATAAGATGCCTTAATGTAGCCATTTTGCATAACACATGGCTAATCATATGTGCCTAGCTGTGGATTTTGTCAATACTTAGCTAGATCCAACCAACAATAATCTGCATTTCAATTTACTAAGATACCATTGACAAGAGAGAGCCTTTTCATACATTTATGTTTTCTAGGTAGAATTGTTTGGGAAGAATAAGATCAATGGGAATTTTGATTTTACTTATACTGATGGGATATCTTTGTGAGATAAACGGCTGACCAAAATCAGTAGAGACATAGAATGACTAGAAAGAGGAGCAGGAATATAATTTTTGCTTTATCATATGTATATGATAGTTTCACTATGATCTCATAAAAACCATCATCTTGAGTTTGTGCCCCCACCCCTTTTTACTGTAGTATTGATGGTATTTATTCCGTATCAAGTTCTATTAGGATCATAAGAAGTACTTGGCCGAGCGTGAGTTTGAAGCACTAAAGGAACGTATTGCTGGCAAGAGGATAGGATTTAAAAGGGTTTCTTGCATAAATGCCACTCTTCCATTGTCAAAGACATCAGTCTTTTCAGATGATCTGCACTCCACATTAAAGGTATGAACTACTGGTTTGTCAATTGATTGTTAGTTTTTTTCCTCCTTTTTTTTTTGTGGGGGGGGGGGCTGGGTTGGGTGGGTGGGGGATTAACATAATGCTTTCTGGAAAACAACTGGCTGGTAATTCTTCTTGATGAGTGAAATTGTACTATACAAAACTAAAGTAGCAATACAATAAGATATTACCTACCAGAATTACATGTTCACTATTGTCTGATTTTCTCTTTGTGAATCAGCTAATCTAGGGAATGTAGTCATTCTAGCTCTAACAATCTGACATTGTTCTTTCTCTTCTGCATTTATTTGGAATTTTGGTGTTGTTATAACAATAGTTTCCTGGTTTTCATGACTTGCAGTCCCATAATGTTTTCAATTATAAAAGCATGTGTATTGACATTGTAGTTAGTAATGTTTCCTTCTACTCTCTTTTACATCAATTACTATTTAACTTGCTCTCTATTGATTACTTATTGTAGTTCTCCACCAATGGAGAAGACCGAGTGGTGGTGGGGAGCCTTGACCTTAACCAATGTACTAGACTTCCAGAGGAAATAATTGGGGAGAAACCAGAGGTATTGCTGAAGTATCATTTATAACGTTATGAAGAATATATCTATTTGTTTTATTCAAGGTGTGAAGTTTAAGATTTTGGTGGGATTTCAAACATTTTGGTGGAAGACGAGGCTAATTCAATTCCCAGAAAGTAGAATTTTGTCCTGAAACTGCCTGTTTAAGGGAGATTACAACATTTGAGTTATTAGATTGGAAAAAAAAAAAAAAACCAGAAGTGGTTTTTGGCTTCAGACCTGTGACATATGATGTCTGTCTCTTCGTCTTCCTGAAGAACTCTGAATGTCTGTCACAGATACCTTGTAGGTGGGAAATTTGCCAAAAGATGTCAAATGTTGAAGTACATGCATTACATTTGACCACCAAGCTTGATCCCCTAGCAAAATGAACAATTTGCTGAAACTTTGACGTTTTCTAGTGGTTCGGGAGTTCCAGGCTAGGGTGAATGTCTAACTTTTGTTGACATCTTGCTTTTAATATGGGGAATGTTGAAAATCCACCAGAGTTTGAATTCCTGATAAATCATCTAGTCATCAAAATTCAGGTATTTAATTTTATTTGTTGGGAAACCGGAATATTTTGGTGCAATTTCATCAAAAGTTAGGACTGGTTAGTATCATGATGTTGTTGCTTTCCATCTTTCAACGTATGGAGAACAAGGAAAAAAAAGAGGAAAATAAGTTCCATCTGGTTCAATGTCATGACCATGTCAGACAAAATTATTGTTGTGGTGGAATATTTGTTTTCTTTTCATTCTTTCCTATGAAAATATTCCCCGGTTGCAGATTGATCAGATCTGATTGGTATGTGGGTGATGGGCAAATTCAGAATGCTCAGGTCTGGTCTCTGATGTAACAATCAGATTTTAGATGGTAACTGCAGGGTATGATAATTAATTTTCAGAATTAATCAAAAGATAATTTCCTGATTTCCCCCCCCCCCCTTTTGGGCTAGGGATGGGGGTGTGGTGTTTGAGAAGTTGAGGGATAGCAAAGTGGTAGTTGATAGGGTGGACTGGAGAAAGAGGAGAAAATAAATCTCATTCTTAAGAGATCTGAATCTTAAGTTTTGGATAGAAGAGAGGGAAGAAAGAGACAGGCTATTGACTATGTTAGAGATATCTTTCTTCTTCTCTCTACCTGCTGCTCATTACGGAACTTGGGATTGTTTACAGATTAATATGTGAAAGGAGAAACAGGAGATGAGAATAGGAGAGGATTCACTGCTAGATGTTGCCAACTCATGATAGAGAGGAATATGTTAGGGAGAAAAATTCCTTACAAGGCAAGAAAAGAGAGAGAAATGAGAAGTAACTTCAATACCATTTTGTTTATCACAACTGAGTGGAGTCGTCTACAGGATCCAAGTAAAACCATATGGAAAATTGAATGAAGGTAAGTGCCAGGAGAAATAGAAAAAGAATTGTAGATGTAAGATGTGAGAATTGTGAGACTAAAAGATGAATTTAAGAAGAGAGAGGCCCAGCCCAGATAGTCAGGAAAAAACTTAGCTAGATGGGGGCTGGTAAATGGATCCTATTCTCTGAGTTCATACATGGTGCAAGACACCTCCACTGGTCTGAAACTCACCCATCTTCAGACAAGTTTTTTTACCACAACCTCTTCAAAACACTTGCAGATTGGTGGCATTAAGTTCAAGAAGCCACTGGACTCACTTCAGCTACTAGGAGATGATGGCAATTGGCAAGATTATCAAAAGCATGATGCTGGCTACTTGATGACTCTATGCAACTCTAGCGATCCATCCCCTTCAGTTGGAGAGGCAAGAGGCACTATTTGTCTCTCTATTTGTCAGTGACAATGACTCATCCGCAAAAGAGTTCTTATTCCATGTCCTCCTCTTGCAGTAAATACAAGAAACCTCCATCAAAATCTGTCTGTCTCTTTATTCAAACAAAATAGAAAGAAATCTCATCATCTAGTTCCAACTACAGAAAGGCCCCTGAAAACCATTGAGCAATGGTGCAGAATGTCCTTCATCATTTCCAAGTTTGGAAACCCCCAGTAAGCTATTAAGCAGGAGAGGTACAAAGAAGCTGGAACATTTGCATCACTTACAAGTTTAAGAAAAACTGTAAAAGAAACCCCTTGGGTCAAAAAAGAAATAAGATCCTCATCCATGAATTTTCTGACCTCATCCATGAACCGTAAAAAGAAAGGCCTTGGACTCAAACACTGACTGAAGTAGGAGTGAGCAAACTTTGAAATTTGTAAAATGGACTTCAAGTGCGCATCATGTGAGTCTTTCCAGGAAGTGAACAGGAAAGGCAGGGGAGTGGTGTCATTCGATTATTTACAGGAAGGAGGAGAAGGCAAAGCAGGAGGTGATGCAGGGAGTCAGGAAAATGTCCTTTCCTTTTCATTGTACCATGAGGTCCACAAAAACGGGTGAGGGATGGCCCAGAGCCAGAGAATAATGGGAGGAGGACTGGGGTAGAAATTAGTAAGGGTTATTAGTATGTAAAATTGCTAAATCTTTGTTCAACAAATTGAATAGCGTTAGTACAAAAACATGAATAAAAATAATCATAGTGAAGCAACCCATTTCATTGTCCAGCATTCTCTGAAAGATTACCCCAAGTGAAAACTTCCAATTTTCAACCACAATAGACTGCCTTGCAGCACACTACTGCAATTAAATATAATATTTTATCCAACAACAATGCTTAATCTAGTAATCTACTACTAAAAGAAGACTCCAATAACCAAATATCGACATCAACATGGGCTCCACCAAAATAAATTATTAATTTCATGTCACTTTCCAGGTTTTATAGGATAGAATGCATATATCCTCCAAAATTAGTATGAGTGAATGATCTCTGTCTTCATGTATCAACACTTATCAAAAGCTAATCAAGTGAGCTTCAAGATAATTCATACCTGTTTTCTTTGAAATTTTTGCACCAGTTGCGTGAGATCGCAGATGTTATATCATCTCATTGTTGACTTGTGGCTGTTAATCCAATGATAATACACTTATCTGTTCCTAAGTGGCATTCATTCCATCTCCAATGTTGTATCAATGCCTTTTTTTCCAAGTGGAAAGTGTTCTTGTGTCTAATTATAGATTAGCTCTTACTACTTGAATTATCCACTTTATGGCTTGTGGTTGTTTTGGATCCATTTAGTTGATCTATTCCTCTTAAAATAGCAGGGATGTTTTTTAACAGGGCATTGGAGCTGATTTTGCAAGGGCTTATTTAAGTAATGTCTGTGTTGCCAAAGAACTGCACAGAAATGGTGTCGGTCATGCATTGGTTGCCAAATCCAAAAGAGTTGCTGAAGAGTGGGGTAACCATCTTATCACTCTTGCTACATTTATCTTCATATCTGATTTAATCTTCAGTGTTGACGCAACCAAATATTGTCTCCATGTACAACTTAGGGATTCTAGTAATGCTTCATCTGAGTAAATATACTCATCAAAGCCTGCACAAGATACTCTATGACATAATTCACAAGCATGGTTCCATAAATCTCTATCATTTCAATAGGGTGGGAATTTTTTGGAGGAAATGAAATCACATACTGATGTTAGGGAATGGAAACTTAATAGAAACTAGAGGAAATAATCAGATTCATTTTATATCCATTATATGGTTTTATCTCATGTGATTTTGATTGGGATATTAGCTCCACTTTTCAGTTTCACAAATCCATTTTAAGTTTTCCCAGCTCTTAAGGAATACTTAAACTTAGCAACACAGGGAGAACTTAAAAAACAAATTCAAAAAGCCAATGGTAACAGCATCTAAGTATTTTCAGTTTTTCCTCTGGACATAACCTTATATTGATGCAACCATGGCCATGATGATTAAAAACTGGTTCACTTAGCACACAAGAAAATGGAAAATGGCTGATGATACTGAAAAGCTAATTGGATTCATTCCAGGTATAACTGATTTGTACGTTCATGTTGCTGTTGATAATGAACCAGCAAAGAAGCTGTACACAAAGAGTGGCTTTATATATGAAAGTGATGAACCTGCATGGCAAGCTAGGTTTATGGATCGGCCTCGGCGGATGCTTCTATGGATTGGTCTCCCTAGCACCCACAATTTGTAATACTGTGTGGAAGCCTAAATTATTCAAATCTGTTGCTTGTTGTATCATTTTGATGCGTGAATTATTGTCCAATGCATAGATCAAATGTTGAAATATTAGTTTAATACAAAAACCAAGAAAAATGAGGAAACAAAACACATTCAATTCAGGAATTACAAAGAGATTTAACGTATTCATCAACAGATGAAGTTGAAGCTGGATAACTATGTGACGGAAGAAATGAGATGTAGGAGATGGAAGTCTTTAGGTTTCACCGATTCACAAACGAAGCCATTGGACTTCTTGATTTAGTTGGGGGCTGCTGGTCTTCTCTTAAGATAGAGCATTTAAGCCCTGTTTAAGTTGAATTCATTGAATTAGATTATTCCAAATTATCTTATGACCATTATCATAGATTTTAGAGTAAGTTGCTTTGACATCTCATAATAGAAGTTTTTGAACATTGAGACCTCACATTTTAAAAATCTTTGAAAAGTATATTGCTGCTGGAATTGAACAACTTTAGAACAGTTGCAGAAGTCAAGACTTACGTGTCTTTTAGAACTGGCTGCCATCATTTCATACCCAATTCGCACAGGTGGATGGCCAAGGAAGGGCATAAGATTCCAGAGAAAACTGACTTCACATTTCTTTTTTCTTTTCACCCACTGGCCCTTCTATAGATAGAAGGTTTTGTTTGTTTTGAGAGAAAATGAAAACCTCCCTAAAGAAGAGGTCGTCCTTCAAACATTACCATGTGTAGCTTTGCATGCAAACGGAAAACTAACTTTCCTAACATTTGTCCACAAACTTGCACAAGAGATCTAAATAACTCATCTCCTTCTCTACATCTACTTATAAAACCTTCTAAAACAAACACACATAGACTCTACTAGGTAAGAGAAGAATGGCGGTGGTGGATCACCGAATCAGTTCAGGCCAAGGACGGAGGCGCGGTGGCGGTGGCGGTGGCGTTACATTGATGAAGAAACTGCAAGAGCATGTGCCCAACTCCACGCAGCTGATGGGTATCTTAGCATTGGTGATATCTGGAGCAATACTGCTTCTCCTGACAGGGCTGACGGTGACGGCCACGGTGTTGGGATTGACATTGATTATGCCGTTGATAGTGTTGACAAGCCCCATATGGGTGCCTGTAGGGGTGGCGCTGTTGATGGGAGTGGGTGGGTTGTTGAGCATGTGTGGGTTTGGGGTGACGGTGGTGGCTGGGTTGACATGGGTTTACAGGTACATCAGAGGGAGGCACCCTCCTGGGTCTCAAAGGATAGATTATGCGCGCAGCAGGCTTGCAGATACGGCCAGCCATGTCAAGGATTATGCTTGGGATTATAGTGGCTTCTTATCCACTAGAGTTAAGGATGCAGCTCCTGGAGCTTGACTTCTCTCCTTCTTCTTCTTCTTCTTCTTCTTCTTGTTCTTCCTGGTCTTCCCAGTTAGTTAATTCCTATTTCCCTTTCATCCTCTGCTTGTAAAATGATTCTTTTTCATATTGTTTTGTGTTATGAAGTAAAAGATATGCCATCAACACCTAAAATCATCTTTTATATCAATGTTTGTGAGCTTTCTAAGAGAAATATAGGGACTGATCATCTTCCATACTTTTCCTTTTTAATATGAACTGTTTAATGTGAAACTGTTGATAGAAATGGGCATATATGGTAGAATCTTGACCCTTGACAACGATAAGGGTATTTTGATTAGAAAAATTATAATGTATCATTGGTCTTTTTGGATCTCACACGGGGGCAAATGCAAATTTCTTTTCTTGAATTATAAATGGCTTGAATAAATACGAATTTTGCTAATTCTTTTTTTTCTTCTTTATTTCTAACTACTATCGAAATCCAAATATCAATTCAACTGATTCCAAAAAAAAATTTTATTCAACAAAAATCAATTAATGCTAAAGAGGGTATTGTTGATTCAAGATATTTTAAGGTATATGGAATATGGAAATGATGATTATTAGAATTAAAAATGAATTAAGAGTGAATCATATTTCTTGAAGAAAGAGGCTTGGCTTACACCCGCGACATGAGCTTTTGAGGACGGTCATCATGAGGTTGGTTTCGCTAATTCCGTCCAAAGTGACCGGTGTCATAATCTTATTCCAATTTCCCAATTTCCCATCATCATACGTCTTGTTCCAATTTCCCAATTTCCCATCATCATACATCTTGGGGATTTTTGGATTTTTTTTTCTAGATGTGCTTTTACCTTGTCAATCAGAGGTGGATTTTGGATTTTGTTCCTAAGTATGTATTTATTTTGTTAGTGTTCAAAGGTAGATCGTCTTAAATGTGAGTGGTGGCTTGTGTTACTCGTCCATTCCATGTGGTGGCCATTGATGGTGTGCACTCCTTGAGATTCTAAAGGGATGCTGTCAGGGATGCCCGATGTTGCCAATACTCTTTAATTTGGTGTTTCAGGCTTTTACTAATTATCTTGCTGTAGCGGCGGTTCGGGGGGGTTCTCGTATTAGTCTCTATGTAGAGAGCTTGGGATCATATCGGTCTACTTTGCTGATGATCTTTTTATTTTTGGGAAGGCCTCTAGTAATAATGGGGTTGTGCTATGTGACTTGTTGGGGCAATTCATGGACCAATCTGGGCTTGGGGTGATGAAGGAAAGTCTAATATTTTTTTCTCCAACATTCCAGTAGAGGTGAAGAATGTGTTCATTAACAATCTGAGGTTTTCTATTGGTGCGTTCCTTGTGAGATATCTTGGGAGTTCCATTGACTTCCAAAAGGACGACAACATCAGATTTTGCTAGTTTATTGGTTATAAGGGTGGAAATTAAGCTCTCATCTTGGAAAGCTAAATCTCTATAATTTGTTGGGAGGTTGACTCTTATCAATTTTGTCATAAACGGAATTTTGGGCTATTGGCTAAGTGTGTTCAGGTTGCCTTGTTGTATCATTACACACCAAAAAAAAATTGTAAAAAAATTCTTTTGGTGTGGAGTGGATAAAAGGGGTTCCTACAAGGTGGCTTGGCATGTGTTGTGTAAGCCCAAGGAAGAAGGGGGGTTGGGTCTTTATGATTTGCAATCTTGGAATAAAGCTTCTCTTATGAGGCACATATGGAGCTTAGCAGTTGATCGGAAGTCTTGTTGGGTAGATTTTGTTAAGAAGAGATGGCTCAAGAATCACTTAGTGTGGTCCCTTCCCGTGCCTTCTAACTCTTCATCCACTTTTAAAGCCATCCTCAGCACACGGCAGGTGACAGTAAATTGTATTAGGTACCTAATACATGATGGTTCATTTATACTTTTATGGCACGATTCATGGTTGCTAGTGGGCATACTTAAGTGTGATTACACCAGCAATGGGTAGAGACCCTTTTATGAGGGTCAGTGATATCTTAGGGGTAGGTGGTGGTTGGGAAAACCCATTGGGTGATGATCTGCTTCATTCTAGGTGGGAGGAGATTTCTTAGGTTCATTGTTTGCAAATAATTAATGGTGACTGTGCCGTTTGGATTGCTACCCCAAATGGTTAGTTTTCACTCAAGATGGCTATGCAGGCCATTTGTGGTTCTAGCTCTAAAGTAGTGTGGTCTTAGGTGGTTTGGGCAGCCAAGAGCCAAACTCATTTATCAATTGCTTGGTTGGAAATTCGTAGAAGGTTGACAACAAAGGATCGCTTATTAGCGTGGGGAGTTCCTATTGATCCTAGATGTCTATTGTGTGGAGTTGGTAATGAAAGTTGTGAGCATTTATTTTTTATCGTGACTTTTGCAGAAGGGTGTGGTTAAACATTCTTTTGTTGAATGGTCATCCCAATCACTCAATTGGTTGTTGGAGTGATGAGATTAAATGGGTTGTAACTCATTTTTCAAGAGGAAAATGTATACAGGCAGTCAAATGTTTAAGTTTTAATGCCATGGTCTATTGTTTATGGAGGGAAATGAATAATCGTCTTCATAATAGTGGTGTGCAGAAAGTGGAGCAGGTGACTCGTAGAATCATTAGACTGGTTCAGCTTCGGCTTATGGAGGATCCCTTAGTGGTGAAAGACACGACAGGTAGTAGAGCATTCTTTGATCGTTGGAACATTTCTTGTTCCTTTGTGAATTACTCAGCTTTAGTCCATCATTGGCTGCCACCTCTTGAGGGCTGGTTTGCTGTGAATAGTGATGAGTCGATGTCTAACAACAAGGGAGGGTATGGGGCAATTGGAAGGGATCATGTAGGGAAGGTCATCTTTGCACTTGCAGTTGGTTCATTGGAAGACAACATTCTTATATGTGAGTTGCAGGGGATGAGAGCAAGCTTGTTAGAGACTATGAGGTGTGGCTTTAGCATGGTGGAGCTTTGGTGTGATTCTCTCAATGCTGTTCAAGTTGTGAATGGAGAGACCGACCTTCCTTGGTATATCATTGGAATTGTGGAATATATTTGGAGGTTGAGGGATGAGCTGGCCCATCTTTGGGTGGTTCATCGGGTTTGTGAGGCCACCCATTGTGCTGATTATTTGGCGAGCTTGATTTCGGTTCCTGTGGAGATTCGGTTGTATACGAATAGTTTGCTTGATAAACTTCATAGAATGGTTTGTGAAGAAATGGAGGGTAGACGGCTCTTCCGTCATTAGCTTTGTGTTAACTTAATGTTTTATTAATATAATATCCTTGTCTTGGTTCAAAAAAATCAAGTGATGGCCATCTCTCATGGTGTGTAATATCCTCGCCTTCATTAGGAGGCCATGCTTGCATCTTGTGGGATCATCTTGGGACCTTTATTGCGGCTCAATGTAAGGATGGTTTTAGTGATTCGGCTTCTCTCTTGAAACTCCTTGCCATTAGGGATGGTATTCTCCTAGCTGAGTCTATGGGTGTTGTTATTCTCCAAGTCAATTCAGACTACTTACCTGCTATCCTTGCTCTTTAGGGTTGCCTTTCTTTTTAGACTGGATGTGTCTTGACTTAGTATATGATATTTTGAGACTTTGTACAGCTTTTGGTATGATGTTATTTAATTTTATTCCTAGGTTTGAAAACTCTTTTGTTTACTTCTTGGCTAAGGGAGTGTGTCGTCTCTCTTTCTCTAGGACTTGGTGGAATGTTCCATCTTTGTTTATGGTTAATGTTTCTATGCTATTGTCCAAGTCTCCTAGTTTACACTATTTTATTTAATGATTTTTTAAATTTTTGATAAAAAAATAAATAATAATGATATAAAACTTTAGGGTAATTTTGGGATCTTTAAATAAATAAAAATGCCACATCATCACTTAATCAATATAGTTTAAATGGTAGAGGGGCAACACTAATTAGAGGAAAAGTTCAAGGTTGGATTAGTAATTTAAAAAAGTATGGAGGATAAAATAGTAATTAAGCCATACTACAGGAGCAATAATAATTATCCCTTTAAAAAAATATATAAAAAACGGGTAATTATACCATAAGGGGACAATAGTGATTATGCCTTTGAAAATAAAACCGGTATGTGATTAGGTCTTAGACCAGGCAGGCAAAACTGTGGTCCATCACTTGAAAATTGTACATCGTAACTAAGCACAACAACTAATAGGCCCCATTGATAAATGGGTTGGTCCATGCCATTTCTTAAATATCTATTGTATTTGGTTCTTCTCATGGAGAGGATCTTTTAATGAGTGTCCAATGAACTATAAGATTTACTATATGTAATATTTTAATCTAAGAACACTTATATTTTTCTTAATCCTTAGATTAACATGTTATATGTGACTGAATTTTTAATAACTTATTGAACTTTACTTAAAAAAAAAAACATCGTATTAAACATTCATTGAGAGAGCTCTTAAAAAAAAAAATTAAAGTGACTTGAAACTAGAATCCAATATATAAATATAATGTAAGGACAACATAAAAGTCGAAAATTCCAAAGAGAATATTGAATGATCCAAGTGAAAAATACATATTTAATTTTTAATTTTATTATGTTAGGCGCCATCACTATGTTATGTTTCATGCAATAAAAAATAAACAAGCATGGGGACTGAATTCCAATTTAATGGGTCTCTTAGGTAAGCACTCAGTGGCCAATGTCATCGGCAAGAATGCCTTCCTCATCTTATCTTGCATGTATGACTCACCATCAAATATCTGTAATTGAGTTATTATTTCTTTATTTATTTTATTATTAATTTAAGGTTTAAGTTTTCTTCCACCAAACTAAGAAAGGAAAAGTCACTTTTTTAGGGTTGACAAATTTTTATTTATTTTAATAGTATTTCTGCGACAAAAGAAAATTATTTTTAATTAAAAAAATACATCAGGAGAAAACCTCTTAGAGGATATAAAGGATATAAGCGAGAGATTAGAAATAAAATTTGGTGGATTGAAATAGAAGCATCAGAAGCTAAGAAACTAGAAAAAAGCTTTACGTATTTAAATCAAATCATGGAGAAAGAAGAGAAGAATTTGAAAATCTCTTTGATCATAGGTTGAGGTAGCCCAAATCCAGAATAAACTGAGCACTGTAAGGATGTTTATAGAATCAGTAAAGATAAGTTAAATGACAACCTCTATAATGTGGAGGTAACCTTAGTAATATTCTTTAAAAACATTCTTCGTGCATTTTTGAACTTGGCTTCTTGAAAGTACTCTTAGTTTTCTGTCATTGAAAGCTTATCTTAATGGATTGAGTCTTCCTCCTTTCACAGTGAATGAGTTTGTATTAACAAATGGATGGGAGCAGGTGGATTATTGGTATTGAGATGGAATCTAAAAAACATACAAAATTCATGATCCTTCGAAATGGTAGTTCAATGGTACTCTATAAGAGTTACAAGAAAAGCTTAATTCTTTTTCTTAGTGAGGAAAGTTTTCTATGAGGCAGTATATCATGAAAAGTGAAAATCCCACTTTCATATGGCATAGGGGTGTTAATGGGTCGGGTTAGGTCGATGTAGTCTAAATACAACCCTATCTTAGGGACCTAGACCCTAATTCCAAATTCTATCCAACACTTTTAGGGTTTTAGGTTAGGTCCATTAGGACTTCTAGAATAATGACAAACACTTGATCCTATAAGTGGTATAAGATTAGGTGGTTAGGGGTTCGAGTCTCCCTAGTGAAGCTATTTGGAAGATGGGCTGTTTTTTTTGATAAAGAGTGGGCAGATCAACTATGGAGTGCTCTAGCATGGTGTATTTAGAAAACTAGGAATGCTTCTTCATATCTTGGTCTAGAGGCTTCGTGTCCACTTTGTTGTGACTAACTTCTCTTTTATGTGTGCAGATGTTCTCCAACTCTCCTTGGTTTCAGAACATAGAGGAAGTAATCCTGTGACTCTAGCTATAGATCAGGTTTTGGAGGTGGACCTTTTTTAGATTTTGGGGGGTGTTGTGGGGGGGGCCCCCCCCCCCCCCCCCCCCCCCCCCCGCCCCCCCCCCCCCCGGCCGGCCCCCCCCCCTCCCCCTTCCCCCCCGTCGTGCATGGATCTTGAGATTTAGAAATACAAGTGAAGGTGATAGATTCTAGATTTTTACTAATAGCTACCAAGTTGCTAATCGTAATTGGGACCTAGTCTCATAAAATGGTAAAGGTGACCGAGGGACCTTCTATTGCAGCTGCTGCCCAGTGAAGAATCTCTTAAGAAAACAACTTCCGATTGGTCACTCATGCTACTATCATGGAGCTTGAATCAGTGCGACAAATCGATCCTTTACCCCTATCGTTTGGGATGAGGAGGGACCCATTGGTGCTTGTACGGAGGTCACCTATCAAGGGCTGATGCGAGATGATCTTATTCTTGGGCGATCTTTAGGAATATCAAGTGTGCAGTTCAATTATGACTATTTATCGGCAGTGCGAGCTTTGCAGGATTTATCATCATCTTCGGATTGGATGAACTTTAGTTTAGTCCATGAGGTGATTAGATTAACCTCAAACTTCAATTATGTTTATTTTCATCATATTCCTAGGAGCCAGAACATTTAGGCAGATTTTCTTGCCATGGGTGCTTGTAGGCACTCTCTTTCTAAACCTTGGTGGTCTATCTCACCTCTCTTTATCATTGATAGATTTATGTTATCATTTAGGTTCCTGGCATCAGCTATTTTTCTTAATGCAAGTTCAAAAAAAGGGGTTTGAGAACCGCGAACCCTACCCTGCTGAGGTTCTCCTTAGCTTGACTTGCCTGATTTGCCCTGATAGGATTGGGTTAGCCATGAATTACCTTGCATCGGTCCTGATTTTTAACCCTAAAAACAGAAAAAAAAAAAGAAAGACATGCTTGTGTCAGTGGCACCAAGGCGATTTGAACTCTTGATCTCTTATCTCTTGGCTTAGTGATGAAGTGTTAGTGTTTGCCTACTAAGCTAATCCCTTGAGATAGGTAGTGAAATACTTGGATATTAAATCATTCAAATTCAATTAGTGTATTATTCTAATTTAACTAAATTAACACGACATTGGGTAGAGCTAAGCCATATTGTTTTGAAGGCTAAACTTTTCGACCCTGTCAAGGCTAGTTATTTTATAATCCAAAATGATTATTTGGATTCAAAAGTCATATTCTACTTGACCCAGTTCGAGTCACCAATACCCCTATATACGCAATTGACCATTACCTAATAAATTATTTTTTACACAAATGGTGGAAGACTATGAACTATTTGAAAATGGAAGGACAGGTCATAGCATTTTCCACAAGATTATTAAAAACCAGATACCATATAATCATGATGGTTAGCACAATGTATAAACCAAGTGGAAGTCAACTCTGATTAATTAACTTCAATTCCATACACATTTGGTTTGGTTGAGTCTGACCAATTTAATGAACAATTTTGATTCGATTCTTATCTTCTCAGAATTGATGGAGACTGTATTCCTTATCTTGTTTTCAGTTTTTAAATTATCATAAAGTTTTCTACTCTTGTCCATCGAATGATTCTTATATTCATATTCCACACAAAGGAATTCTATCACAAACATCTTACACCAGCAAACCTACCCCATCCCACCTCCTCATTCCCACTAGAAGAAGTTGTGGGCTTTTTTTGATGCCACTTCACATTTAATGGTTGAGAAATCTCTATGGTTTGTATGGCTAGAATTCATCTGTGAAAAAGCTTCAAATCTGGTGAAGAATTCAATTTAAACCATTCATGTATCTTGTGGTTCATTTGGCTTGCACATAAGTTTGATATTTTCGATGTGACTGTAGAATATATTTTTATATATATTTTTTGGGTAAATGAGTAAATTAAATGAAGATAGTATGTTATGGTTAAAGGACTTAGATTAATTCAATGTATTTTATTAATTTTAAAATTTTTCAACACCACAGCTTGTGGGTGGGGTAGGTATTCAGACCATAGAAGAACCCATGTTTGACACAATATTCCACTCTGTCCTTTCGTGCCTAACACACCACACACGCAAGAATTATTAATAAGTTGAAAATCATACAAAACCTCCAAATGGTCACCTAGAGCAGCCCTTTTGCCCATCACTATGTTGATGATTCATGAATGATATAATTGTATGAATACGACCTTGATAAATATTCCAGTTTATGAATTAATCCTTCAATTTTTTAACATGTGGGTATATCTAAAACATTGAATTGGAATCTAATGATATTAATTGAAGAAAAAAATTATAAAGTAAATCTTCATGAGGAAGTATCAATGTCTTTGAAACCACAAAATATCATTTGACAAAAGCCTCTCCTTGAAGGCACAAATTCAAGCAATTTAAATGAACTTCCTCAAAATGTCTTGAAACCACAAAATATCATTTGACAAAAGCGTCTACTTGATGGCGTAAATTAAAGCAATTCAAATGAACACAACATGATTGAATGTCTCTTTGGTTTTGATGGTTGTAGTGAACTACATATTAAAATGAATAGCTAAAGACCAAAGCTTTTACTATAGGAAGTCAGAGTTTGAATTCCCTTGGGATCAGGGGCGAAGTCCCGCCTATATTAATTATATAAAGCTCCCCTGAGGATTAGTTGATGTGCGCCTAAACTGGCCCACATAAACCTCAGATAAAAAAAAAAAAAAAAATGACGATTACTTGTCTTGAATCGAGACTAGGAAGAGTGAAACCCGGTTGTTGCGAACTAATGAATAGGCTCTTGGGTTGAACACATGACATTCATTTGATCCAATTCCAACAAAGAAGATACAAAGAAAAGAACTGGTCCGACCTCTGATCCGGTCCAGCCCGGCCTGGTCCGGCCTTGACATCACTCAGTAATATTGATTCATGCTAACTTGTTCTCTACCATGGACAGAATTGAAGAGTAGAAAACATAGATGAAGAAACAAAAGAAGAAACAGTCAAGAAAACCTCAGTTGTAAAGCGAAACCAGAAAGATTCTCTTAAAGTTGGGATTAAAACTTCCATCATATATTCTTCTTTACAAAGACGATCAAGAAAAAAGAAAACAAAAAACCAAGAAAAACACTAAAAAGAGAGCTTTCATTAATCATCTCAATTGTATTCCATCTTTGGACTGAGAAGAAGATTGGAAGGGTAAGGGCTCGCACGGGGAGATCTGGGCGGCTCGGAGAGCATCTTGCCTCTATGATCATAGTAAATAACGCCAGAAAATTCAGGTGGTTGACATTTCTCGCCCATCAAAATTGCTTTTTGCCATAAACCTCCATCACCAAAATCACCACCATGTTCTTCTTCTTGTTCTCCTTTTTTCCCCAGTCTTGACTTCAGTTTTACAGCAACTGCTTTGTTGCAGACCTTGTTCAGAAGCTTCCTTGGGGAATCTAATGGCGATGGATGATGATACTGATGATAATTAGATGAATGATGATCCAACATCTCTCCTCTTGCTTTTGATGAATTTCTACCCAGAAGACGCTTTCCTGGTTTCACACATAGCCTTAGAAGAGCCATTATAGAAGCTAGAATCCTCTTCTTTGGCTCTTCATGGAATCCCATCTCGTGAACCTTAAACCTTCTTCTTTCTTCTCTTCTTGTTAAAACCCAAAAGTAGAATTTAATGGGAATTCGTTTGTTCTTTCTGTGGACTCCTTACAGTCTATATATAGAAGCACCAGCATTGCTTACCGGCTATAACCGGTGCTACTCCCTTTAGATGACTTTGAAATTCAACTCAAATTATATATATTTTGTAAATTTTAGTTTTATTTGATATGATTTGTCTGTAAAAAAAAAAAAAAAAAAATTCTTTCTCCTTAAGAAGCTTCTGTATTCAAATTTAGACTTCAATGATATCCATGTAAAAATGGAAAATAATCAGATTTAAGAAAATTTAACAATTAAAAGATTTTTCAAATGGTTTGAACAAGAAAATAAACACGTTGGAGAACAAATCAGAGCCAAAGGTGGAGTAAGAACAGGAATTTGGGGGTGTTGATCGACACGTGGAAGTTAAAAATATTGAAAAGCAGAAAGAACAAAACAACGAAGCTCCATGGATTTCGAACGATTTGTTCTTCTGCAAATTCTTCGGTTGATGTCGATAATAAGAATAAAGATTAAAGAGACACAGTTGAGGTAGTTGGGTCAACGTAAAGAGTATTTAGCCTTTCAGAGACTTTGGAGGCCGACGTGCCAAATGGGACAAGTGGGGTTTCAACCTGGCCTCTCCTACCACAATTCTTTTAATAATGTTATTAAAGAGTTAGGTCTCTTGGGATGGTTTAAAGTATCTCACGATACGATACGATACCAGTTGATATGCATCTATATTAGTTATGTTTGATACGATATATATTGAAACATTTCTCTATCAAAGTGCATTGAAATATATTGGTGGCTAATAAATATATAATAGTCGTCATGAGACAGTGGGTCTTTTAAGATCATTTGACTGATATAATACTTGATGCTAGAAGGATTGAAAATAATACTTGCAGCTATATCAGCATGATCGACCTTGAAAGTTCAGTTTATAGCCTGCATTCCTCATACCCCAGTTTGGTTAACCGATACAATACTTGATGCTATACTCTAAACTTTACTTGTTGGTAATGACCAACACCTCCTAATGAAGAGATTAACGTGCAATTCTCCTAGCTGATATATTCAAATTGTGTATAAATATAAATAGCTATCCAAAAGATGTAGTTGAGGCACACATATTAATGCCCCCAACAAACCTAAGAAAAAAAAATCTTTTAATAATAATAATATAATGTTAGTATTATTCCCTTCTCACCCTAATTTTTAGGAGAAAGGGTTGGTGAACAGCCAAGGGCATAGATGATTAAAAGGTTCACCCACCCAATGCATATTTAAAATTCTTACAAATAGAATTTTATATATGGCAAAAATTATGGTTATAGGTCAGCTAAATTCACATCATGTCTTTGTGCAAGAATGTTGAAGGTACGTAATTTTGGGATCATTAAAGTGGATTGCATATGAATGGTCCCTAGAGTATCTTTGAGGTCCTTATGTGATGGTCTCTAGAGTATTTTGAATGTTCTTGTATAGGGACATGACCTAAACTTTGTTAAAATGTATAGCACAGAGAAGAGGGAGGAGCATCCCCTAATTTCAGCTATTGAAAGCACTTATAATCGAGTCTATCAAAATCTTATATAACTTTTACGATCTTTTTATTTACCGATAAGACAATGCACCATGTCAGACAATGAAATGAAATCAACGACATGACAATTTGTTTGGCATCTTTCCTTGGAGAGGATCACCCAATGAATGTCTATTGAATTATAAGATTTAGTCCAATGTAATATTCTAATAAAAGGACACTCATTGGATTTATCTTAATTTTTAGATTAAATTATTCTATGTAATTGAATTTTATAACTCATTGAATAATCATTTGAAGAGCCCCTTCAAAAAAAATGTCCAAATTTCATAACCACCCAAATATCTTCTTCATATTTTTTCTTGGATAGGTTCTTCGAGCAAGTAAGATATTTGCTGTCTTATCACAAAACATTATTTATTCATTTATAGAAAATAAGAAAAAAATAATAAATAAAGATATTAGAGATATGAATTCTTTATAGTCTAATAGAGACACAAGGCGTAAGCGAAACAAGAAAATGATAGTAGAAAGACATGGACCACGAGTAGATCTAGATGGAATCATCAAGGCATGAGTTCTTTAATATATAAGTTGGAGACAATGCATTAGGTACGACATATTCCTATTTTTAGGAAAAAGACAGAAAGATAGGAAATTTTGGGAATAGCTTCTCCATCACAAGGCAATGACACACCATGCCAAGGATCATGCATAGATGAATCTAAATTGTAATATCACATAAGTGGGTAATTTCCCCTTTCCCTTTCTGAGTGAATAAAGATGTAGAATGGTGGAACGACTAGCATAGTCCTTCTCCTCCTAATAGTGTTCTTTTCGCCTCCCACGTGTTAACCAATTGTCTTGATTTTCTCTTGATGACTAGTTCTTTCTGTAACAACCACCGTATTTCTAACACGGAATCCGTATTGCAACTCCGATAACCTAAAGGTCAAGCCGGAATAAGTTGTGGAGTATCCGGATTGAAGTCCATGATCCATATCTTGAGTCAATGGATTTGGATTCTCTTGATGAAGAACTTGCTACTTTGCTAGGAAAGTGGATTTCCAGTTAGAGTCAAGAGGTGTTTGAAGATGTCCGGATTGAAGGTAAGACTTCCCACACATGTTGTTTAGGGTTAGGTTTGAGTTGGGGATCAACCCCATGAGCAAAGCACCCAAGTACTAAAAAATACTAGGGGGCGGTTGCTTAAAGCAGTTGATTGGCCAATCAACGGCCCCAAGCGACCGCCATGGTTTGCTTGCGGGATTTTGCCCTAATTTTCCCCCTGTCCTCTATAAATAGTAAACCCCGATCTTTTAACTCATTATTATATTCAGGATTGTTGCTGTGGACGGTTAGGAGGCAGAAGACAGAAGACACGTGCTGGAAGGTGAAAGAAGCGTGGATTGCAAAGTGGATCCATTCCCCCATATGTTTTACGAATCTGGAAGAGGTAAGTGATCACCTTTCACTCCATTCTCTTTCCTTAGCTTTAGAAATGGATTAGATCCATCTCCTTTATGTTGGTGGTGACCTAATTATGATTAGTTATATTCTTTATCTCTATGATTTTGAGGAGATCCTGTCCAAAAATGAATTCCTTGCATTCGAATAAAGGATGAATCTAATCAAGGAAGATGAATTGGGTTATAGACTAATTAAGAATGAAATTTTAGGTTGTTGATTTGCACCTTTGTTATAGACTTATTAAGAATGAAATTTGGATTAAAATCATCCCGAAATCGGATGAATTTGGATGGTTGAAAGTCAGAATTTCGGATCTTGAAAAGTGTCTGTAATAGGGGTAGTCGCTTGACCCAAGCTACCGGCCCAAGCTATCAGGGTCACAGTAGCCATGTGAGGTTTGTCTTTGTGCTGATTTGACTCATGGCTTTAATGTATTCTTGTAACTCTATGTTTAGGTGTTCTTTGAGTTTGTTGGAATTGTTGTTATTGAGGTTTAATAGCATTCTAGTAAGCTTTTATGTATTTACATGTAAGGACACGCTTTTTGATTTATATGCAATGACATGCTATATGATGAATCAAGTAGTTCTTACATTTTCTAATAATCATATAACTTATTGTAGTTGTGAAAGTCATTATATTACTGTTGAATACCTGCTGCATATGATGTTTCTATATACTGTATCACTTCATGATATTAAATGAATGGTTATGATATGATGTTGGATGATGTGATGTAGTTGTGATGAAAGGGTATCATTTGGGTATCCATTGCTTGAGATATCAGAGGGCTGTGGTATGGGACACATGCTCTATGAAATCCCAAGATTTCTACCTTTTAACCCGAGGTTTCAAGACCGAGAACCCGGATCTCGAGTTGGCGACAACTGTGGGCCATTCGAGTCGAGCTCGAAGGATTGGAAATGGACCCAATGTTGGTGGATGACCCTTGTGATGACTCAACAACTCTCCTAGATTTTAAGTGAAGAGAGAAGATTAATCATCAATGGTGTAAAGAGGGTGATTTTGGAATATCTATAGATCGGTGATGCAGAATCCGATTGACGCAAATAAGGTATCAAATTGAAGATCGTCAAAAGACATTTCCAACGAGCCAAAAATCATTGAATTCGGAGTCCGTTTGGGGGCCCAACCATGGACCGCTCAGTTGGGCCGGTTGGGTGAACCAACCCCCACCCCATTTTTTGTTTAGGGGCAAAAACGGAATTTTGGGTTTTTAAGCCATATTTTATTGTTTTAACTCATCCAATAATCGCATTTCTTTATGCAAGAATGAGTTTGTGGCTGTGGGAAGAGGAGAAACCAAGAAGAAGAGTGGTTCCCATCCTTCCAAAGGTGTTTGGTGATTCAAATCTTCGTGAAATCTCTAGGAAGTGTTAGTTTTCTTTAATCCTTCTCTTATGCATGGTTTGGGAGTAATTTCTCTTCTCTTCTTTTGAGGGATCTTGAAAAGGAAGAGTGTTAGGTATCTTGGATGCTCATCTTTTCTTATATTAATGTTTCCCTTGAGTATGGGAGTAATGGTACATCCCCTTGCAAAAGATTTTGGAATTTTGACTTTCCAGGTCACCCATGGGTGATTTAGGAGAGCCAATTTGGGGCTTTTTGATCTTGGTCAAATTGGATCAAATTGAAGGTACTTGTAGGATCATTTTTCTGTCAATTAGCTTCCCCCAAAGTTTCGTTTCTTTTCGATCGAATTGGTGGCGAAATGGAGACCATTCACTAGTGAGGTTGATAACTACCTTTTTTAAACTAATGGCCGGTCAGGATTCTGTTTTCGTGGGAAGATTTTGGGATATCCTTTGAAACCCAAATAGACCCTAATTTGTGATTATTAATTCTCTTGCATGAATATGCATTTATATATCATTAGTCACCAAATTTGTGGGAGTGAATTCTTGGACTTTGGAGAAATGAGCAAAGTAAAAGGTAAGGAATAACTAACTATGTTATACATAATTAATTGTTGCTATTTTAATATCTATTGTTAATATAAATTGCTGTAAATTTCTATCTACCATGATATGCATGGGTGTGACTTTGCACAAATGGAATGTAAGATTTATTGCTTGAGTATTTCTCTTTGCTATTAAATCCTATATTATTGATATAAATATGGTATAACAATGTATGAGATGAAAGAGGAAGAACGATATTATTATCCTTACCTTGTATTTTCTACTATGATTGTGGATTCACCCATTTCCCTAGTGACTTTATGTGATTGCCTAGATAATGGTTGGGGAATGGAGAATGCCTCTTTGGCATTTTCTGTCATAGGACACTAGAAGAGGTGGCATGAGATGCATTCTTATGGTGCCCTTGGCGCTTTTCTTGATTATTGGATGAAATACTTGGGGCATGTCTAGAAGTGTTTGGCTAGGTGACCTCATGAGTACTACTACCCTTCCGGTAGGGGTATTGAAATTGGTTAACCCGTGATTTCAGTGGCTGAGTCTTGTGAGTATCAAGCAGGCTCACTGCCATCATGAGATTGTAGAGTTGCATATAATAGATAAGGGCTCATGGGCGCTCAAGACCGGTGACCAACCTGTAAGAGGACATGGAGAGCACCCTATCCATTATATGTGGGTGACCATAGGGTTAGGGGTCAACGTAGTCCGAGTTGGTTGGTGCCATAGGATACGTTGACTCTAGGTGGGAAAAGATACTGAACCGAGTTGGTTGGTGCCATAGGGGAAGTATCCGGACCATATGTAGTATGAGACCGTATGACTTTGCATTGGGCTTAGAGTAATCCTTGACGCGCGTCAAATCTTATACCAATGGTGATGTGAGAGAGTGGTGACTTATACCCCAGCCACGGATTGATTGACTTGACCCAACAACCATGGAGAACCCAACAGACGTGCTTTGGTGTCGTGAGGGAAGAGTGACTGAGACCACCCAAAGGAGACTGGTGTATGACTTAATGCGTGTCGACTTTAGAGACTACATTATAGAGTTAGGAACTTCATATCACTACCATGCATTTGTATGTTTATATTATTAATTACATGATTGTTTTATGAATTATAACATGAAAATTGGATGCATGTATTGACATGAATGTTAGTTACCTCAATGAGTTCTATGAACTCATTCTTTTATTTTTGTTTGTTCTTTAGGCTGCTCTATAGGTTATGAGGACCCATCCTACGTTGAGGATCCTTTGATTAATGGCTACCAGGAGGGCGTAGTCGAGGAAGAAGTGGAAGCACATGACGCTTCATGTTCATGTCAAGACTGCTCTTATGGAGTTTCTTTTCCTTAGAGCTTCTTTAAATGATTTTCCACTGCAACTTTAAATATTCTTTCTCTTCTAGGACTCTGATGTTTAGTTTTGATTTGAAGTAATGGATAATTGTAATCATTATTTCAGATTTGATAATTTATTACTTGAACATGATTTATTCTTGTCCATTTAATATGCTATATAATGTTTTGTATGGATTTGTCACTAAACCTAGATCTTGCGGTGTATCACCCCCATGGGTATTGGGGTATGGGCGGATTCAGACTGGGTGGGGTGTGACATGCTCACTGATGCCTCTAGCACTATCATGATTGCTTGATGACATACCTAAGTAGTCTAGAATTGCATGGCAAAACCCTTACATGCTACTACCCTTTTGGTAGGGGAATTGAAACCGGATGACATGTGATAATGGTGATGTGACTCTGTTTCATCCTACAATGGTAACCAGTCCGTGTAGAGACTCATTGGTCCACTATTGATCATACAATGCTAGGGTTGTATATGTTAGGGTTTTGGCTCATGGACATCCAAGGAGCGGCCATGGAGTCGTGACGTGAGGGGTTATGAGAGCATCCGCCCAATAATATGTTGATGATCATAGGATTAGGGAATGGAGTCCAATAGCGGTAGCCAGTCCATGAGGGTTCTCATTCCTAGGTTGAGAAGGATATGAAACTGAGTTGGTTGGTGCCATATGGGAAGTATCTGGACTTCATGTAGTATATTACTGTATGACCTTGCATTGGATTAGAAACCCCGACATGCGCTAGTATTCATGCCAATGGTTGTGGTAATATGAGAGAGTGTTGACTTAAACCCCAGCCATGGATGAATGATGATGACTTAACCCCTTTACTCATGATCCCAATAGAGGTAACCAGTCCGTGAGGGATCAAAGTGACTAGACCTACCTAGAGGAGGGTTGGTGTTATATCTTAAAGCATGTCAATTGTCTAGAGACTTGCATAGTTAGATCTTAGTAGCATTTATATTATTGCATATCATTCATTTTATATATGCATTGCTGGATATGTCGACATATATATGAGAAATGTGTGATTCTTACTGGGTTCGTCAGAACTCATTCCTTTATTTGTATATTATATTATAATGTATAGATGGTAGCTTGTCGGGAAACCAAAGAAATTTTACATGGGTCCAACTTCATATTTGAAGAGGATGTGGCACCGTCAGTGGGAGACGGAGATGTATCACACGAAGCCTCCTGTGGATGCTTGGAGTGCGCTTATAGCACCCATTGATGGCCAAAGAAGGCAGATTGTTAGACATTTTGAGAAGTCTTTGGAGAAGAACTAGAGAAATCCTTATCTTATTGTTTTAGAAGAGAAGTCTATAGCTTTAGAAAAGTCTATTGGAAAGAAAATAATTTAGTTTATTTTATTGCTTTTGCTGAACTCGTTAATTCTTGCACTTGATTACTTTCTTTTGATTCTTTCCTTTGACTCATTCTTTGGAGTATTTGGAACTCTTGTAATTCTTTTGATTAATTATTTGAACTTGCTCTTGCCCTTGATTATCTATTTCTTGCATTTATTATTATTCATGGGTAAGACCGTGGATCCTGTGATGGATCACGCACCCACGGGTTGTCGGGTATAATTGAGACTGGCGGGTGGGGTATGACACTTCCGACCCCCATCCACCCCTATCGCCTCATCTGCCTGAAATGGTAGATTGCATTGAAGATGAGACTGAGGAGCACATTTTCTACTCACTTGCAAGAACATTAGTGGGTGAAGTGCATGAAATCAAGAGGTTTCAGACTCAGGTTGTCACAAAATGGTTGTTAAATGGATGGGACACCAAGGGCATTGTCAAGGTTATTCCCATGTCCGACCATACCTACATTTTCCACTTTCAGCAGGCTATTGAAGTTAAAAATGTGCTAGACGAGGGTCCCCGGTCCATTGGCAGCAACCTAATCATTCTAGGAAAGGTGGAATACAACACGACAATGGGGTTTTGATATTGTTGAGGTATGGATTCACTTTCATGAAATACCATCGAAATAATGGAGGTTCAAATGGGTTTGAAGATGGCCATGAAGTTTGGCACACCAATTAGGGGAATGGCAATACATGGAACACAATTTGGTGAACAACGAGACATTCAAAAACGGGATTGCCTCTCCCCAAATTTTTGCCCCTTTTTCTTTCTTTAATTAAACCCAGATAAGATATTGAAGCATGCAAGGACTCTTCACTTTCATTGATCATAGCTCAAAATTCGGTCTAGATCGATCGCCCATTTCGCATTTGAGAATTTGTGACTTCGGAGAGACAACCCCCAACCACACATTATTATTGAGCAAAAAAAACCAACAAAACAAAAACACGAAGGGGGCCCCCCCCCCCCGGTAAAAAGCTACTCTCCCCCACCCCCCCCACCCACGCCCCCCGCGCGCACCCCCCCCCCCCCCACGACTCCAACCCCCCGCCCCCTCCCTCCCTCCCCCCCCCCACGGCCCCCCCCCCCTTTTCGCGCAATGGTGACCAACATACCATCCATATTAGGTAAGAAAAATTGCCACTTTTTGTAGTTTCTAAGGTAATCTAGGTCATTAGGATAGTCATTGCTCTCTTCTCTTTGCTAAAGAGCAACGCCACCAAAAAGCACACGACTATGCATTAGATGGAATTTGTGATGAGTTCATATGTATCCACTTTGATTCTAGTCACCAAGGAATCCTGCCTAACACTCTAATGATAGAACAGGCAACCCATCTTGCAGCCGTTGCCATCACCAACACTGGAGAAGGTAACATCCAACCAACATCTGGTGATTGGAACGAATCCCAATAATATATGTATGCCATCCTCATTTTAGCATATGAATATGTTCCTTCCTCGTACCTCTATCATTTCATTGCCCTAGCCCACTTGCCAATACTATCCAAACACTACCTTTTCTTATCCCTATCGGCATATTAATCCATTCACTTACCTGGGGGGGTGGTCTCCCCCTCCTCCCCCCCCCCCGGCGCCTTTGGCCTCCCCGACGGCTTACCACCACAAAAACGGGGGCGGGGGTGAGGGAAAAATTTCAATGGACCACCCTACTCCAACCTAACCAATAACCTAACCAATATTCTATTCCAAGCACAACCCACGATAGACCCCATTTATACTATCCAACATCACTTAACTCAGAGGCTTGACTTGACCCAAGCCTTATTACATATTCTCCCACAATTAATTGGCTTTACTCTCTTTGATCCACCTAGCCCGCAACCCATTATTTCTAATCCAGCCCAACTACACCCACCATCCCTGATCCATAGACTATCAATGACTCAAATCAACATCTCTTTCCTCCATCTTATTCACCACATCCCTTGTCTCAGATAAACTTGATTCCCCTTGTTCCACCGACCACCACCAGAACTTTGGGGGTTGTTACACAACCTTGTACCTCAGGCACCACCAAAAACCCCAAGTTGAAACACCTCCCACCACCAACCAAAATCAAAACGACCACATCTAGCACCCTTGACATTTCTACTCCTTGTCCCTCGCATGTCATTTAGCAAATCCATCCTTTTTTAACATCAGGCACCTTGGAGGCGACATGGATCCCCTCCACAAGCAACTATCGGAATCCTAAGTTGGAATGTCCAGGGGATGGGGTCCCCCTCCATAGGCAAAACTTTGAAGAATTATGTCAAAGAACATGACCCTCATGTGTTTTTTTTTATGGAAATACATACTGTGTCCAAGCATATGGGTGTCTAGTTAAAGAAACTACTATGCACACATGCTTTCATGTTGATCCTATCGGAAAGAGTGGTGGTTTATCTATGTTATGGAAAGGTCATATTCACCTACAAGTTTTGGAAGCTTCAAATCGAATTATTGATACAAGCATGTCTGTTCTGAAGGAAGAGTCGTCCCTTCTCTCTTTTGTTTATGGGGACTGGTTGGCTAGCCAGAGGTATTTGTTGTGGGATAAACTATATCAGATGGGAGAAAACTGGACTGCACCTTGGGTCTTGATAGGAGATTTCAATTCTCATTTACTTTGGAAGGAAAAGAATGGAGGAAGGACCGAATTATAACGGGATTGCTTAGACTTCTATAATATGATGAATGAGGAAGGGTTGGTGATTTATCTATCCTGATGCAAAAATGTTCACTAAACCTTGCTATGGTTCAAATAAATGTCCTATTTTGTTGGATTTAAGGGGTGACAATTGCAAGATGAGGACGTTCACTTGTATATAATCATTGTTGTATTTTTAAATGATATGAATCTTGCATATTGATATACATGTTGCTGTTCTAGGACTTTAGTATGATATTAATGCTTTGAAATTACAGAATGTAATTGTTTGAATATTATACTTGTGATTTGGACAATCTAATGTGAATTTGGACTTGAACTGGGATTGTGACTTATGAACAATGTTTAGTGCATTTTATTTCTTTTGTGGGAGGTTGTTGTTTGGTGTGAATTGGGGAATACTTTACTTGGTGCTCTTGGCTTGAGAAATCAGGGGTTGTGGTATGGAACACTGTTGTCATCTAATGACCCGAGCACTTTTCACGGTTGCTATTTTTCATGACTAGGAGGTCTAGAAGAACATGGTTAGGCACCCTATCATGTTGCATCCTATGGGGGGGGGGTGAATTGATGCTGAGTGACGCATGGCACTAGTGTGGGGGCGGTGTGTGTTCAAGACTGATAACCTACCCGTGAGAGGACACAATCAAATTGTGGGGGGTCATTCATTGGTAGGGTTGTGTATAACAGGCTTGGGCTCATGGCTGCTTAAGACCGGTAACCAACACGTGAGAGGACAAGAGAACTTCCTCCCCATTATATGTGGATGACCAATAGGGTTAAGAGGAGGCGTAATCCGAATTGGTTGGAGCCATAGGATACATTGACTCTAGATAAGGGAGGATACTAAACCAAGAGTGTGAGATGCATGAGGGGAGGTATCTGAACATAGGATGATGTGATTGAGTAGTTGACCTACATTGAGCTAGGTATACCCTTGACATGTGCCAGTACTCATGTCAATGGTGTAGTGAGAGAGTGGTGACTTAAGCCCTAACCATGGTGATGATCCGAGAGGGATGACTTTATCCCTTAGGATTTCAAGACCGATAACCAACCCATGAGAGTTCAGAGTGACAAGACATACCCAGAGGAGGCTGGTGTCATACCTTAATGTGTGTTTACCATATAGAGACTTGCATCAGTTACAATATTGTAGCATTACTGCATTGCATTTCATATCATGTCTCATTAAATGATATCTTGGCTTATGTTGTGATTTATGGTTGTGGACTACTTGCTAAGTTTTTTTTGATCTCACCCCTCGAGGATTTGTTGCTTTAGATTTTATTATAGATTCTAATGCCGCATACCAAGATTATGAAGCATGCACGACGACTACCAATCCTTACAATGTACTAGATTACGGGGATTATGACACACGGTGATGAATGTACATGTCACGACTGTGTGTACCAGAATTAGCGCAACTCATGAGTTGATCAATACTATTTGCGATACGGAAACTTTTGAGATTTGTAGTTACCATTTAATTAAGGAGACTTATCTGATGTAAACCTTAAGAGTTTTGATTTAATTCTCTTTCCAATTTGACTATTTCAGTGTTTGCATCACTTCTGATCTCTGATATAGTTTTTGAGATCCTCCTGAGATCCTTGTTTATTTGATATTCTCTTTATTATATATATGACTTTGATTTATTCTTGCTCGTGATTGGTTTGCTGTGTGGAATGGTTTATGATTGTCTGAAACCTGGATCTTGTGATTATGGATTACTCCTTCAGGTATTCGGGTGGATGGATACCGGCTGGGTGGAGATGACATCCTCATTGGCCACTTGTCGTTGGGTGGGGAAGTGATACTATCCCTAGGCTGACGCATCTGTCTAGGAACAATGTCAATTAATGGGATAGTATACTATAAAGGATGTAATCTTCTCCTTTATTTCTAATAAGCTACATTCCACCCCCCCCCCCCCCCAGATTTTTTTCTTCCTTGCAGTTCCATCTATTTGTGATTCAAAACATTGCAGACAATAATTACCAAAAGAGTACATTACAGAGAATATATATTCTTCTTACAGTACGGGGTAAAAAAATGACACATTTAATGGCCTTATTTGTAAATATGAATGTTAATTATATTTTAGGGCATTAAATTTAATAACCTTGATTTGTAAAAATAATATTTGTCTTTTACAATGAAGAATTTGCCCTTGCCCTTATCATTTATTTGCATTAGTTTTACGACAATTCCTTCGAATCTCCCCTTTATTCCCTGTTAAGACTCCAATGCTTCCCATCCGGTTCATGGACAAAGTGAATCTTAACTTGAAGTCTTGTAAGCTGGCAGCGTATTCTTGCGTAATTGATAGTGTGTCATTCCCATATTTCAGGTCTTGATCAACTTGGAGAACTGCAAGATCTTCTAACACACGTGAGTAATAAGAGTCGGAGAAATTGAGTTTTGATTCTGGGTTCAGGTAAACCAGTGGATCAGTTTGTCCCTTTCGGGTTTTGGGTGGGCATTGCTTCTTCAGATCAGCTAGTAATGCCTTGTTCATGCTTGGGTCTGCTTCTCCACTGCCTTGGTAATTGTAGAGTCGATCCAGAATATATCTACAGTGGGTTCTTCCCATTGTGTGTGCACCTGTTAACATCATTTAGTTAAGTCAAGCAAGCTATAATATTCAATCTAAGTGACCAAACTTAACAATAACGTTACAAGTTATAATCTGAACAAGGTCTGGACTCAATGTTTTAGCCTCAGCTCTTACCAAGAAGAGTAGTCATGTCCAAAACGTCCAAGCCTTTCGACTTGAAGTATGAAAGCGCTGTGTCCAGTGAAATGGATGGTGATGGAAGGTCCACCGATGCTGCACTTGATGAAAACCCATCCTTCCTTCCCAGGAGAACCGGGTAAGATGGTCCACCTGCCTGTTTGTATTTATTCATTCCATTACAAATACATGCCATTCTGAAGATTTTAGTAACTGAAAATAAAAGTGTAACAATAACTAAACATATAAGAAATAAAATACCAGATGAACGGCATCTCTGGTGGCAAGGTTGAGGATATCAGCACAAGAGACAACTCTAGGGCACCTTGATTCAAGGACCTGCTTTATCTTGTCAATAAGAACGAACCCACCTAGTCCAGAATTTTGAGATGCATTTTTTTCAGAATTTTGACCATCAAGGAGGATCGATGCATCACAGCCCTACATCATATCACAATGTAATAAAGAAACTGATAATAAGGAAAGAAACTGATAGAAACTAATAGAATAATGTGAGAAAGATGGTATATATATATAAAAAAAATGAATTAAAACACGTACATTTACGAAGCAATCGGAATAGAGCAAGCGAAGGAGCTTGGGAGTGATTGTGGCATCATTCTTGTAGAAGACTTCAACTTGATGCCGGACATATTGCTCGGCATCATGACACGTGAGATTGTAGTACTTCCTTCTCAAACCTGTTTTCTGTGTTGTGGTTGCAGCGTCCACAGTTGCGAAGAAACAGCTGGTAGTAATAACTACAAGAGTCATTAATACAAAGAAAGAAGTACCACAACCACCCTTACCACCACCATTACGTTGTGATCTCATCATCATCTTGACAGAGGAAGAACGAACTGAAGAACCCTTTTGAGAGAGAGAGAGAGAGAGAGAGAGAGAGAGAAAGAGCCTCTTGTGTGAGCCCTTTTTGGTTTTGTAGACGAGAGAGTCTCTCTTCTTCTACAATAATGGATTGGAGAAGAGAAGTAAACCGTTATATATATAGGCGAGCGAAGGCATTAAATTGCCCAGGTTGGCATTGGAGAATTCCAAGACCCTACTAGTTGCATTATAAATTTAAAATTTGATTTTCTTGGAACTTCGCCCCCCACTCCACTCAGCGCAGGAGCTGCAGTGGCTTGTGCGACGGATATGCGATGAAAACTAAGGCTGTTCACGTGAGCCTCGGTTTCAACAATTCTTGCCCTGGCTGGCTCTGGCTGGCTACTTGTTCATTAAGGAATTCGCTTGCTTGGCAGGAGAAGTGGGAAGCGGACAAAATCAGTTTGTATTTTATGGCTGCACCTACACTGCTATTTGGTTGACCAGGAATGGAAGTTACTTCAATATGGATCTTCCACGGTTTCTCCCCCCTACGCTAGAAGAATTTACATCATATATTTTTTATTTTCTTGGTAAGAAAATTTGCTTCATATTCCTCCATCCAAGAAAAGTAAATAATCTCAATTCAAGTTACTAGGACTCTAGGAGAATGGAAAAGATGATAAAAAAAAAAAACAGAAATATTATCACATTTTAAATATGTAATCTAAAAATAATAATAAATCCATTGAGATTATACCTACATCCATTGGTTTGATCCACTAAACCAATAAACCTATATCCATGTAGTTCTTGGAGTATCCGTCGTTTTATGTGGCATGATTTGAATGGTTGGCAACAAATGACAATATGACTTAAGGCCTTTGAGGATCAAAATACATACAATTACAGTAAGGGGTGCAAGTTCGACCTAATGACCCGAGGTAATTTTATCTGCCTTAAAACCGAATAAGTATAAGCTCAAGTAGCGGCGAAGCCACGATTTACCCTCATGGAATGGAGGGTGGGGGGGGGGGGGGCAATAGTAACCTTGGTTTTTACAAATTTGTCCAATACATCAAATCAGGTTTTTTTTTTTTTAAATTTTTTTCGGGGGTGGGGGGGGGGGAGAAAGTCAAGTGCTGGTATTCACATATGAAAAGAGGGCCCTAAGGGTTTCTATAGAAAAATTTCAAAAAATCGGGGAATAGGAGGGGACAAGTGCTGATATTGTACACATAGAGAGAAGGCCAAAGGAATATCCGTGAAGAAATTTCAAACTTTTTGAAATTAAGATATCGGCCTTGAAAGCATGATAGGGTTAGAATATTCTGGCATTGGGCTTCGTTTAAGGTGGTCTCTCTAGGTTGAATATTTGCTTTGACCCGACCTAAGCCTACCTAACCTGGATTTCTTACCTTGAACTTGAGCCTAATTTTGATTCTTGTTTGGACGCTAATTAAGCAGAGGTTGGGCTTTTATCCGATGTATGTAACTAGAGTTTGCCAATCTATTTACATTTGGTGGTTCCTCTAATGTATTGAAGTGTATCATGGGCTAATAATAATGCACATTCTTCTGAAAATATTATTTTGCCAACAATATACATCCTTTTAAGGTCATTGTCATGGTTTTTAAGAGTTTCGAATCTCTACCTAACTACGTACATGTAGATAAAAATTTCCAACCAATCTGCATGCTTTCTTTGATATAAATAATAATTCAATACTCACTCATTAGTCTCTAGAAGAGTGATAGAGTGGCTTATCATTACCCCCACATATTTATCCTATGCCATGAGGCACTCTTTTGAAGGCTAATCTCCTCTATTGGGATTTCCAGATTACATGGCATTAAAATTTTTAGATATACCTCTAATATGAACCATTTAGTTTTTGCAGATGATATGCTCTTTATTCTTGCCGAGGCAAGTAATGCATTCTTGATTAGACACATACTTCAGCTTTATATCTCTTCCATGCTTGCTATTAATGAAGTTAACTCACATTGTATGTTTCTGGGACTGCCATCCACCTTTGGTAAGTCTAAGACTCAACTATTTGCAAATCTTAAGGAAAGACTTCAAACAAGTTGTGGAAGGAGAAACTTTTCTCTCATGTCAAACTTTCTCCTTCCAAAAGAATTATGTACCCAATTGAACAGACTCATTAGAAATTTCTAGAAAAGAAAGGGGGAGAACATAGAAATTAATTGGGTTAGTGGGGAAAAGATATATCTCCCAAAGAGGCAAGGGGGTTTGGGGTTTAGGACGTCCACAACTTTAATAAGGCTTTATTGGCCAAAAAAAAGAAGAAGGGGTGGAAGTTCTCATCTCAGCCTTCCTCCCTTGGGGGCTAGGACTTTGAGAGCAATGTATCTTCAGTCTCACTCTTTTTTTCATGCTTTGACATCTAGGGGCATCATGTGAAATGGAAGAGTTTGCCAGCTGGGATCTTCTTAAACTAATACTGTTAAGAAGAGTGGAGAATGGATTAACCGCTAGAGTATACTCAGACCCTTGGATCCCAGGTCTTCCCTGTCCATTCCCTTCAAGAGACCCCTCCATCTAGCCCTCTATTAGTAAATGAGCTAATTGATTGGGATAGAAGCAAATGGAAGGTACATTTGTTCAGCTCCCTCTTCACCCAAAAGGAAAGTCTGGCCATTCAAACTCTCCCTATCTTGTCCTTGGGACACCTCGGATGCATGAGTGTAGATGTGTTGGGGTAATTGTATTACAAATTCTTCAAACATATAAAAGTGAAATTGCAATACAATTGAGAGATGAAGATCTTTAGTAAATTTGAAGAGCTTGAAGTAGCAACCGAACGAACCACTGATTGATGAGGTTGAGTCATACCTTGATGCTGTCTTTAAGGTAATTGATGCACCCTACTACCAAGGGTTCTTCGCACCACCACCTCCAAGATGTAACCTCCAACTAGAAGATGATGTGTTCTTCTGTCCCTTAAAGGAGCCAAAGCTAGAGCACAACACTTAGCAACTCAGAAAGAAATGAACTTTGTAAAACAAATAATGTGAGTGAGGAGAGTCACAATGCACACAATATGCAAGGAAGGGTTGGGTTTATATGGCCCAAACCACACCTCCCCCAGGGGAGAATCATTCTCCACTAATGGAGAATCAATGGTTTGTCCCTCCTCCACTAATGTGAATAAAACTCCTTGACCTACCTCCCCACTCTTGGGGAGTAACTCTCATATTCACTTCTTTGGAATGAATAGTTTTAACCCATTCAAAGACCTTAGCCCCCACTCATGGTATGGCCATGAATGGTCATGAGTTGAATGAGAATAAGGTCAAGAGTTAGATTTGAGTAATTCCACCATTCAGTTAGCCCACCTCATCACCATGATCAAGACCTTTAAGACCCATGACCAATGTCATGAAGAGCCTCATAACCAAAGTCATGAAGGGCCTCCTTTAACCAAGGTCATGAAAGGCCTCCTTTACTCATGGTGCCTCATTACCACCCTTACCTCATGGTGCCTCACACACAAACAAAACAATTAAATAAAAGAAATGCAAAAACTAATTTTGAAACTTAATATATAGATAATATAGATTTTATTAAAAAACCTAACAAGATGCTTAGTAAGAGTGGACAATTTAGTGCGAGATCTACATATTATGCTTCTTCGCATCACTAGCCTCATCAAGGAGGATCTTCGAGCACAACATTTGACCAATCTGTTTGGGTCAAAATTTGGAAGACTTGGTCACTTCCCAAGATACAAAGTATTCTATGGAGGTTTGCCCATGATTCTATTCCAGTTTGGAAACTTCTGTTTGATTGGAATGTACCATTTGTTTGTTGTGTGGCTTGTGTATTGAAAACCCCATCCATATGCTTTTTCATTGTGTGTATCCCCCAACAAGTTTAGAGAATGTCCCCTCTACGGTTGGGTACAACCATTTTCAGTGGGATGGTTTAAAGAAATGGTTTGACTTCCTGGATGTGCAGTTCGGCAACTCCAACCAATTGGAGTGGATTTATAGCATTTCAAGTGCTATAATTTTGGGAACATGTGGAACTCGCTTATGTTTAATGGCATCTTGCCATCGATTTCTCATGCTATGGTCTCTTTGGATAAACTTTTAGATGACATTTCAACTTGTATATCTTTAAAAGCTGTGAATATAGGATTCACCATCATTATCAGATCCTATCACCAGTGAAAATTTGCTTTAAAATCTATTCAGATGTTACTTGCTTGGGATTCAAACACCTAGGAAGGAGGTCGAGGGTTAGTCTTATTGATTGCATTGTTTCATTGTATTAACATGAATTGCCAAGCTTTTTGCTTCCCTTTATTGCTGTAGTGTTGTAGGTTAGTTGTTAAATTGTTCTTTGTCTCTTAAACCTTTAATTAGCCTATGATGTCCAAATGTGATCAGCCCCATTACCATATTTTAATAATACTGACTTGACTTCGTTAGATGGTTTGGTTGAAATTTGGATTTTTATGCTTTTTTATTGCTTCTTGTAATTTATTTATGTTATTTTCACTGCATGACGTTGTATTGGAAGGCATAGATATTGTTGCTCAGGGAAAACTTGATTCTAGAGAGACATTTGCTTACCTCCTACTAGTACTCTAGAAGCTCTTTTTAGATGTTGGTTCACCAAAAACTGCAGTCTGTGCCTTGGTTTTTTGTCCCTATCCATGAATTATGCCAATAGGCATGTTATCCTCGGTGCTAAATGTTGTTAGCTTTGAAATTTTTATACTTAATTTCATTTTTAGATTGATTCTAAGGAGCTATTTCTCATAAGGCCTGGTAGAGTTGAACTAAAGGATATGCAGTTGACAAGCAGCATGCCAGTCTCTCGTGCAATGTGTGCCAAATTTTGGTGTATGTTTGGATCTAGATTTATTGTATGGTATTAATAACTTTAATCACAATGACTTTGGTAAAAATCAAGTCAATCTTTTCCCTATGTAGGACGCCAAGGAGAATTAGACAACTTTGCCTTCAACTACACTATTCATCATCCGATTGTGAACTGGGGAATCTTCTTTGGAAGTCATCTTTGCCACCTAGCCAACATCTATTATGTTGGTATATTTTCCATGGAAAAATCCCAGTGGATGACATGGCCATGGCCAAAGGAATCCCCTTGGCTTCCCACTGTAGTTTGTGCGGGGGTTTAGAGAATTTAAATCATATTGTGCTTTTTTGTCCCTTTGCTCAAAGTTGTGAGAAGAGCTTGGCAGCAAAATTTGGCAGCTAGGTGGTTCACTCTCACTTCACAGCTACAAGTGGTGGAGACAGCAAACAATAACATATCCTTTAGGGGCTGCTTGGCTTAATGGTTGTCATCTCCTATTGGATTACCTATCGATTGTCCGAAATAAATGATGGTTTGAGAATGATCTTCTCTGATCTTGCTCATAATGATTATGCCATTGATAACGACGGTCAGGTAAGAGGTGTTTGTCCAGTCTAGAGCACCGAGATTGAAACTCCACACTAAGAGCTCTACTCATACTCAAGAACTTTATTGGATGCCCCCAAATTATGGGTGAGTAAAGCTAAATATAGATGGATGCTCTTTGGGTAATCCTTGCAGTGCAGGAGTTGGGGGTGTATTTAGAAATGAGTTAGTTGCAGTGGTCTTTAATTTCAAAGCTTTCTTGGGGGTGAAAGCCAATTTTGAAGCTGAGATGGAGGCCTTCATGCATGGTTTGGAATGGGAAAAAAGGTTGGATGTGCAACGGCTGTAAGTTGACTGTGATTCAGTGATTTTAATTGTGCTAATATAGTAAAGGGAAATCCCTAGATCATTCTACAATGATGGAGAGGCCTGGAATCGTTCTTAGCCAGCATTGTTTGGAAGATTTCCCATTGCTATTAGGGAAACTAACAAGGCTGCTGATTTCTTGGCAAATAGTGCTGCCAAACTGGGGAATTCAGAGATTAATGCCCCTTGGACAACGATCATAAAGAGTGAGCCGGATCTAAATGCATCTCGACATCCTAGGTTTAAATTCTAATTGCTTTCCTCTTGCATGTATGAGAGTAAGAACAAGTGAGATTGGGTGTATTGGAGGCAACTGCTGTTGCGAGAATGAGTGATGGTTCCTTTTTGTATGATCAATATTGTACTTTTTTGCTTTTTAATATAGATAACCCTTTTCGCGAACAGAAATTTTTTTTTTCTTAATTCAATAGTATTCCTTCTACCTTAACTCGTAAGTACTTTAGTTTAAATTATACTATTTAATTATATAAGCATAGTAATTTTTCTAATGGTCCACTAGATTGAAAAAGAGTTTTTGATATGTCTTTTGCTGCGTTACAATAAATTTGGAGCATAAAAATGCCTGATGAATGAAGAAGATGATAAGAATCTAAAATGGCTTCACATACTTCAAGTAAGATCTCTCCTACCCAAGTAAAATAAGAAGCTCTTCAAGTTTGAGTAGTTGTTACATCGACTTGATTTCATATTTTTGCAGTATAATGTACTATTCTTATGGCAAAAGTAAAGTGTGGATTGATGTTGAGAGAGTCAAGCCTTTTTATCAATCCCTCATTGAAAATGTGAGCTTCACCTAATTTCTTGTTTCAAACAGTTCACAAAAAAAGTAAAGTGCGCACGGGTTGATGTCGAGAAACTCAAGCCTTAGCGTCAATCCCTCGTTGAAAAAGTGAGTTCACCTAATTTCTTGTTTCAAATAGTTTATTCTCTACCATTTGCATGTTTTCTTCTGCTTGTTCTAATTAGATGATTGTTGTTGTAATACTTTCCGCTAAAATAACTTCAGAAGTTGATTGGGCAAATAATGGTCAGAATGCTGAGCAAAGCTGATTGAGCAAATAGTAGTTGTAATGTAGAGAAGTGGATTACTATGTTTTATTTATTTATTTTTCACTTTTCTTCCCTCTAGCAGAGTGTCAGTATGTGTTTACTCTCCTATATGTTTGATTTGTGAGCTATAATAGAGTCCAGATCCTTTCCATCTAGGTGGGTTATCCACCCATTCTCTCACCCTCACAATGGGTCTGACACAAGCCTGCCCGTGGTGGTACACAGCCAAGCCTATGTGTGAGGGTGGAGGAATGGGAGGACAGGCAGTGGGTGGAGAGGATCTGCAATCAGACTTAAGTGGTTAAGATCAAAATTGACGTGAACTCTAATTATTTTCCAAAGGTTGGACGATGGCCAAAGAACCACTCTAAAAGGGTTATTGAAGTTATGGTCAACCATCCAATTTTGGTTTACTTTAGCATATCAGTAGTAATTTTTATCGAATATGTTCAGCTAGAAAGATCTTTCTCTAAAGCACCATCAAATATTAATAGTTCAGCTACAGCAGATGAGATGGAAGCAATAAGAGAAGGACCCTTTTTAGCCATTAAACCTCAGCTTCAAAAGGTCTTAATTTCTTCAGATTGCAGGGCTGCAATCCTTGCCCTTCATGGTGCTGTCCCGGTCACTAAACCGGGCTAATAGTAGCATTGCTGGGGGAATTCAGAACATCGAGTGTACTTTTTCATCTTTGAGTTTTCAGTTTGTAAATAGAACAATTAATGACTTCGCTGACTATCTGTCAAGTGTGCAAAGGTGTTCAGACTTAATCGAGAGTGGTGGTTATCCCTACCCATCTTCATTATTCGCACTTAGCCTCCAGAAATTGCAGTATGGAGAGTCCAATATAGTTTCCTTTTTGACGGGAAAAAAAAAAAAAAAACGCAGAAGAAAACACTATTTTCAAATGGATTACTCCTATTTTTAATATTTTCATTCAAGTTAAGAAATCACTACTTCGGCTTCAAAACATACACATGACTATCAAGATGTGTTGAGAATAAATTGGACAGCAAATGTAGCTTAAATGGCCTCTGCTAACTCAATATCCCTCCCTTTACATGTTCTTAATTTATTTTCTTTTCTTGTCAGGCATTTCGTGGTTGTCTTCTCCTACTGTATTACTTATGGATTGTTCGAAAAAAAAATGTAGTTTTGAGGAAGTGATGCTCTCACAAGATTGGGTATTACGTGAGAGATCTTCTCTCACCTTGCTCATAATGATTATGCCATTGATGGAAGGAAAGAGGTGTTTGCTGTCCGTCCTAGAGCACTGGGATTGAAACTCCACTGTAAGAGCTCTATGTAAGAGCTCTATTCATACTCAGGAACTTTTTTGGATGCCCGCAAATTATGGGTGAGTAAAGCTGAATATAGATGGCTGCTTTTTGGGTAATCATTGTAGTGCAGGAGCTGGGGGTGTATTTCAAAATGAGTCCAACTGCAATGGTCTTTAATTTCAGAGCTTTCTTGGGGTAAACCAATTTTGAAGTTGAGATGGAGGTCTTCATGCATGGTTTGGAATGGGAGAAAAGGTTGGAAGTGCAACCGCTGTAGGTTGACTGTGATTTAGTGGTTGTGATTGTGCTAATACAATAAAGGGAAATCCCTTGGATCATTCTACAATGATGGAGAGGCCTGGAGTCGATTCTTAGCCAGCATCACTTTGTAAGATTTCCCATCGCTATTAGGAAAAATAACAAGGCTGTTGATTTCTTGGCAAATAGTGCTGCCAGACTGGGGAATTTAGAGATTAATACTCCTTGAACAATGACCATAAGGAGTGGGCTAGATCTTAATGCATCTAGACGGCCTAGCTAGGTTCAAATCCTAATTGCTTTTCTCTTGCATTTATATGTGAGTATGAACTGGTGAGGTTGGCTGTACTGGGGCAACTATTGTTAGGGGAATGAGTGTCGGTTCCTTTTTGTATGATCAATATTGTACTTTTTTGCTTTTAATACAGATAACCCTTTATCGAAAAAAAAAAAAATCATCATTCGCTACCATTCCTTCTACCATAACTCGTAAGTACTTAAGGTTAAACTGTATTATTTAATTACATAAACCTAGTAATAACAAATTATATAAGCATAGTAATTTTTCTAATGGTCTACTAAATTGAAAAAGAGTTTTCAACATATATTTTTGCAGCTCTACAACAAATTTGGAGCATAAAAACACCTGATGAATGAAGAAATGATAAGAATCTAAAATGGTTTCACATACTTCAATTAATATCTCCCCTACCCAAATAAAATAAGAAGCCCTTCAAGTTTGAGTAGTTGTTACTTGTCCAAATGGTGTTGTGTTTTAAACACCAAACTCTCACCTAATTATAAATAGTTATTTTTTTCTTTCTGGGTAATGAATTATCAATGGATGGTTGACGGAGATTTTCACATTCAGCTTCTTCTTCTTCTTCCATTTTTCTTATTTTTTTTTCAAGCAGTACCATGGAAGGTACAACATATAATAATGAGGACCACGAAGACTTGAATTGAGTTATCAACAGCAGTGAAAAGCAAGAAACAGAAATATTACTTTGACGGGAGAAAGCGTAATTCACAAATGTGTCAACCTGTATCTTATCATCGGCTTGCAATACGAATACGCATTGACCAAAACAATACGATATAAACTGATCATATATTACATTCCTGAAGTTCCTCCCGAGGCAGACATTCCTATATTACATAAAAATCAACTAATCTTGTGATCTTGATGCTTTATTTTTTTCTTCTAATTATTGAGTTCCAATTATCCAATGGATCAGCAGTGAAGCTTTTAAATGAAATGGAGATTAAAGAGAGGAAATTGCTTCTGGATAAAACAAACCAAAGTGGATCCCAGTTGCTTTATCTTCAAGATGGGCGGTGGAAGACTAAGTCGCTTGCCGTGGAAGATGGGGCAGAAAAGAAGACCACTGAAATCCATCCAATCCAAGACCTTCTCTTCCATCGTGAGCCATATAAACCTGCTGTGATAACTCTATAAATTACACACTGGATGCTGCGTACCACTGCACCACCAAACTCCAACTTAACCATCCAACCAACCAAGTTACAAATGGCTCATTACTCCACTACTACTACTCCTCCTCCATCCTCCTCATAATGTTTCTATCTTCCTTTCCAACTCTCATAATGTTTCTTTGCCTTCTCCTCCTCTTCTCTTCATCTGCATTTTCTGCGGGGTGCGATCTTCATCTCTTCGTCGTAACCCGTTGGGCTGGGCTGAGGCTGGGCTGCTCTCTTGTGGCTCTTGGTTCTAGGAACCTTACTGCTTCATCCTCATCACCACCATGCAACTGGTTTGGCATAACTTGTAACAAAGTTGGAAGCATGGTTGAGATTAACCTTTTCCAAACACAGCTGCAAGGTACACTTCACAACTTCCCCTTCTCTTCCTTTCCTAATCTCCTCCGTCTCAATCTCAGTGCAAATCAACTCACTAGACCCCTACTCTTGAATGTTGGTAATCACACCAAACTCACCCACCTCGAGCTCTCCTTCAATAACCTTTCCAATGTTTTGCCTCCCACCTTGTGTAGTTTTAGTAGACTGCAATAGTTATGCCTCCAAGCAAATGAATTGAGTGGGACAATACCGTTTGAGATAGGAAGCATGAAAAATATGGTTAAATTCTCAATGGGATAGAATAAAGTGATTGGTATAGTCCCCTCTGTCCTGGCTAATTTGAGCAACCTTCAATATCTATACTTGCATACCAATGAACTCGATGGTCCAATACCATCAGAAATTGGAAACATGAAAAGTCTTGTTGAATTGGTGCTAAGCACCAACAAGCTCATTGGTTCCATCCCCTCATTCTCTGGCTAATTTAAGTAGAATAGAGAAACTCGAATTTTTTGAGAATCAATTGCGGAGGTATGAAAAATTTGATTGTCTTGACACTCTACATAAACAAGCTCACTGGTCCAATCCCTCATTCTCTAGCTAACTTAAGTAGACTAGAGGTGCTCTACTTGTATGGGAATCAATTATCCAGTCCAATACCATCAGATATTAGAAAAATGAAATTTTTTGTAGCATTGTATCTAGACACCATCAAGCTCATTGGTTCCATCCCTCATTCTTTGGCTAATTTAAGCATACTGGATGAGCTATATTTGGATCTGAATCAATTATTTGGTCCCATTCCAAAAGACTTGGGTAGCCAAGCCTCCATTGTAGTAATTGAATTGTCTAACTACCACTTATCTGGAAACTTACCAAAGCAAATATGCCATGGACAATCACTTCAAAAATTACTTGTTAAAAACAATAGTTTAAATGGTCCTATTCCAGACTTGAGAACATGCATAGGTTTAAGGAGAGTCAGATTTGATGACAACCAGTTTCTACGAAATATAAGCAATTGTTTTGGTGTACACCCACATCTTAACTACATTGATATGAGTCACAACAAGTTGTATGGCGAGTTGTTAGTAAATTGGGGAGAATGCATGAATTTTTCAGTGCTAAAGATTTTTAGAAACAATATTAGTGGGAAGATAGCATCTAAGATTGATCACTTAACTCAAGTAGGACAACTTGACTTTTCTTATAAAATACTTGTTGGTGAAATACCAAAGTAAATTTGCAGCATATCTACTTTGGTCATAATATATTTAAATGGAAACCAGATCTCACGGAATGTACCAACTGAAATCGACAAGCTGATCAACCGGGATCATCTAGACCTATCAACAAATAGACTAATTGGATCAATTCTAGCACAACTTGGTCACTGTTCAAAATTGTTATTAAACTTGAGTTGTAATTCATTTAAGGGAAACATTCCATCTCAATTGGTGATCTAGTATCTTTACAAATACAGTTGGATCTTAGCCAAAACTCATTAAGTGGAACAATACCCACACAACGTGCAAACTTGAAGTCATTGAAGTCATGAATTTATCCCACAATAGAATCAAGGGCTCCATACCCCCTTCTCTTGAAGAGATGGTTAGTTTGGAATCTCTTGATTTGTCCTATAATCGGTTTAATGATGTAGTTCCTAACAGTAAGGTATTTCAATGTGTTGTTTCATTGCAAACGTTTATTAATAACAAAGGATTATGTGGTGAATTTCAAGGTCTTTTACCATGCAATCCATCTCATAAAAAATGAGGGACATAGCAACAAAGGACACAAAGTCCTTCTTTGATAGGAATCGTATTCCTTGCAATTACAATTATTCTTATTGGTTTCTTCTTGAAGATAAATGTTCAAAAAAGACATGTAGAAGAAACAAGGAGAAATTGGCAACGTATTATAAATATGGAATTTTGACAGCAGCATTACTTATGAGGACATAATTTAGGCAACAGAGGATTTTGACGTTAAATATTGTATTGGAATAGGAACTTATGGGAGTGTTCCTACAGATCATGTAGTAGCCTTGAAGAAGTTCCATTAACTAGAGAGTAACATGATGATTAATGAAAGCTTTGAAAATTAAATGCACTTATTGACAAATATTAGGCATCGAAACATTATCAAATATTATGACTTTTGTTCACATCCACAATGCACATATCTTGTTTATTAGTACATGGGAAAAGGAAGCTTGGCACATATTTTGAGCAATGAAATAGAAGAAATAGAGTTTAACTGGCTCAAAAGAGTAAATGTCATCAAGAGTATCAAAATACTTTGTCTTACTTGCATCATGAATGTATTCTACCAATAACTCATTGAGATATTTCAAGCAAAAATATATCGGTTGACCTAGAACTTGAGGCTCGTGTGTCTGATTTTGGTATTGCTAGACTCTTAATTTAGACTCATCCAATTGGACATCACTTAAAGGAACTCATAGATATCTTGCTTCAATTATTTAAATTTATCTTTGTTTTATATTATGTTCTTATTTTCATTTTTTTTCAAAAGTTTCTTTGTTTATGTTTTAATATTGAAGACCTGTTGCATTTTTCTTGGATGGGGCCATTGGATTTCTATGTATATATTAATATTGAAAATGGAAAAGATAAGGTTTATATATCTTATATGCATCCTAAACTTGGAAATATTGATATTTTATAATCATCAAAATTTGATAGAATATAAATTTTAGTTTATTTTTAGATTAGAATGATTTTAGAATTGTCATGTTCTATTGTACGTTTTCATATTCATATTATGTTAATAAATCGTTAAATTCTTCTTGAATAGATAGTTTCTAAATTAATTTTTTGACATTTTCACCAGGTTCCCCCCCCCCTTTTGTAGAGCTTGCCAACACCATGGCATTAACTAACAAATGTGATGTGGATAGTTTTGGAGTATTTGTATTGGAAATAATTATGGGAAGCCATCTAGTGAAGCTCATCTCATCTTTAACGACATATTTGGTTAGAAGATACTATTGAGGAACATATTAGATCCACACCTCACCTTTCTATCAAATCATAATACTGCAAAGGATCTAATTTCTATTGTGAGAATAGCAATTGCATATTTATGCAGTAATCCACGATGCATCCAACAATGCATCAAGTATCAAAAGAGTTCTTTGTTTCTTGACCAATATTTGTAGAGTATTTTCAGAAGATTACTATAGGTGACGTATGTGATGTTGAAGCACAATTAATCATTTGACTAATGGGGATTAAAGGTAACTCATTTTAGACTGCTCCCTAAATTAGGTAAAAATACTCATGGTCAACCCTCTACAAATTACAATATTTCATTTCAATCTAGTTTCAAAACTAATATTTTTTTTCCCGGGGGGCATTTTATAGTTGTTGAACGATCGAAGATTTCACTGTAAACAACAAAGTAATTTCTTTCATTGCAGGTAATTATTTTATGAAAAAAAAAGAAGGTTAACATTAACTTTCTTTGCTTTAAATAAGGTGATTAGCTTTTGGAGTAATCTTATTTTAATCTTATTAAATGAGTTTTTTTAAATATCAACTTGAATCATCCTCCCTTTCCTATTTTAGAACTTAAAAAACATAGTTGAAATTGAAGGAAGTCACAAAGATTATGTCATAGGCTTAATTTAACTCCAAGGGCTTATCTTTACACTTTTATGTAAAATTCTAGAGCAACCTTTTGTCATTTATCTTTCATAGCCATATAGAGACGCAAGCTTTTATTTTATAATTTTTTATTTTTTATTAAATGAGAGTTTGTTATACTTTACAATAATCCTTTTTTTTTTTTTTTTTTTTTTGTTGCATTAGTTATAGTTGGTAGGGTTATGTGAGTTACAAAGAAAACATGATGAAATTAATGTTAAGATAAATTGAGTTGTTTTCTATAGGCCAAATCTAGATTAATCTTGTTTAATTAATGGCTTAGACCTAAAATTAGACGTAACTGATAAGGCTGAAATACTTTTTTTGACCTATCCTGGAGGCCAACATCATCAAACCTTTGGCCATTGAGGGCTAATAATTTTCAGTGCTAGCAAACAACAGTCTTTTGAATTTATTAGTAGTCAAATCCAGGTGAGATTTGATCCCATTTCCCTTTTGTCAACAAAGCAGTCTGTCTAGCCAAAATTTTAGACCTAGGAGACTCCAAAGAAGACTCTTAAACCCTACAAGAAAACTCATAGCAATCATGTACTTTCTTTAAGTTACTCTGATTGGATCTTTATTTCCATTAAACTACTTCTTTAAAAGGTTGTGTTTGGTTGTTTAGAAATGATTGAGAAAGAAGAGAAAATAGTGTATATTTTGTATTCTTTCCTTAAATCATAAAATTATTTGTGTTTGATTGGCTAGAAATTCTATTTTCAAAACAATTTATAGGACTGCAATCTGTTTGTCCCCATCTAGAAAATTGTCTATACTATTTAAGTGAGGAAACTCTTCAAAGCTAAGAGCTTTGCAAAATTCACAAGGCCAAATCTCTCTCAAAAGCCTCCATTTTTTTGAGTTTACTATAGTAACATCAACAATTCAACTTGATCCCAATGGAAACCTGTTTGTCCGTGTGAATACTTGTGGGTTGTTTTGGTCATGAGTTTTTATGTAGATCTCGTTACACTAACATTCCTTAGTGTAGTTTATTTACAATGTAATTCTTTAACCAGAATAGTTCCTTGCATTTTCTAGGCCTATTATGGCTTCCCAATTAATGTTGCTTGTTGGTGAGGTAATTTGTGCTGGTCGAGACATGTGAAAGCAAGCTAGTTCCTCCCCATTGTGGGTCTTGAACTTTGCAACTGGGGTAGGTGATCATCTACTTTGCAAGATGGGTATTGTATTGCACTTGTCTTTTGCTGATGAACTAAAACATTTTCCAACTTTTTAGTGGTGTCAATGATTTTGTATGCTTGCCAAACATATTCATCTAGAATATGTAAAATATAGATTTTTGAAGTTCCATTGGGGATTCTACAGTCATTGAAATTGTTCTTTCAAAATTCTTTTGGGTAAATTACATCCGAATGCCCCCCCCTTTTCTTTCCATAAAGTTTTAGTCATGTTTCACCTCAAAGAATTAAACCTGTTCATACCAGTGTACTAGCAGCAGAAGCTGATTTACAAGGAATAAAAAGAAGACCAAAGGGGTGGGCCTTGGTGCAATTGACAGTTATACCTTAAACTCAAGGCATCGAAGCAGCCTCTCAACAAAAGTAATTAACGCTTTATTTATGAGTTCAACTGAAATGGTTTGAACTCTAACTAAACTAAGGGCCTTTTTGACAACAATTTTCATCCTCATTTTCTTATACCTCATTTTTTGGTGTTTTTGGTATCTATCTATTACTTATTTTTGTTGAAAAGAAAAGAAAAAACTTCATAAAATACTTCTAGATGAGGAATTCAGGTTTTGCTATCTATTTTGAGACTTATTTCTTTGCTTTGTTTGTGATTCCATGACTAAATTTACTTCTAAATGATGAATTCAGTTTTTCTATTGTTGTGCTTTCAATGGACCCTTGTTTTACTTTGTTTTTGTACTTGCAACCAAGTTTTCTGCTCCTTATGTCGATCATTGTAGTTACATTTTGTGTTACCTTGATAGCATCAATGGTTGCAATGCCAGGGTCCAACTCCAATGGTTGCATTTTAGATCTGCTGCAAAGTCTAGTTGACGACACTCTTCTTGCAAGTGAATCCGCTATTGCTTGATAGGCAAGAAACCCACAACTCTGGTTGGTGAGAAGTACTAAGAATTCAATCTTTAATGTAAGTGGTGTTTCTAATTAGACAAAAGCACCACAGTTAAAAATTTATGAGATGGATCGGATCCACCAATTTTATATTGATCGATTCTTTGATATGGTATGGAAGTTGATAATTGAAACAAAGATAGCATCTATTTTGAATCACAAATTTTGTTCAATATGTTTCTGTGCCTCTTCTTGGAAATCTTTCTCACCAACAAAAGCAGCCACTCATCATTAGCAATTTATGTAGTCTTTCTTTTCTTTAGTTTCATATCCAGACATTTTTTTGTGTCGCTGAACCAAAAGTGGATGTCAGTAAATCCTCAATTCTTTTTATTAATAGATTGGGATATTCTTCTAATTTTGTGTATAATTTGTGGCTGGAGAAAGTTCCAAATCTTTGGGTCTTTTGGAAGAGAGAGTTGCAGCGGCCCTCTATTCTCTCTTCATCTGACCAACAACTCTCTCTTCAATTCAAGTGGCAAGGTGTGCAATTTGGTATATCAATGGTTCATGCTTGTTGTGATAGATCTGATTGCAGACGGCTTTGGGAGGATCTTATTGCTCTTCTTTTGTCCAGCTTACCATTTTTTGTTATGGGGGACTTTAATGCAGTGTTACGGGTGTCTGAAAGGAGGGGTTCAAGCATATTCCAGCTGGGTGCAGCAGCTGATTTTCAGGCTACCATTGATGCTTGTGAGCTTTTTGAAGTTCCATCTTCAGGTAGGAAATTTACGTGGTCAAATCAACACAAAGTTGGTAATGTTCGTTCGGTCCTTGATAGAAGTTTCTTCAATGCCATATGGTTAGAGTTGTTTGGTGATTCTAAATAGATCACTCTTCCGACACACTTGTCAGATCACTCTCCGATTTGTGTCTTTGTTGACAAAGGTGTCAAACCGGTAAACTCTCATTTCAGATTCAATAATTTTTGGATGACTAATGATTCCTTTTTGGAGGTGGTTTGTTTGGCTTGGGTGGAACTGGTTGTTGGTGATCCCATTTTTTTACTAGTACATAGATTGAAGAATGTTAAGCAGCGTCTTAAAGTTTGGGCAAAAATGACCTTTCCTAATCTTTTTATTGAAGTACAGCAAGTGGAGAAAGATCTAGAATCCTTTCAAACTAATATTGATCAATTTGATATGACAGATGAATATTTTGATCAAGAGGCTTCCTTGAAGTCAAAATTTGTACATGCAGTGGATCGTTTGCACTCTCTTCTTCGGCAGAAAGCAAAGCACCGGTGGTTGTGGGAGGGAGATAGGAATTCAAAATTTTTCCATCTCTCTACTAAACTTAGAAGGAATAAAAACTCTATTAAATCTTTGCGAAGAATGGATGGCACTTGGACATCAAGTTCGGTTGAACTACAGGATTATGTGGTGACTTACTTTGAAAATTATCATAAAACTGGTTCCTACTTGGGTCACCCAAAGTTGTTGTCTGTGATTCCAAAAGTGCGGATGGATGATGATTGTTTATTATTTGAAGGTTTGCCCTCTAATGAGAAGATCAAAGGAGTTGTATGGGACCTAGATCCTGATAGTTCTCCAGGACCAGATGGCTTTCCGGGAAGTTTTTTTCGCAAATGTTGGGATATTGTTTCTGCTGATTTTGGGGCTGCAGTTCGATCCTTCTTTTGAAAAGGGAAGCTTCCAAAAGGGGTAAATAATCGTTTCCTCACTTTAGTTCCCAAGGTGGAGAATGCAGTTACACTGGACAAATTTCGGCCTCTATGTATGGGGAATTTGTTTTGCAAAGCATTGTCAAAGATAATGGCTTCTTGGCTGAGTCCTCTTTTGCTTAAGCTTATTTCTGAGGAGCAAGGAGCTTTCCAGAAAGGTAAGATGATTTCTGAAAATATTGTTATAGCTTCTGAACTTACAAATATTTTACATTCTTTTGTTAGAGGGGGAGGGATGGGAATTAAGATTGATATTATGAAGGCTTATGATATTCTTTCATGGGAGATTTTATTCTTGGTTTTGAAGGCTTTCTAATTTTCAAATAGATGGGTTGGTTGGATTCATGAGATGCTTCAGTGTACTAGAATCTTAGTTTTATTGAATGGGGGACCAGTTGGATTCTTTGGAGTTGAGAAAGGGTTTCGGCAAGGGGACCCTTTATCTCTTCTTCTTTTTCTTCTTGCATAAGAGGTACTATGCAGGGGCTTTCATTCTTTGATAGTTGCTGGTAGATTGAGAGCTTTTCCAGGTCCCAGGGGAGTAGAAGTTCCTTCCGTATTGATGTATGCTAATGATATTTTTATTTTTTCAAATGCTTCTTTATGTTTGTTAAAGCTTTGATAAATTTCTTATCGAAGTATCAAGAATTTTCGGGTCAACATATCAGTTTGGAGAAGAGTAAGCTTTTTCTTGGACGTGTGCCTCCTAGTCAGAAACAGAAAATTGTGGACATATTAAATATCCCAATTGTTCTCTTTTCTACTTGATATCTGGGGGTAGATATTTTTAAAGGAAGAGTTACTCGTGTCAGATTGCTGCCAGTTTTAGACAAGATTAAGAATCGGCTACAAGGGTGGTGTGGAAAGCTGTTATCTTTGGTAAGTAGAGTGGAGTTGGTACATTAAGTTATTTCTCGTATGTTGATTTATAATTTTTCAGTGTACTGATGGCCTAGCTCTATTATTTCTCAAGCAAAGGCTTGGATGCGTAACTTCATTTGGACAAGGAGTATAGAGGCTGTGAAGAAGGTTACTGTGTCTTGGGCAAAACTATGTACTCCAAAATGTGAGGGTGGTTTAGGTATTCGGAGATTAAGAGATGTCAATTTTGCATCCTTATGCAAATTGGCTTGGAGAATTAAACATAAATACTTTGGTTTTGCTCACTTATTAAAGGGGAAGATGGTGGACAAAAGGGGAAATTTATAGATTTATGAGTAGCAGTCATCTTTGATGTTGGGATTGAGGAAGGTTTGGGGTTTTGTTCAAGCTCATGAACGGTGGTCAATTGGAGATGGTCATAATATAAATTTCTGGTTTGATAGATGGTTGGGGAATTTTACCATTGCAGACTATGTTGGTATTCCTCTAGATCTAGAGGGTCATTTGAAATTGACTATTGCAGATTGTTTACAGCAAGGGGAGTGGATATTTCCGTCAGTGGACAATGCCAAATTTCAAGAGGTAATCTCTCTTATTATGTTATATCCTATTCCTTGTGTTGGTTTTGTTGATGTTTGTCATTGGCAAGGTTTGGTGGGGGGAGAGTTTAGTTTTCGATCGGCATGGGATCTCTATTGTAAAAAAAGAGAACAACTAGAATGGGCTAAAAGTATTTGAAAGATTTCTTTGCAGCCTAGACGACAAGTTTTCTGTTGGAGACTTTTTCATGATAGGCTACCTGTTGATGCCTCGTTGACTCAGAAAGGGATTATGCTGGCCTCTTGTTGTAATCTATGTGGTAAAGCTTTAGAGGGCATAGGACATCTCTTTCTTCACTGCTCATTTTCACGTGGATGTGGAGAAGCTTTTGCAGCAAAGTTTGGTTATAGCTAGACAATAAAAGATTCGATGGTAGAGTTGTTCAAGGCTTGGAAACACTAGGTTTCATAGTCTCCTTTACATATTGCTTGGATTAATGGATCTTGTTTGCTTTTATACTTTCTTTGGATGGTTCGCAATCAAATCCGGTTTGAAAATTTAAATTTCAGGACTGATGAGATGGTGAGTTTAATTTTTTCAAACTTAGTACAATTTGGCTTTAAAATGGATGGGAGAAAAGTAACTCCTACCATTTTTTTGGATGCAAGAAGATTGGGCCTTCACTTCTCTGTCTTTAGTGCTGCTCCTCCACAAGAAATTTTTTGGTGTCCTCCTGCTGTAGGATGGGTTAAACTAAATATTGATGGGTCTTCTTTAGGCAATCTAGGAAGGTCTGGCGGTGGAGGAGTATTTCGAAATGAAGTTGCTGTAGTGGTTTTCAATTTCAGTATTTTTTTAGATGTTAAAACCAACTTTGAGGCTGAATTGGAAACTTTCATTCACGGATTACGTTGGGCAAGACATTTACAAATTACAAAGCTTTAGCTAAAAAGTGATTCAAAAGCTATGGTGACTTTAATACAGCAAAAGAAAATACCTTGGTATATCTTTCATATGTGGAGAGAGTTACAAGAATATTTGCTGATTATAGATTGGAAGATTTCACATTGCTATCGTGAAACTAATACAGTGGCAGATTTTTTGGCAAATTCGGCAGCTAAGACAGGAACTTCTGATATTAACATTCCTTGGTCAAATTCAATCCTTAATGAACTTGATGTGGATGCCTCTAGACGTCATAGGTTTCGTTTTATGAGTTAGTGGTTTTCTAATCTAAGTAGGAACCAGTGAGGAAGGGTGTATTGGGGGCAACAGTTGTTGCGGGTAAGGGAGGTTGGTTCCTTATAAGGTATTAATTGATGTATTTTTAATATTTCTTCTTCGCTTAATATAATGATCCTTTTAGCCAAAAAAAGAGAAGTTTCATATCCATTCTTAACTAACTAATCTCATGCTCTTTTAGGAAAATACTTGCAAGTGCATTTGTAGGAAAATGATAATGGAAAAACAAAAGCTACTACAGCCTGGGTGTTGTAGGTGCATCGTTTGATAACGTTCTCACCTTCTCGGAGAACTTTTTTGGCAATTTTATATTCTCCGAGAATGGAAGAACATGTGATGAACATTTGGTAAAATGGTTCATTCTTTTATTCTTTAAGAATAAACAAGTAACAAATGTGGTCAACGCCTTTGAAAGAATGTAGATATGTTCTGTAGAAAAATAGAGAGTCAGAACTAGAACCTTTCTTCATGCTAACATTAAAGCCTAAAGAGGTCTTTTGTACATGCTGCAAAAGTATCTTAGTAACTCTTGTGTTTCATCTTCTAGAGATAAGTGTTATTTATTTTTCACATTTTAATCAGTCTAAGAATCATTTAGTTTTGCAGACATTGTTTCATTTATGATTGTATCTAGTGGTGGGAGTAGTAGAATTTCTCTCTCTTCCAAGTAATCATGCCTTTCTAGAATCAAGAAGTTAGAAGTATTGAATGTCGTATTCTTCAAACTTCTCATTCCTGAATCAAACATCTCTAGATGATCATATCGCCAGAGGTAGGTAGGGTTCGAGAAATCTTGGTATTCTAGGACTTCATCGACGTCTCTCCGGTTTGTGTTTTTGTGGTTTCAGGCTTCTTTTCTCTCCCTTTTCTGAAACTCAAAATATGGGTTCTCTCTTGGTCAATCTTATTGATTGCATTGTTTCATTGTATTAACATTGCCAAGCTTTTTGCTTCCCTTTATTGCTCTAGTGTTGTAGGTTAGTTGTTAAATTGTCCTTTATTTCTTAAACCTTCAAATAGCCTATGATGTCCAAATGTGATCAGCCCCCTTACCATACTTCTATAATACTGACTTGACTTCATCTATTAGATGGTTTGGCACAGAATATTGTTGCTCGGGCAAAACTTGATTCCAGAGAGACATTTGCTTACCTCCTACAGTACTCTAAAAGCTCTTTTTGGATGTTGGTTCACCAAAAGCTGCAGTCTGTGCCTTGGTTTTTGTCCCTACCTATGAATTATGCCAATAGGCACATATCCTTGGTGCTAAATGTTGCTAGCTTTGAAATTTTATACAATTTAATTTTTAGGTTGATTTTGAGGTACTATTTCTCATAAGGTCTTGTAGAGTTGAACTAAAGGTTATGTAGTTAACAAGTAGCATGCCAGCCTCCTGTGCAATGTGTGCCAAATTTTGGTGTATGTTTGTATGGCAATTAATAACTTTAATCAGATTTACATTGACATTGGTAAAAACCAAGTCAATCTATTCCCTATGTAGGACGCCAAGGAGAATTAGACAACTCCGCCTTTAGCAACACTATTCATCATTCGATTGTGGATTGAGCAAATCTTGTTTGGAAGTTGTCTTTGCTACCTAGGCAGCATCTGTTATGTTGGCATTTTTTTCATGGGAAAATCCTTGTGGCTGACATGGTCATGGCCAAAGGAATCCTCTTGGCTTCCCGCTGTAGTTTGTGCTGGGGGGGGGGGGGTTCAGAGGATTTGAATCATATTGTGATTCTTTGTCCCTTTGCTCACAGTTGTGAGAAGAGCTTGGCAGCAAAAGTTGGCAACTAGGTGGTTCACTCTTGCTTCATGACAGCTATAAGTGGTGGAGACAGCAAGCAATAACATCTCCTTTAGGGGCTTCTTGGCTTAATGGTTTTCTTCTCCTATTGTATTAGCTATGGATTGTCCGAAATAAATGTAAGCTTGAGAAGATCTTCTTTGATCTTGCTCATAATGATTATGTCATTGATGGAACGACAATCAGGCAAGACATGTTTGTTTGGTCTAGAGCACTAGGATTGAAACTCCACATTAAGCGATCCATCCATATTCAAGAACTTTATTGGATGCCCCCAAATTATGGGTGAGTAAAGCTGAATATAGATGGCTGCTCTTTGGGTAATCCTTGCAGTTGCAGGAGCTGGGGGTGTATTTAGAAATGAGTCAGCTGCAGTGGTATTCAGAGCTTTCTTAGGGGTAAAAACCATTTTGAAGCTGAGATGGAGGTCTTCATGCATGGTTTGGAATGGGAGAAAAGATTGAAGCAGTGGCTGTAGGTTGATTGTGATTTAGTGTTTGTGATTGTGCTAATACAATAAAGGGAAATCCCTTGGATCATTCTACAATTATGGAGAGGCCTAGAGTCATTCTTAGCCAGCATCATTTGGAAGATTTTCCATTGCTTTTAGGGAAACTCACAAGGCTGTTGATTTCTTGGCAAATAGTGTTGTCAGATTGGGAATTCCAAGATTTATACCCCTTGGACAACGACCATAAAGAGTGGGCTAGGTTTTAATGCATCTAAACAACCTAGGTTGAAATCATAATTGCTTTTCTCTTGCATATATGTGAGTAGGAACCGGTGAAGTTGGATGTATTGGGGCAACTATTGTTGGGGGAATGAGTGTTGGTTCTCTTTTGTATGATCAATATTATACTTTTTTTTCTTTTAATAAAATAGCCCTTTTACCGGGGGAAAAAATCATCATTTGATACCATTCCTTCTACCATTACTCATAAGTACTTAAGGTTAAATTGTATTATTTAATTTTATAAGCCTAGTAATAAAAAATTATATAAGCATAGTAATTTTTCTAATGGTCTACTAGATTGAAAAGAGTTTTCAACATATCTTTTAGCAGCTCTACAATAAATTTTGAGCATAAAAACACCTGATGAATGAAGAAGATGATAACAATCTAAAATGGCTTCACATACTTCAAGTAAGATCTCCCCTACCCAAATAAAATAAAAAGCCCTTCAAGTTTGAGTAGTTGTTACATTGACTTGATTTCATATTTTTGCAGCAAGAATATACGATTCTTAGTTTATTCTTTGCCATTTGTTCTCTCCTTCTTGCTCTTAATTACATGATTGTGGTTGTAGTACCACCCGCTAAGCTAAGATGGTGAGATTTGATGGTTTAACTTCAGAAGTTGATTGAACAAATATTGGTCAGTGCAGAGCAAAGCAAAATTGAGCAAATAGTAGCTGTAATGCAAAGCAGTGGATTTTATTTATTTACTTTTCTTTTCTCTATCTAGTAGAGTATCAATTCGTGTTTACTCTCCTATATGTTTGATCTATGAGCAATAATAGAGTCCATATCCTCTCCACCCAGGGGACTATCCACCTTTCTCTCACCCTCACAATGGGTCTGAGACAAGCCTGCCTGTGGTGGTACACAGGCAGGCCCATGTATGAGGGTGGAGGGATGAAAAGATGGGCGCGCAGTTGGGTGGAGAGGATTTGTAATCAGAATTAAGTCGTTAAGATCAACATTTGCATAAACTCTAATTGTTTTCCAAATGTTAAATGATGGCCAAAAAACCAATCTAAAAGGGTTGTCGGATTTATAGTCAACCATCCAATTTTTGTTTGCTTTGTCATATCAAAGAACCACTCTGAAAGGGTTATCGGAGTCATGGTCAACCATCCAATTTTGATTTACTTCAGCATAATTTTCTATCGAATATGTTTGACTAGAAAGATTTTTATCTAAAGCATCACCAAATATTAATGGTTCAGCTACAGAAGATGAGATCTGATCCAAAAAAAAAGAAAAGAAAAGAAAGAAAAAGCTACAGAAGATGAGATGGAAGCAATGAGAGGTGTTCAAAAGGTCTTAATTTCCTCAGATTGCAGGGCTGCAATCCTTGCCCTTCGTGGGCTGTCCCATTCACTGGAATGAGCTAGTAGTGGATTTCTTGAGAAATTCAGAACCTTCAATCCACTTTTTCACCTTTGAGTTTTCAGTTTGTAGATAGAACTGCTAATGACTATGCTGATTATATGTCAAAAACTATGCAAAGGTGTTTAGACTTAACCGAGAGTGGTGGTTATCCCACCCCTCTTCATTGTAAATAATTCACACTTAGCCTCCATAAATTATAGTATGGAGAGCCTAATAAACAAATAAATAAGAGAAGAGAACAATATTTTCAAATGGATCACTCTTATTTTTGTTGTATTATTTTGTATGTAATAAAATAATACATGTGTCTCCAAGTACATCCAATGGTTAAATTAGCATGAGTAATCTAGCCCTAATAAAGGAGTATTGACGTTGATACCTCTGATCAATTTGGACCATAGGATCGTGCTGCCGAATGATCTGACGGCTCAGATTTGACCTTCCCTCAAAATAGGTACCTGTACTAAGGGTAACCCCCCCTCCATAATGGGTACATCTCCACTAATTGGTACCTCCTCCTTACAAAACGAGCTCTTCTTTCTTTATAAATATTGTGTATTCAGATTAGTAAGTGCAAGGAAGATAACAAAATATGAAGAACAATTTTTGTTGGGGCTATCCACAAAAAAAAAAAAAAAAAAAAAACTTTTGTTGGGGGCTTTCTTATATCCTGGAAGACTATTCGTTGTAACCCTCTTGCACACAATGGCGGGGTGAATAAAGTCTTAAGTAAAGTGACGTGGTTACACGCCTGAAAGCATCAAATCTCCATTTTCACTTGTTCTATTTCGGACCCGTATTTTCTGAACAAATTTTTATATTTTCAATTCGATTCAAGTCAAGAAATCACTACTTCGGTTTCAAAACATACACATGAATATCAAGATGTGTTGAGAATAAATTGGATATAGCAAGCTTAAATGGCCTCTGCTAACTCAAGATTCCCTCCATTTACATGTTCTTAATTTATTTTTATTTTTATTGTCATGTATTTCATCTGTGTTCGTCCTTACAAGGCCTTGGTGATTTCTTCGTGGTAGTACTTTATGGACATGTAATTGGTTAATGATTTTGAAACTGAATCCATGGCAGTCTTGAATTATCACAAATCTCTAAGGCATCATTATTTGCTAAATATGAAATGGGGGTGGAAAAAAGGTGCGAGAAATATTTTCAAAAAGTAAAGTTTTCTGTGAAATTTCGAAGTATGACTTGTTTGGTTCAATGGAGGTGGAAAAGTGCGATGAACAACTAAATGGCA